>NC_091509.1:10501449-10836683 GCF_947461875.1 Haliaeetus albicilla | reverse complement strand
TACTGTGCGGTCCGGGGCTTTCCCGTGCTTTCCTATGTTATTTATGTCTGCACACGAAAAGACGGTACACGCGCGCTCGGAGATAAATCTGTATCCCACCAATCATCCAACCACCTCTGTGTTAACAGACTGCCAGTTTAAATTAAAAGAAAACTAAGCAAAATCAGTACCTCTTGGTCAATCCGCACCAGACTTCCATCCCAAGAAGAAAAGTTTGACTTTTGTGCGCTTCACGCCTGGAGGGGTTATATTATTTCGGTAGCAATTTCGCCGCGGATTCGGGCAGTTATGGTTCATACGCTATCAGATGCACTGTAGCTCTTTGAAACAACCAGCAGTAAGTCAGAACATTGAAAAATGGAAGCAGACAGTGCAAAAAATAAAGCATGGTAACAGACTGTGCTCTGGGTTCCCCGCACGCTCTGCTGTACATGGCAGCATAATGTTCTGATACACAAAATAGCAGAAAACAAAAGCTGAGCATATTTTACCTCCCTAAAGAAGACATTGCAAATGTATTTTTTAGAACTAAAATAGCATAGCTGTTTGTAGAGCTCGTAGTCACCACAGTGAAAGGAACAGATGGACAAACCCATTTTTCCACCATTAGTTTTCCTACATAATCTTCATACCGAAAGACCAACCAGCCTTTGGGAAGGCACTTGTGTCGATAATTAAAATCCCAAATGTATGAGATAAGCTGAGTGCAAAATGCCGAGCCCTTTATCATCCGAGAACAAAAAGATGTAGAGCTGGTCTGCTGTATGGGTCCAAATAGGAAGGTCAGGACTGGTAAGAAAACCAAAGGAAAGATTCTTAGAGTCTCAATACATGCACACTAATTACAAGAAAAGCAAAAATTCCTTGCCTGTGCAGAAGTTTAAACCAGATAAAGGAAACACATAAAGCTCAGTTGTTCTAGTTTTCTTCTCAGGTTGTATCTGAGGGCCACATGGGGGTTTGCCTGAACATACACAGGTATAATCAAAGGTATGCCGGGTATATTTTTTTTTTATTTTGGATTGAACATAATTTGTTCAGAATTGTAGGAATACAGACGAAAGTTAAGGATGCTTGCAAATTTTCATGAGCGTAGGTGTTGATGTGGGTATATCATCATCGGAGTATGGTAATTCTGCAGAGAAGGCATGGGTTGCAGTGATGCTCGCGGGATGCGTACTGGGAGGGCTTCTATCTCTGGATATCATCCTGCCCAGTGAGATCCCAAAAATGCCCATCAGTGAGTCTGAAGGGGGTTAAATACAATGTGACTCTGTTCCCTAATGGGGTGGCTGCAGGACTGCGAGCTGGCGTGGGAAAGTATGTCCACACTCAGACAGCGGTCTGCTTGTGGAGCTTTGCAACAACACATTGACACTTGTTATTCTGCATATTTGGTATGAAACTCTTTAATTAGATACCTTGTTGTTCTCACACACATACTGTATATAATACAGATATATGTATTTGCGTGTATATAAACACACAGGATGGGCCAAAGTCAATATTGACTGCCTGACCCCATGTATCAGGATGTTCTTGCAATGCACTAATAAAGTACAGAAGACAAACCAAGAATTTTTCTGAACAGATTATTTATTTTGGAGATTATATTCCTCCTCAAAATAAGTATCATGAAAGGCAGGCTCTGAGCTTTGGAATCAGAGTTTCTGCCCTCTAATCTTGGCTCTGCCCTAGATACCACTGTGGCCTTGGACAAGTCACATAACCTAGGTTGCTCTATTTCTATCGGTAGGTTAATGTTTGTCTACATATCTCTTGGGGGTATGGCTAGGATTAATTAATTCTTACTCTTTATTACTTGTTAACTGCTTGCAAAGTGTGGGATGTAAAACACTTTGAAGATCAGAAGTGTCATTTCACAAATTGAATGGTGTAATGAATTGACTATTCCATATAGGTACAATTGCCCTATATGGTTGGAAATTATTCTTTGTGGGTCATAAACCCCACAGTGCCAACAGCTAAAGGATTTTCTTTTGGCACAAGCTGCTACTGGACTGCATGTTGTACCAGGAGGGCCAGAGTGATGGGGTTCATGGCCCAAGGAATGCAGCAGGTGGAAAAGCACTAAGTGGAATTACATTTGCATTGTCAGGGTTATTTCCTATATATTCCTGTATGTTAAAATATTTTGTATACTTCACCAGTTTTTCTCTCCAACTGGGATCTCACTGTTTGCTTGCAGTCAATGGTGGTGGTTTTTGCCATCACATGATGATACAGTATGACAAATCCCTGTTCTCTGATGATTCATCTTTGCGTGGGAACAAGAATGAGATGCTGACAAATTGCACCAGTGCTGAAACTTCTGTCTCAGGCATCAACATTTTGATTTGTAGCAGTGCTACCCGGGACTGTAGTATCAAAGTCTTATCACTGTAAGTGAAAGTCTACCCAGATCTCTTTCATCCTTCTTTGACAGATGGAAAAGGGAGACAAGAGGGATGAGGTTATTTGCCAAAGGTCCCACAGGAAGCAGAAGCAGGAAAGAACCGTGGAGTCCAAGCGCTGTGTGATGCTGAGTCTGTCTTCCTCCTCAGAAAGTCTGAAGAAATTTAGCAAGTTGCTATTTTCAGATTTACTTCCACATGGCTCTCTTCCTGAAAGCTGATGAGGCTGCAGCCTCATTTTCACAGGTGACATGATGGAGGTTTCCGTGCCGCCATATGATGCACAGTACTTACATTTAGATTCGATTTTGAGGAACACCGGCTCCCATTCCAAAATTCCACCAGCAGTTTTTAGGCTGACTCCAAGCTAATACAATCCATCCCTTAGAAAGCCATGGAAAAGTGACTGGTATCAATCTCCACCACCTATAGACTGCAAAGCTGTGTTAAAACAGTGTTAAACCAGGCAGAGTTTGTATTCCTGGAATGACCAAAGGAAAGAAATCTACAGCACAGGGGGGTCCCTGTGGCTGAGGAACCCCATCAGACAGCAGGACATGCAGAGCTGGCCGACCTCAAACAGACAGAGGGAACGTCTGCCTAGTCCTGCCTGTGCCTCCCCTGTGCCCCCCATCCCGCAGCGGATCTCCGGGAGCACGCACACGCCACTCCCAATGCCTTGGCACATGTCTCTGCTGCAGGAAATGCTGGGATGGGAAGTTGGAGCTGCTGAGGGAACTTGGGTCGACTGGAGAGTATATTGCTGTGAAGGGCAGGTTACATTTCTCTCCTGACCTCTGCCAAACCCAACTCCTACTCCTGTGGACTACTTTTGCAGGCTCTTTATGTCTTCTCTGTTAATAACGAAGGAATGGTGATATTTCAGCTTTCTTTTATACATTTCTGCAAAGCTCTGTGGTTTCTATCCTCAATTGCTGTAGAAAAGGGGTCACTGGAAAGGCTGAAAATCGCTATTTAACATGCAGCATCAGAGGTGATTGTAGGAATCTCCAGGGGTGGTGGATTCTACTGCAGAAACCCACAAAATTCCCCCAAATATTCCTTGCTGGCAGTTTTGCTTTGCCCGGAACGCACCAGTGGCACTACTCTCTGCCTCCAGCCTGTGTGCTGAGGGAAGGCTTGCTCTTCACTGAGCATTTCAGCAACAATGTTATTTTACAGGGACCATGGAAATATTCTGCTTTTTAGCCTGAAAACCTTGAAAATGGATAAATGAATCATCCCAGAGTTTAGTCAGATATTTCTCTCTTTGTTCATGTCTTTAAAACCAGAACTTTGTGAAGTTACATCTGTCAAATAATTTATACCGGAAAAGAGGTGCTCTAACTCCAGACTATAGGTATATAAGCAATTCCACTAACATTCCATTTCTTGTCTGCACTGGAAATCAAGAACATGCAAACCGATTTTTTTAACTGGGTAGAGGGACCATATATCTTAAACTACTAGCTGTTGGCCAGAGGTACCATTGTGACAGGCATGCATGAAGGCAGCTGCCAAGTGAGCTGTCCACTTTCATTTTCTGTCTCATGACAGCTTTATTGCTGTTTCTCCCTTTAAACATACTTCTCATTTTTAATCAATTCTGAATTCTGCAAGCTGTTCTGAAAGCAGGGATTTTTTAACCCACCGTCCCAACCAGCTCCTGTCAACTTAAATTCTCTGTATAAGAGATATTTATTGCTTTGTCACATCAGGGAGGTTTTTCTAATGGTCAAAATATACATTATTTTTAAAAAAATTAGCCTTGCCTACTAAAGAAACAAAAGTGAAACACTGCTTCCCTCCTGTGGTGACCTTCCTGATTGCACACTGAAACGCTGTACAGGCAAAATACATTGCCCATTTTAAGTGATTTTTTTAAATTATTATTATTCTGATGACACTTGAAGAGTATCGCTTTCTTCCTAATCTGCAGCCAGGCAGTCATTCACGTGCCGCTGTTATTGTTACAGTGCTGGATTTTGGTTTTCTTTTCAAAGCTGAACGGTGCTGTTGAAGCACATGAAGGACCAGCTCTTGCTCACCAGCCGCAAGAGAAGCCGTGAGAACCTTATCTCATTACGACCTGCTGTTTGTGGACAAATTCTCCTCTTTCAGCTGCATTTGAATTGATTCCCTGCCTGGGTGGGTGCAGGAGTGTTATGTATCGGTGTGCTAAATAATGGAGAGGATTAGTGGCAGCAGGACAAAGAGAGCAAGCACGGATGAGGGCCCCGAGCCTACCTGCAAACTGCTCTGATGCAGCAGAGGCTGTTTTACGGGCTACTGGGTCACTGAACCAGCACAAAAGGACAGGCTGCACACAATAGGTTATGTTATTACCATTTCTGCATTTGCCACTATTATCAATATTGTATTAGTATCTGGTGGGCTCACTCAGGATCCCATATCTCCACCCGAAAGGACACTGAAGTTTCAAAGGGAAGACATGGGGATGTAGGATGTGGTTTACTTTAGAAAAGGAACATAGCAGGGGGCATGATAAAAATACCTGTGGTTATGAGTAAGGGAGAAGAAACAGGGCAAGAGATTTGTGTTTCCTTTTTTGTTTTCTTTTTTTGTCAGGCAAGAATGAAGGTATATACTAGCAATGGTAACAGGGTAAGTCAGGACTGATTAAGGAACAATTTTTTTCATGGAGCATGTAACTGAGTAGAGAATGGAAGAAATGCATAACACCCAGGACCCACTGCTTCTCTCTTGGCTTTGTCCTAACAAACACTAAAAATTCCTTTGGGAAAGAAGTTTGGGAGTTCCCTTATTCCTGGCTTTTAGTTCTGCTTCCCAAATGCAAAGCATTTGAAAGCAAAGAGCTAGTTCCTAGACAGAATATACAGACAATCTTCTCAGGCAGGACCAAAAGTTGGGTTCATCTAAGGAGAAATCATACAGGTTTTGGCGGGAGGAGAAGGAGGGGTGGAAAAGGAAAGATGCTACCTCCTGTCAAAATGCTTTTCATACAGTTAAAGCTGAGCCAGATGGTAATGGTACAGGCTAATGTTACCATATGGCAGGATCAGTCATGCAAGAAATATGCTACTTTAAGGAATGTGTGAAACTGATAGATGTTAATATTCTAAATATTTGAGATTTGTATCTTAAGCATTCTCATGGGCTGTGGAGCTGGAAGAAGATGCGTGTGCTCAGGAAGTGTTCACTTGGACTGCAGTCGTACTCCGGTGGGATATTCGTTCCTCCTCCGCTCTCCTCGGTGGTAGGAAACATCTGGCCAAGCTATTGCTTTGCTCTCCCTGCTCAGGGCTGGGAGCACGTCACAGCAGTGTGTGTGTCTGGGCAGGTGCTTACCCAGAAGGGAAATGGAGGCACAGAAAGGGACGAGGGCTCGCTGCACACGTGGGGCAGGTCAGGGACACCGGCATCGCCCGTCGCGCCCTGCTCTGCCGGTCTGCAGGCCATCCGGAGGAGAGGCACTGCGGGACACAGCCGCGGGGGTCGGGACCTCCCGCGCCGTCCCTGCGTCAGCGGAGGGGAAAAGGGTGAGGGGTGAGTGAGCATAAGCCCCAGACCTGTCCATTTCTACATGCAGAAGACCAGAAATCACGACAGTGACGATGGTAGCTATCACTTGGCCACTGGCCAAGAAGAAGAGGAATGATACAACTTCTCCATTCCCACAGATTCTTGCCAGCATTTAGTTCCTAATAGTGACATGCAGGATTCAGAGGTGAAATATTTTGTTCTCTTTTGTATGTCTGAGCTTTGCATGGAAAGAGGAAAAAAGCCAAAACCAAGTGAACATCATCCCCAGCATGGTAGGATACATTCACACTGAATTGTGGGATGACTTTGCCTGGATGTATGTCGAAAGCTTGTCTCTTCTTGTCACTATTGTCTCTTAGGAGAAGCTTATTTCATATAGACTCTAACTCTATTGAGTTGGTGGAATTGTATCAGGGGTGATAAACTTGGCTGAAAATCTGTTTTGAACTTTTGATGATGATATTAAAAAAAACACAATAACGACAACAAGAGATCTTGGCTCATGACAACTGTTGTTTGTCCCCTATGCTGTATACTGCCTCGGGATTTAGAATAGGATCCTATTGTTATCTCTCCAATAAACAAAGAGGCGGTTTCTTCTCCTGCCTTATTAGATAGGCTTTGTATGAATCGAGGAAAATAACACGTCTGTGTGAGACAGAGCACGGTATGAGTGACCTTCCTTGGCCTGTCCTGGTGGAGCCGTGGCCTCTAGTGCATGTGAGGAACCCGGTGAGGGCCACACAGAGCCAAGTTTAAAAATCCATGGGTTCAGGTAAGTAAGTGTTGCTTTAATTTTCACTTCAGCACTGCATTCTTCTGCGAACCATTTCCAGCAATTTAAACTGAAGGGACGCAGGGATTAGAGCGACTCTGGCAGGGTTGGAAACCTCAAGGGAAGCCAGCTGAGCAGAATTGGTGCTAAGGAGTGATCACCAGTATTTTTACCAGGAAACCTCCTCCATTGTGTTATGGCTGATATCGCAGCCTGGATTCATGTCAACTCATGTCACACCAGCAATCTGCTGACCAAAGATACTCATGATAGGAAAAACCTGAAGAGATGGGGAAAATGGTTTAAATATTTGTATTAGTAAATGGGAGCATCTTATTACTGGGTATGGAAACATGAAAGACCTCTTAAACTTGTGCTTCAGGACCCTTGCTGCTGGATCTAAAAATAACACCTTTTGGGGAATGGTAACTGCTAAGTGACCATTTCTGAGGTTTCCTCTGTCTTTTGGCTTAACCAGCAAGCAGTGGTAGGTACAGGGCTGGACTGGATGAGTACAGTGAGCTCTGTCCTTCAGGGATGGACAGTCCAGGGCTCGGAGGGCTCATGGGCACACAACAGCACCCTGCACACAGTACTGCTATGCCGAGAGTAAAACTCTGCCTTAAATGAGAAGGGGTCGCTTCTGTTGTGCAACACTGGCTTTTTTCTCCACTTAAGCTCCCCTCCAGAAAGTTACTTTTTAATGAATAAACCTTGGAAACAGAAATTTTCTTTGCCAAAAAATAAAAAAGTGTGAACTTCCACCAGCTCTGTCAACGTCAACACTATCTGTACATAGCAGTAAATTCTAGGTTAACCATTGTAATCAGAAAAGAAATACTCTGCACACAGACAGAAGTGATAAAGTAATTGGTATCATCATCCTTTCAGTGATGCTTTGTTAGTTATTTCTCATTTTGTATTTGTACATTCGATTTTTCCTGCCTAAGCACAGTATTTTGCATTTGTCCTCCTTGAGTTTCAGCTTACAGATCTCGTCCCATTATCTAGATCAATTTGAATTCTGATCCTGTCCTCTGTATTGTTTACAAGGCCTCCCAGCTTATAAAATTGTATTATCTTTGCTATCATACAAATCAGTTATTAATGGACATGATGAACAAACCAGGCTCCTCTGTCCCCACTTGAAATGGCCTGTTTGGGAAGTGGTTTTTTCTCCTGCTTATGCACCCAAATTGTGGTGATTTTGTTTATGTTCCTATTTTGCTCATATGCCCCTAATTTGCTCATGAGACTGTCATGTAATACTGAGTACACAGTCTTTTTACAGTCAGGATATATCACATCGGCTTCTCCCTTATCCACCAGGCCTGTTGTTCTGTCAGAGGAGGAAATTAGATTGATTTGATGTGATTTGTTCTTGAGAAATCCATGCTGGCTTTTTCTTGTCATTTTATTATCTTCTAGGTGTTTATATTGATTATTTAATAATTTGTTCCAGTATCTTTCCAAGAAATAGAGTTAGGCAGGTTAGTGGATAACTCCTGGGGCCTCTTCTCCTCTTTAAAGCTAGGAGACTGTTCGTTTCTCCTGTCCCTTGGGGCCTGCCACCACCACTTCTCAGAGATAATCACTAAAGCTTCAGAAATTTCCTTGGCTGGTTCCCAAGTGCTCCAGGATGAATTCCATTAGCTTTGCTGACTTAAGGACATCCACACATTTCCACACGTGCTCCTCCCTTATTCTAGCCTGCACATGCAGCTCCTTTCTAGCCCATGCACCAGGTGATGCTTTGTGTGAGGGAGGACATAATGACGGAGCAAAGCAGCATCTCTCCGAAACAGAGTCCAGATGCAGACAGGCAAGTGCCCAGGCAGGGAACTGGGAGATGCTGGTCCCCACAGCACAGCCATGGTCTGGCCGATCATAATGAACCTCTGAGCTGCTTTACCCACACCTGCTCCTTTCAATAAATGGTGCCTCTCACACAGATCTGCAGAAAAAATAAGACAGTGGTTTTGCAGCAATTATCTTTAAAACTCATGCTACGGAACAGGGATTATGTCCTGATCATGTGTTTGCTCATCTGAGCTGCAGAATGCTATTGTAAGGCTACTGAATTATAAGACAGACCGTGAAACTCTCTAAAACGGTGGTTATACACCCAAACTGGTCTGTGAGGACATCTATGACCCAGAGAAGGATGCAGACGCATTTAAGGGTTTCTGGCAGTTTTGAACTTGCAACTCTAACTTTGAAAAGGAACTGGAGTATCAGAGCACAGACCATCTGCTGCACTGGAGACTTATGTACTTTTGCTGATTCACTCATGGACCAGATAACAGCCCGTGTCCTTGGGCTGTTGTTTTGCCATGTTATGACCTGCAAGAAGGAACAGGCATGTTCTGCATCTTTATTTGGGTGCATTTTTGCCCACGTCTGAACCCAGCAAACTCACACTAGTGCAGCTTTACAAATACAAGAGATCCCACTGGTGCCAAAGGCACAGGCACAGTCACCGTGAGATGAATGCATGGGGCACTCCACATCTTTATTTGGGTAGTACAGCTGCTTACATTGGACCACAGAGACATCGGGGCATCTGATTTAAACATGAAAGTGTTAATGACCATTGGCCAGGCAGGTGGGGAGAGCATGGTGTAAGCTTGAAATTTCCAAGTAGTTTATTTCGTTTATTAATTATTAACTCTCAGATTGTTAGGAATACATTTACAAGGTCTGGGAATAAAAGTGGGCAAGATTAGATCATGCTCATACCTTTCACAACGATTCAGCTTTTTATTAAATTTCCATCCAGGAGGAGACTTTATGCTGATGAAATTATTTGAGGAACTATTAAAAAGAACCATAAAAATCCAAATTACATTCAGTGCAGCAGAAAGAGGAGGTTTTATGAGATTTGTTAAAAAGCGTTTATCACCTGGAAACACACCATACTTAGCAAAATCCAGTTTGCTTTTAATTTAACTGCTCAAAAGTGACTGGATGACTTTTCATTAATACTTAAAACACCCAAAGCTATTACAGAGCATGACATACATCTCATTAAGCTTCAGACCACTAGGGTGAGCCAGACTATAGCCAATGCCAACTGTTGTGTAGCGTGAAATGAAAATGACATATCAGATCATGAGATTCACAACAAATAAATCAAAATGTGTGATTAGAACTCATGCCCATCATCTCAGGACTAAGGTACTTTACCTTTCCTCTTGCCCTATGGGCCAAGGGGCAGCATAGCACCCTTGAAAGTCTGGCCCCACCTGTGATGAAAGCTTGAAATGGTTCCTGCAAGTGTGCTGGAAATTCTGCCCTCTTTGTGCAGAAGGTACATTGGCTGTCCAACATCACCCATTTCTTGTCCTGGGGCTCTCAAGGTGCTAAATTTCATTACGTGTGTAGAGAGCTCTCTAATCTCATCTGCAACTGTGCCAGAAAATAAAAAAATCTTTTAAAAGGTTTTAACACAGCTCTTAACTAAGCAAAGTTAATGTGCCTAACTTGTGCAAGGGCAAAAATTCTACCCACTGAAGTGTCACTTCAGTCTGGGGTAGATATGAAGTGCTGTGCTAGAGGGGTTAATGTAAAGAGCAAATGAAGAACATTTCAGTTTAGATTTCGAGTCAACTGCCCTGTGTAAGGGCATGTTTTTGTGGCTGGTCTGAAGAACCTGCTTTGCCTGCGATCTGAGCCACCCAGCTGTAAGCCAGCTCCAGTCTGGGACTCACATTATGGCATGGAGTTGACACTGAGCCAGAACGTATATAGCCTGTCTTTTGGCCAGTATGAGCACATGGCTGGCAGTCCCCTAATAAAGAATCAGTCTTGTCCGCTGGCAGGATAAACTGTGCTAAATCAAGTTCAGGAAAGAAATGGAGAAACTTGGTGGTGCTAAAAAAGTCAAGGCATGAATGCTTAGTAGTAAAGTCAGTATAAGTAACATTGATGATCTAAGGGTATGAGTGAGACAAAGTTGGCAGAGAAAAATAATAACTTTTATTAGATTGATATCATGGGGAAAGAAAGGCAGATGAACTCTTGGATGTGCAGTGGAAGTCTGGAAAAGAAAGAGCAAACAATGCTACATACAGGTTGAGATCAGTGGCTCTAAGTTTAACTTAATTAGCAGGACAAGTGGAGAGAAAGGGTGGGTGGTGCACATCTACCTCTGCATTCCCAGCTGCTCTGCAGGGCCACGGGTCCTCCCTGGACCTTTCAGAGGTGCTGGAAAGAGCCTTGTGGGCTGTATGCCTGTATAAATGAGAGATGTTCTCCCCCTTGGCCACCTCCTGGCCCCTACGTTGTGTGATGTGATACATATGTCCGTGGTGTGAGCGTGTGCTCTGGGGGGGCTGTCCCCTGTTTTGTGACCCAGCACGGGTGCGTGACTTACTGTGGCAATGAGTGTTGGGGGCTTTTTGCTTTTGAAAGACAGCTACCTCTCCTTAGATGTCTGCCTGCCCGATTTCATGGGAAAAGGTGGCAGCAACAAATACGAAGCAAAAAAAATATATGAAGTAAAACAGTGCCTCATTTTTTCCATGCTGAGTGGAACTCTAGGTGATTTGTAATAACCTTCATTGGAGAAAATCTATGAATGCTTGCGATAGAGAACATTGCAAAGGACAGTGGGGCTCTCTTATTTAAGGAAAAACTTCCTGAAGTAGTTTGAAAAAAGCCTGCCAAATACTAGTGTGTAGCATCGCTGGATAAACAAACAGGGCTCCACAGGCTAGCACAGTCAGCTGTGCATCATTTAGGTTAAACGGTCCCATAATTCTCCCTCTTCATGTTCTTCCAACACCAGAAAACAAAGCTGCAGTTTGCTATTATTTATCCCCTGCATTCATTGATGTCAGTCACTGAATAGCCCTTTAGGGGGTTTTACTGCCCTGAACAAACTGCAAAAAATGTGGCCTATTATCTCAGAGCAGGTTGAGCCCATGGATACTGTGGGACAGTAGTCCACCTCTGGAAGATCTCCCCTGGCAGTAGCATGTCCTTGTTAATGTTTTTTTTGTGTAGACCCCAGGTGGCTGAACTGGTTCCGTGATTGCCTTTCTTTCCCAAAGCTTGATTCAAAAATCTCTGCTTTGCTGTAGTCAAACAGAGCTCAGAGACAACTTTACCGTGCAGGCTCCCATTACGGTGAGAAATTATACTGGAAGCCTGTGGTTTCTGCAGGTACTTGGTGGACCGTGTGCTGCAGCACATTTTCTCCGCTTGACTCATCTCTTGCGCTGTAAGCATCCAATTCATAGCTGAATAGTGGAGCTCTCAGGTTTGCAAAATGAGAGATTTCAAGCAATTTTAGGAGTTGGGATTCCAACCCCTTTTCTGCTATTTTGTGACAGTGGGGGTTGTGAAAGGACTGAGACCCTCTACCACATTGAAATAAATCTTGAGGGAATCCTGCCTCATAGCCACATTTTCCATCTGTGTTGCATGTGTCTTCAGAGCACACTGCAACCTAGGATGGAGATTAGCAAACTCATTCTAAATAAATTTGCTTGTCCAAGAGGCTATGTAGCTACATTTATATGGCCAGAGCTAACTCCTATATCCCATGACATCCTGCTGAGAAGATATATCTTGCTCACGTATCTATGCACAGCAAATGAGCTGCGGTGTGGCGGCGGGGAGATATGCCCTAGGAGCAAAATGAGCTCTTCAGATTGGCTTTGCATTTAAGCTGGCACTGGTGCTGTGGAAAGCAGTCACTGCCTCCCCACAGCCCGGACATTCTCTAGAGCCAGTGTGCCACCCCCTCTGCTCTGTGTCTGTGAACAGGCCCAGGTAACCCGGCATGAAGGAAAGGTAAACAGCCAGCTGGATCGATTGACTGGAAACCTCTGCTTAGGGAGACCTCATTGCAATTCTTTCCATGGGTACATGGATATTTGTGCCTGCAGAGTACAGGAGGCATCACCGGGGTGTGCCTGCAAGTGAGGGAATCTGGGAAGAGGGACACTGGACTTTGATGGCAGTGCCAATTTAAATGTATATCAAAGTATGGACTGGTTTTGATTCCTCTGTTTATATTGCTTCCTATTCCCTTGCTTCCCATGGTAGAGGATGTTTGAAGTATTTTGACCATGTGTATGTACATCATCTTTGCGCAGGGGGAACAGTCACCTTCTCTGTATCTTTCCAGAGTGCCTGCCTGGACTGACACACATCCCACCGGCGAGGCTGACGTCCTCCGAGATATTTGCTCATACTCACTCCCGCACTGCGTTTGTGCACGATGCCCACTGCTGCTTGCAGCGGCCCCTCCTGCTGGAGTGCTCTGGCACATGCTTCTTAACTGTTTAATTGTGGCACTTCTTTTCAGAGGAAAATAGTGGGGGAAATGGAGACTTTTTCCTCCATACCCAACTCTCCACAGATCCACCAACTACCAAATGAGGAAAAGTAAAAATGTGCACTGATCTTCTCGCATGGCCAGCTCCAAGTCCAGCTTCACACATGTGGTGGTCCTGGAAGCTGCAAATGGATAAACCTCAGTGGAGGGCACCTGGTACAACTTTATTCTTGTTATAGTTTTTGGCAGTTTTGACAAGACCCACCGTTCAGTTTAAATACCTCAAGTGTTTTAAACCTTCCTGTCAGTGTAACTGTACACAATTTTCTTGCTAACTTGATTTATGCAGAAAACTCACCCCAGGAAAAAGACAGCAATAACGGCAGGCCAATGCAAGTTTTTCACTTGCAAAACAGTTTTTACTCATCAGAACTGGCTGACAACTCCAGGAAAGCATGATCATAAACAACTTTTCTTTAGCAGAGCCATTTCATTCTGTTTTATGGCTGTGGCTTTGAACAGCTCCATCATTGTCAAGGAAGCGACACTTGGTGCAAGATGATAAACGTGGGACATATCAAACACCAGCACATGCTTGTAACTGAGCTTTTGGAGAGCCTATTTTCAAGAGCAAGCCATCTGATTTGCTTCCTGAGGGAGGGAAATACACACCAGAACAGCAGACATCCATAAAATCATCAGTATTTGGCTTTCTTGGACAACAAGAGGCCACAGGACCATTCTGCAGGTCCTGGATGATGAATTATGAATGGTGAGAGATACGAATTGCCCTCTGTAGTGCACTCACTTCTCTCAGATTGCTGTTACACAGCAGTAAAATCCATTTAAGAGGTCTTTCCTTCCCTCCATGCTCCACACTCCCATTCCTTCGTCCTGTTTGCAGCAGGGTGTTCCCCATCTCAGATGCTTTCAGTGTTCTCGGAACAGCCTCCATGTTGCATCTGCAGCATTGACATGACAGCAAAGTGGACCAAGAGGAGAGGTGGACAAGCATATCCATAGCTGCATTCACTGCTGAAGGGAGTCGTTAGGTAATGACATCCTTGATCTCCTTAGGTCTCTTTTTCCTATTTTTCTCTGTAAGTCTGTGTTTCCTTTCTTGAACACCTTCCAGTTCCCATCCCACAAACTCCTCTTGCATTTCTTATCATCTCCTTCCATTCATTATAAATATCAGCATAGAAATAATTTTGACAAAACCTGTTTCATTAGACTTTGGAGTGAATTCTTCAGGGAGTTTGAAGAAACAGACAATGTGTAATTTGGAGCCACTTTTCAAGGCTGGTCTGAGACTGAAGGAAGGACTGAGGCTGTCCTGCTCTCTGATGGAGTCGCTTCCATCTCCCAGTTTCTCAATCACATTGTGCAGAGATGGTTAAACTCCCAGGCTGATAAACAGACTGCTGAAGAATGTTTTTTCCACTTTGCCAGGCAGCGGAGAAAAGGCTCTCCTGATGCTCCTGGTGCCATGCAGAGCCGTGCTGCACCGCTCTGTCAATGCACTTAGTGGGCTTTTGGGAACAAAGCATAAATATTTCAGAAGGGTGCTTTAATAAGTGTTTGTTTGCACAAAAGCTCTTGATTCCTTCTTTGGTAGTTGCTATGATAAAACACGTTGATTTAAACAGGAATAATGAACACAGACTGGAGAGATCCACTCCTCATGTCTGTATATATGTTAGCTCTCGAAATCCATCTCACTAGTGAAAGGGATGGTCCTGAGAAAGTGGCAATGCCGCTCTGGATGTGGCTTCAGCCACGCAGTCGCTTCAGTGGTTCACTCCCAGCAAAATACTGCTTTAGCCCACAAATTGCATTCATCCCACTTTGAAAGTGAGGTTTGCTGAGTGGCCTGAAGAGTGGTGTGATCTCTGTCATGCCCCTGCCATTTCCACTGCTTCTCCTCTGCTGCTGGAGAAGGATGTCTCCAGCCATAGCAGCACAGCTGGACGTGAGCATGGCCTTGGAGATGCTCCTTGCAGATAATGAAGACAACCCCAGTGTTTACCACTGTTAAAACCACCCACACCATACTCTTTTTTGGCCTAAAGAATAGGGCTAAAGTGGAAGGGGATTTTTCTGGGACAGTCTGGACAAAGGATTCTGCTATGTTTGCTGCAATATGAGCAATAAGCCAGAATGAGTTTCCACTGTTTTTCTGCTGCAGAGTAGCAAAACAAGCATAAAGCACCATCAAAGTGCGACACGCTGTAAGTTCGCCAAGGCCAACAGCATCCTTCCAGCCACATGCAGCAAATAAACACTGAGTGCAACCGACTCAACAAGGCCAACAGAGAAAAGGGAGAAAGCCACCTCGGCTTCCCGCAGCCCTCTGACCCATCACCCTTCTGTGAGGGTGGGAAGGTGGATTTTGATCAGAGCGTGATTCTTCTTCCCCAGATGTAGAGGGCGAGAAAGCCATGAGCCGACCATCGACATTCCATGGCGGCTCTTCGCGTAGCTCCTGGAGAAAGGCCACTGAAGAGCTCTGCTCTGGCAAGCCCCACTCCCCACTGGGAGAGGGCCCCGCACATTTCGTTTGTTTTGCAATACTTCACAAGTGATGCTCCAGGTCAGAGCCACCGGGCTGGGAGGAGGCTGGGGCTCTCATCTGATGGGGTACTCCATGTCCTTCCCCAAGCTCCACACTGATTTAGGTTTTCTGAGTTCAACTGACTAATTAAACACCCACCTCCCTTCCTCGCAGCCCGTGCGGTGGGGCTGGGCCGAGCTGTGCAGGGGTGGGATTTGAAGCTTCGTGTTACTGTACACTCACCCTGTGCTCAGACCATGAAGTGATCTGAGAGGACACATGGTTGTCTCCATCTCCGAGACTTTAAATATCATAGTTTAAACCTCTGAAGTAAATCTGTTCCTCCAACCCTTCTGGCTCAAGAGGCTCATCATTAAGACCCTTTTAAGTACTGAGTCTCTGCTAGCACCTTCTTATTTACTATTCTCTCTGTTCACATTGTGGTATTCTAGACAGCGATACATGCTGGGGCTCAGCTGTCATGCCCAGGTAAAAAGGAAGCATAACATTTCACAAAGCAGCCTTCTGCCTACCTGAATATAAATGGCCTCTGTATATCCAGAGCACCCCAGGAGTCCAAGAGACAGGCAGCGTTTTTCTGCATACTTTCCCCATGATGTAGATGGTGTGCTATTTCAGCTCAGAATACTACAGTTAGACTGGTTGGGGTTTTAATGGCATCGCTGGACTATGAACTTTTGAAGCACGTTGTGCACACTAAGATATCAGGGTAACAAAACCAGCTATTACTGTTGGTGGTGTTATTACACTGCCAAGAAGCCCTCGTGAGACTGGGACTCCTCCGGGAGGGCACTGTGCCGACGCAAGGTGAACCTGGTGCTGCTGCCAGCCTAAGTGCAGGCAGCCAGGGCAGAGCACAACCAAGAGAGAAGCAGCAGCTAATGGCAGGGATTAAATATATTTCCTTCCACTCTGGCCTACAGCTCTTCATATAATGGGCTTTTTTTGCTGCAGAAAGGTCAGGAAGCTCTCCAGCAGCCTTGGACCCAAAACCACAGCATGGCAGTGCTTAGTGCACAGAAAGCTTCGCGGGGCACTTTGGAAAGCTCCTGTAAGGACAGACCGTGTCTAATTCTCTGAGGCACATCACGGTGCTGCCTGCCCCAGCCCTTGTGGCAGAGAAGAACTAAGGCATTAAAACTCCCCACTGTCTCCCCTTCTGTGGGTGAGTGTCCAGGGCACAGGACTTTGAATTTCATCCTCACAGCATGTTATTTTTGGATCTAAAGAAGATCCAAACTGCTCAGGCTGCAGCGATGAGGGGTGTCATCTCTCGGTCTGTTAGAACACCTTCAGGAAGGGAGCTGGAGTCGAGGCTAGAGAACTACTGCCAAAAAGTACAATACAAGTAGAGAAAATATGCTACAGCAAAGAAACAAAAATAGAAAGGCTAACTTAGATAAGGCCCTGACAGGAAGCTAGATGGACTGTGCCACTTCAGCTGTGCTTGTTTAAACCTGTCTTTCTGTATTTATTTACTAGATTCCAGCATCTCTCACTTGGAATCTGCTTCAGAAGTGCTGGCTGATTTCTGTTCAACAGGAGCACACAACCCTGTGTCTTCGCCACCAACAAGAGCGCTTAGCATAGAAGTGTTAAGAAGCGCGACCTGGACAGGAGAGGAAGCGTCCTTTCTGATGCTTTTGGGCTGTTGACATGGGAACGGTAGCTCACCATACAGCATGTTCCTTCTTTTAAACCAGCAGGGAGCTTTAATTATTCAGGCTGGGAAACAGGCTGAAGAAACTGCTCAAAATGCCTTGCGCTGAGGCCGGTCTGCTCCCCTTGGTGTTTGGTGTCTGTCTTCCCCATTTGTATTCCTGCTCTGTGCCAGAGAAGAACAGGGGCTGGCACATGCAGCCTCAGCAGGGTAGATGCTTGCTGAGATCTTCTGCTGAACCTCTGTGTATGCTCCAGGAAACCCAGCCTGGGGCTCCCCCTGACTCCTCTCCGCTGCTCTCCGCTGCTTGTACTCATGGGATCCATCCAGCGAGCTGCTGGCTAGCTTAGAAGCCATAAAAGGTCTTAAAACATATTGGGTCCAAAAACCCAGGAAGCAGGGTCCTGCACTGTCTTGGGGATTCTGTGAAGCCGCAGAACCAGTTGGCGCTTATTGCAAACACACACTGAAATAGCACACCTGCACTCACAGCCTGCCTTGCAAACACGGCCATGCTTCTTGAGAAATGATCATTTTTGACATTTCATCTTCAACATTTCATCTACAGAGCCAGTTCACTCTCCACTATATGCTAAAGCCCTATTAACAATAATGCGACACCTACGAGATTCTAATAAAAACCCCAAACGTTTAGATCAATAGTTAATTAGCTGGGGACCTCTGGCAGACGGTGCAGTCAGATGGAGTTGTCAGAGCATAGCAGTCTCCTGTATTAAGTCTTGTCATCTTTGCATTACTGAAAATTTGAGAAGGAGATGGCATTGTGAGCTTGTTGTGCATACAGGAAACCCATCCAGACATCTATACATGGATACAAGGGACTATTAGGTGGTCTCAGGGAGTTGAGATAATGCATTTGTTACATCTCTGCACCTCCTTAATTTCAGTTCTGCAAAATGGCATCTGTGTGCTTTAAAGCAAATTATAAAATTCACATGGGTCTGCCTTGCAACTGCTAGGATTTGATCAAATCATATTGTCAGAAGTTAGAACAACCAAACCCAGTGAACGCCCCATGGAAAGACGCAATAATCTTTTTACTGAAACCCTTTTCATAATACATACAATATAAAACATATGTTGTATTTTCAGTGATTTCTTTCTCTCTTTATGTGGGTTGCAAATTAACTTAGAAATAAACACTGCAAAAATCAATAAATACTTCATCCTTTGGCCTTTGGGCTTATTTATTCACCAATAACTTACACTGCATAGCCAAAGAAAAACAATTCTCTCTTCATTATTTTCTGGTTGAACAACTCTGAAGTAGCAGAAGAGGACACACTCTGCTATTGTTTTTCTCTGCTGCAGTAGCCAAAATTGCCCCTGATCTCTTCGAGGCAGAGCTGGGCAAACAATTTGCAAGTGATGCCAGGAACATAACACAGTAAGATGTCCTCAGGGCTTTCAACTTGTACAGGCTATTAGCGGCTGAGACAACGGAGAATTTTCTGAAATTCTTCTTCAGAAATAGCTTTTTTGGCCAGAAAATGCCAATTTACTCAAATGGGAACTTTTTGTGGGAAAGGTTCTGAAGGGGATACTAGAAGCATTGCTAAACCTCAGGTTTTGAGCTGGGAATGCTGAGAGAGGATCCTCTAAGGGATTTGCTGATTACATCCAACCCAGATAGGCATTCTTGGATTTTAGCCTTCCCCGGTGAGTGCCCTGCTGCCCACCAGCCTCCTCCCTTCCCGCAGTGCCCTGACACTGAGCAAAAAGGACCGCTGGGAAACCTGGAACTGTTTTCCATAATGGAAAAAACTCCCTCCCACCTCTACTTCTGAGAATGGTCACCTTGCTTAACCTGAAAACAGCACAGAAAATAGGGTCACCAAGGAGCCTCCCAGGCAGAGCAGGGATGGGAGGGGGCTTTTGGGGAGATCCTGGGGCTGGCTTTGAGGGCAGGAGCTTTTCTGAGGACTCAGTGCTTCCTCAGCACCTCTGCTGTTAGAGGCATTTTGGCAAAGCGGATCAGAGCTCAATTCACCAGGAAATCTATTTTTGCGGTTTCCTCCCTGCAGCGGGAGGTCAGGCTCAGGTGGAATATTGTTCAGTGTTTCATACGCTGAGATGCCAGGGAGAGTCCCTGCTTCCTTCAGTAGAGTTTGGAACACGTTTGGGAAAATAAATAAAGCATACCAAAAAAACCCCAGCCATACAACTTGTCCAGGAGCAGGGCTTGGCTGCTGACTTTGCAGGCACTATTTTTACACCTGAAGGGTTTCCAAGCTCCCAAGGCCTTAACAGAGCAGGTCCAGGGCAGACATTCACTGGGGAAGGGCTCTGCGCACCAGAAGAGATTTCTTCCTGTTTATTAGCTGGAGACATTCTGTTTAAAAGCAGGAGGGAGTGACTTTGTCTCTCTGTCTCCTGCATGAGGAAAACCCTGGATGCAGAGCGTTTCCCTTGCCTTATTTACTGCCCAGTGAAAACAATTGCAACACCCCCCCTGCGCCCCCAAAACCCCAGCAGAGCAGATTCCTGCCCTTGGGGCTGTACATTGGCTTTGGTTGGGGGGGATGGGGAAAGATGTGCATTCAGGTCCCAAGGTGGTCCCCATCACAGTCTTGTCCGAGGGCTTCTCTGTACTCGAGATGGTGATCCTCATGACTTGTGTACGCTGGCCGTGGTGAGCCCATCTCTCGAGGCAGCCCAACTTGTGTACCCCACCGAGTAAACTCCACCTATTGCTCACAGGAGCCCACTCCAGTCCAGGTGAGTCTGTGTTGCAAAATTCCCACATGGTCTGAATTGTCACGAGCAGTCACTTGGGCCACAGAAAGGCTATTTAGCATGATATGAGGACCATGACTGACTCTTGGGTGGTTTTAATCCTAGTGGGCAGATTGCCACTGGTCCTCAAAAACCAGGGGGCAAGCCACCTACTGCTGGGTGTTCAGTGAGAAATATCCAAGCAATTCCAGCCGGACCCAGCATGAGACATCGCTGCACAGACAGCGGGGCTGGTGCTGCAGGCTGGCGGGTGTTTGCCAAGTAGTTCTGGAGTGAAGTCAGTGTTGAGAAACCTCCGCAGCCCGCCGGGGCTAGATCTACCTAATAACATGGGCTGAGGGAAAATGGATGGGATAATTGATACAAAACAGGGTATGAGATGACACAGAGCCCTGTAGCTTGCACTTGGGAGAATTATGCTGAGAGCCGTGTATCCACAGCTGATCCCGATGTGCTTACTTATTGATACAGCAAAGAGGCCATCCTGGAAAGGGAGTTTGCAATTCCCTTTATAAATCACAGTCTAAGCAAATATGAAAAGGCTGCCAAGTGGGAATGTTTACGAACTTTGTAGCTTCCATTGTAAACTCTGAAATATCCAGAAGAGAGAAGCACTCCTAATCCCAGTGGCTGGGCAGGCTGTTCCCATTCCGGGTCACTGCTTCTGTGTCCCACTAACCCCTTCAGGCAAACATGTTTTGTTGGGTGTCATAGTGTTAAACAGCACATGTTTTAAATGCAGCATTAAAGACACAAAAGGGAAGAACATTTTCAGGGCTTAATGAACATGAGGCCTGGACTAGCTGGAACAGTATCCTATGGGATCCTCTTCATTGTCTTCCCTCTTTGAGAGATATTTGGGCCAAAAGCTCCTGTGGTGTATACAGAAACAGTCAGGAAGAACCCAAAGATAAAGGAAGGAGGTGTCTGTGCATTTTTGCATTTGTATGGCTAGATTTGTCTGAATGTGTATTTGTGAGCAGCACCATGACCACGGGGTACATGCAGCACATACCTTCTCCCTGGTATAGCTGAAACTGCCCAAATACAAGCCATAACCCTGTGCAGCTAAGAGAGTTTTAACTCACATGTCTAAAGGCCAGTGATATACATAGGTATATTTTTATATTTGTGTGTGCATCTGTGCACCCACTTGGGTATACATCTATATATTGGAACAGCCTGGAGAAGCGTTGAGTGGTTTTGGTCTAGCAACCCAGAAACTGTCTTTATGAAAGCTTGCAGAAAGAGGTGGGATGTACTGGGAAGGAGGAAATCACTGTACTGGCCTGATTATGGCTGTCAGCAAAGCCCTGCGTGCTGCAGGAGGGGTGACTGCACTAATTTGCAGCGAAGGGCACTGCTGGGCTGCCCATGGGAAGGTGGGTTTGAAATGTTGACCTCATCCACTGCTTTTTGCCTCGGAAGAGAAAACACCACTAAATTTGTCTTGGATCACAGGTACATCAGATGACTCTCATGGCAGCCCAAAGCTGATTGATGCGAATTATTCTGTTCACACCACAGGGTGAGGTATTACCCCATCCCCTCCCTTCAGAAAAGGGCCAGTGTTACTCAGTGAGAGCAGGCTGGGATGGAGGAGCAGCCTGATGTACACGCAAAGGGACGTGCTGGGGTGAAGGACCAGCCTGCAACGACGGGGAGCTGCGTGAGAGAGACAAACAGAGGGAGAGCTGCGAAAGTCTCCGCTGCCCCCGTGGCCAGCGGGGATGAGCTGACAGGACAATGAAGACCCCAACCACATGGCAAGGGTGATCAAGTGCAGTAGAGACTCCTCCACACAGCAATTTTCCTCTTCTTCTCTTCCCACAAAGCAGGTGGCCGTCATTCCCCCTCCCCAGCTGTGTGGGAACTGCAGCCTTACAGAGCAGAGTGGTAATTTCAAGCGTTTAAAAACAACGCACTCTTTCTTTTCTCTGAATGCAGAAACATCTGATAGTCAATCAGCTCATTCTGTTCCTTTCCCAGAAGCCATGGAGGAGTTTCTCAAGTGCTCCCAAACTCATTGAGATGATGCCTGGACAAAGTGCTCTATCTCTGTAATTGTTCAGGGCCTGGTACGAACAGCCCGAAATGAGCAGAACAAAAACCTCCTCAGTGGAGGGCTAAGCCTTGCACCGCTTAGGCTGCTGCACATCACACATCTGTTCACCCAGTGGGGGGTTGGCAGGAAAAGTTTTTTCTCTCACCAGCTGCAAAATAATAATTTCCCCCAAGTCCAAAGCCAGAAAAAGTAAAGGAGATAGATATCTTTTTCTGGCTCCAAAATGCTCCGTGTTTCTGTTCACTCTAGTCCTTCCAGTGGAGAAGGACAGGGTGTGCGTGTCTGGCAGTCACATCCTTCTTGACTCTCTGACATGCTATGTTCCCTGTTTTCCAGCAAAGCCAGGGCGGACGCAGCCGGGAGGTGATCAGGGGGATGTGCAGCTGCGTTGGGTGCTCTCCTGGTACCCGCTGGCTGCCAGGCACTGCTGATGGGGAGCCCACAGCCTCCTCTGCTGAGCAATCAAATCTGCACCTGGCCACCGCTCACTGAAATCAAGCAGTCTGGAGTTGTCCCTGCTTTCCTGGAGCACCAGGCTCTGTGATGGACAGATGGACACGCAGGGTCCTGCTGTATAAATTCACATGCTATTCCAGATAGTGCTGCACCACTGCATCCTTTGGGTACCAGCAGTGGGAAAGTTTGGGTTTGCTTAGGATGATGTGTGCAAGTGTCACAGGGCAGAGAGTGGGCTTTCTACTGCACCATCCACAGGCACTGCAGCTCAGAGGTCCTTCTGAGAGAGCAGGGAGGGAACTGCAGAGCACACCACATGTGCATTAGCTTTTCAGGTTTTGGACACTGCAAATGAGGAGGGAATAACTCAGTTCCGCTCTCCATCCAGCCTTTGGAGAGCTGCAGAATGACTTCAGCCCAGGCAGTCTGCTGGAGTCAAGCAGAGGGCCAGTAGCTCCTTCAAGACAAGGAAGCCAACCCGAAGATGCAGACGGTGCTCTGCGTGTGTGCAGCGATGTGCAGGACCCTGAAGGCTGCAGGGCAATGGTCCATCTTCTGTACGTGCTGGCTCGCATGTTTGGTGTCCTTTGGCCGAGCTTGCAAAGGATCGCGGAGGAGTGCTGGCCAAACCCCACCCAGGTCTGTGGCGAAGCGTGGCTGGGATTGCAGCCTGGGACCCCAGAGCCCAGGGCACCTTGGGACCACCATGACTGTGTCCGTATGTGTGCACGTTAGTGCCTCCGTGCACACGCAGGCGTGAGCTGACCAAGTACCTTGGTAAAAGGCTGAAGGCTCGTTTGCTCACTCTCTCAGATTTTGTTGGGGTGCAGGAAATTAAATCTGAGAAGGAATGGTGTCTTCCCTCCCTGGTCTCAGGGGAGACCTTATCACTCTTTACAACTACCTGAAAGGAGGTTGTAGCGAGGGGGCTATCAGTCTTTTCTCCCCAGTAACAAGTGATAGGACGAGAGGAAACAGCCTCAAGTTGTGCCAGGGGAGGTTTAGACTGGAGATTAGGAAAAATTGCTTCAGTGAAAGGGTTGTCAAGCATTGGAACAGGCTGCCCAGGGAAGTGTTTGAGTCACCATCTCTGTAGATGTGGCACTTAGGGACACGGTTTAGTGGTGGACTTGGCAGTGTTAGGTTTACAGTTGGACTTGATGATCTTAAAGGTCTTTTCCAACCTAAACGATTCTGTGATTCTCTCCCAGGCAAACTTTTCATCTGGTAAATAGCTCTGCTATCTTGCTATTGCCTGGTTTTCCTCAGCAAACTCACAGTTTTAATTTATGAAAATTTAGGTAGGTAAAGCACTAGAGAAAAAGTAATACCCAGAAAGGGCTCCATGAAATTATCGGCATGGTGTCGTGTTATCAGACCTAAGTGCTTGCACTGCTTTGCACTGGCATTGCTGGGCTGCGGTGGGAAGCTAAATAAATGGAAATAGGCTCTAGCCTTAAACTCTTCCTGCATTTTTCCCTGCATGCCTTCCCCTTGCTCATCTAGACTGATAAACTGCTAATCCAGACTGCCTTTTATGCTACAAGGCTTTATTACTGCTCACAAAGGTGATATGAAGTATATTTGTGCTACAGTAACTGGGTGCCAGAAGTCTGTAGAGCACAGGGAGGGACAAGCCTCACTTTGTGCAGTTTGCCACCTAAATAAGAAACAGACTTTGCAGGCACAGCTGGAAGATCTTGTGACGGTCCCACCACCGTGCGAGGTCCTCCGGACCTGGTGAGGGATGGAGGCTGCTGCTGGCACGCACCGAGGAACATAGAATGGGTGCTGCCAAAAGTCCCGGTGGGGCTGGCCCTGCAAAGCAGGGCAGGATTGTGCATCCCCCCTAGAGGAAACCTTTCAAAACATGAGAGAGGAGACTAGGGAGGGAAAAAAATCTCTTTTTCCTTCCAGGAAGCCAAACAAAACTGCTAACAGAGGATGCCACCTGTTTTGGAGGTGGGTCCTGTGAAAGGAACAACACCAGTACATTGAGGCCTGTCCAAAACCCAGGTGAGGAAGGGCAAGATGTCAGGAAATGGTCAGACGTCTCCGGCACTATCGTGGCACTGGGCTGCCGGGAATGGAGCAGCGCAGCAGCCCTGGAAACCCACAGTGTAGCAAGGAGGCTAAGGAAGCGAAAAATCGGGGTGTGCTTAACACAGGAAAGCTGATAAATAGGATGAAAGGAAAACACAGGCAGTGGTGGGCCAGAGCAAACTCTAAATAAAGCAAAGAGATGAATCTCTGAGCGATGCTTCATCCAGATAAGGTTGTCGGTCACTGCAAGAGCCAGCTCTGGGCTTTGAGAGGATGTTTATAGCAGGTCAGGGGTACTGATGCTTAAAGGAGAATTCCCCAGACTGGGAAGGAGCTACCCAAGTGCAGGGACGGGGCACTCCCTCCATTTGCCTCCCCAGCACCCTGGGTCCCTCCTTCCTGCTGCAGAGGAAGGATGAAACCTTGCTACTGTTCACTCCCCATTTTTCCAGGGCTGAGGAGTTCCCCAGCCCATTTACTGGACACAACATGAAGAAGGTCACTTGCCTGCCCACGAAGAGGGACAAGATGTCCTGGTACTGGGAGCCTTCTTTCTGGGGCTGCAGGGTTCTATTACCACCAGGAATAACAGACATCCTATTTTCCTGTGATGGACATGTCCGTCATCCCTCCTGTGACGCCCTGTGACTGCCTCCACCCTGGCATGGAAACCCAACCCGCCACCCCAAACAAGGTGTTCTTTCACCATGTGGTGAGAAAGCCGGGTGGCCTCACACGGTACGTGACATGGGTGGCTGACGGAGAGGTTGTCTTCTTGGGCAGAGACCTTCTTTATAGAGACAGGCAGTGAGCTGTAAGAATTAATATATAAGCAAACAAAGTGGAAACAATCAGGAGGGAACATGATATCTGGAGTGCGTCACAAGCAAATATGCTTTCCAATTAAATGACTAGAAAGAAATGGAGGGGACTACATAAGAGGAAGGTAGGGGGGAAGGGAGGGCTGCCTTCCTCATTGCTTTTTTCCCTGTGTGTCATCTTTTATACCTGTGGAAAATGACTGCAAGAAGCAAGTGCATCAAAATGGTAACCTTTCACTCTTGTTCCAAACAAGTGAGATGCTGACTCTAGGAGCAAGGAGATTGCAGTCTGGCTGGTTTCACCTTGGAAGCCACGTCTTCAGTCTAGTCCTGCTCCTTGGTCTTACCTCTTGCAGGAGAGAATATGGTATTAAACCTGTGGTGTTGGAGGGCTACCTGGTGCTTTGGACTGAGAGTTAAGTTTACACTTGGTTGCAGGATTATTTTGCAGACTAGATGTTTGTGTTTGAGGTTGGTTTGGAAAATCCTGTTACTAAGAAGAGCAAGGATAAGAGTTTCATGACAGTTCATGCCGACAATTACTGGTGTCAGGGAAGACTGCTTCTTTAATGGGCTGACAGTGGGGGTCAAGTACTCTTCTGAGATATCATCAGTGTAAAATATCCAGTGTTTCCAAGAGAAAAAGAGTGTCTGCGTCCTGCAGGATATTCATTCTGTACTACACACTTCACCTTCTGCTTTCCAGATTTGCCATTTGGCTGAGTAACATGACTCAGCTCCTCACTCCCTCTGTGTTTGTACCCCTCCCTCACTCCAACTGACACTGCCATGTTTAAATTATTCCGTGTCAGCATCATATTTGGGGCACTTAAACCAAGTTTCATGCTACAGACAGAAAGACTTAAACCTGAAGGCTCCCATGGGAGCCAAGAGCTGAAGTCTTTGTGCCTGCAGCATCGCCCCTGTGGGAATGGCTGCTTCATTTATCCATTTGTCCATTCATCTTCCCAGCAATGTGAACAAGAAAATCCTTTGCAAGGAACAAGCCCATCTCTATTTGTCATCTGGAAGGCTTTGTTTGCAATGCTTGCTGGCTTTTTCCAAGCTGGAGGATTATGGAGCTGAAGGGAACCCTAATAGAAAGCACCCTAAAAATATATCCCCACATCAGTACCGAAATGTCAGTGAGTTAAAACGAATGCAGCATAAGAGAGGGGAAAACAGCTCTATTTTCTGCTCGCCTCTGTACAGGGCAGGAGATCTCTGCATGCAGCATTCCCTGTGTCCTCACCAGCATGTCTCAGCTCCACTGTCCTGGTCCTTGCTTGCCCACACCGCTCTGTCAAAGAGCTTCTTTCTTGGCCCTCCTGCACCATCCCAGTTTCCTCTGGGAGGAATGTGCTAAACATGCCAAGTCACAGTTTGGTTAAGTGGAAAGATTATTCTTGGTATGAAATGATGAAGCACAAATGAAAAGCTGGTTCTTGGGGCTGCACTGCAGCACTCTCTGCTCTCCCTCCCACCAAAAATGCTCTTAATTAGCACAGAGGAAAAAAGAGGGCTTTTTCTGATTGATGCTTGAATAGAAAAATCTAATAAAAATGTTAGCCCACACTGAATCAAAACATTTTCTTTTCCTTCTGAAATGAAAAAAAGAAGAAAAATATTATTCTGGCTCAACTCAAAACCTTTCATTTTGTTTCATTTTTGGGTAATTTAACACTTTCAAACCTCTGATTGTGCTTTACGTTTTTCAAAGAACAGGTCAACTTTGAAAACAAAGGACATTTCAAAATTAAAATCTGACCACTTTGGTTTTGGCCCCTAAACAGACCATCTGATTTTTAAAATGTTGAAACAATGTGTTTTGACTTCATCAAAATGCTTTTTTCTTCCACCTCAACTTTTGTGTCTGGAAGAATTCAAAGAACTCAGTCTTTTTTGGGGGAGAGGGTTGTAAAATCTCCTGTTCCCTGAGAAACAATTCCCACAGCATTATCCTCAAGTTTCTTAATCTTCAGCTAGTCTTAGCTGACTCACTCTCAAATGTTACTGTAATCACATGGTTTTCACACAATAATTGTTTACAGCCAACTTCTACCCATTTCCATCTGTGCTTTATCAGTAGCCACGGCTTAAACAGTATTTTCTGTCAATAGCTGTCATGAGTTCCCAGGATACTAATGTGTTTGGGCCACGCAGATGATGAGAAGCTCACAAAGTGTTTGGAGAAAAATCAACCATCCAAAGTTCCTTCCAAGAGAAAAAAAGGCCCCGAAAAGAAGATTCAAAGGTCAGAGGAGGTGAAGTGTCACCAAAGAAGTAGGAGCAGTCCACCCTGCTGTTGGTCCTTCACACCGTCAGAGAACCTGCTTCCCAGCCTTGAGGACCCTCTGCTGCCCATGGTCCCTCCAAGGTGCAGGGGCCATGAGGCAGCTCCACCAGGAGCAGATGGGGTGGAAGAAGGAAGAGTTAAGGTAATCCCAGCCATCGTGGTTAGCCTTACAGGCGCCCTGGTCCCAGGAAACAGCGGGGGAGCACAGGGACCTACTCCTATCCTGAATCCTGCGCTAGCTGGGCACAAAGATGAAGGCCATCCCTCAACCTCTGCTTGCTGCGTGACGTTGAACAAGTTGCTTCCCTTCCTTCTGAAACGGGGAGTGAGCCCAGCTCCCTGCAGGGCTGAGGATGAGAAGCGGGATGGCCGGGGAAAGCATCGTGGTTCAGTTCAAGCCCTCCCAAGGGCAGCTGGCTGCCTCTGCATCTGCTAACTCAATAACTGCAGTGCCCTGCAAAGCCTCTTCAGGCAATGAATCCCCTTTTACTCAAGAAGTTTATTCAGTTACTCTCTGCTATTTTCAGTGGAGAAGGCATTTTTATTGCAGCAATTCAATAAATTAGCAGGGATTGGTGTCAGTTACCTCCTTGCAACGTCAGAAATGCAAAGCTTCATGTGGCACCAATCCCATTATGGGCCTAATCTCATCTACTGCTCTACAGATAACTGTGTGATAAGGGGTCAGATTTCCTTGGCTGCCTTTATTAGTGTGCTAAGCTTATCCTCTCCTCATCCCCTACAGGAGAGAGGCTTTCACCTCCTAACCCCTCCCGTAATTATTCACTCTCTGTTAGCAGAGCATGGCAGGTCTGGCTCTTGAATTCTGCTTCATATGATATTATTTATCTAGGCAATCTTCTCCTCTCAGTGGGTTTCCACTGATGGCTTTTCTCTCTGCTGCTTTCCCCCCTCTCTCTCTGTGGTTCTTCCCACTGTGTAGTTTGACCTTTTAAAGTATTTCAAAGGCCATAAGGATCCTCCTGAAGAAATGGGACTCACAAGTAAAGAGGACAAGAGAAAAACCCTCTTTGCCAGGTTGTGTTGATTCTAGTGACATGACTGACTCCCTGCGCAGCCCAGGCTGAGTTACTACCAGTTGCCTCCCTCTCTTCATGTTCTCCAGTGGTGATAAATATTTGCTTTCTTTTCTTGAGGCTGCATCATGTCAGGTTTCATTTGCAGAAAGCTCTTTTGTAAAAAAAAAAACCCTCTCTGTTCAGTAAGAAGACTTTCCATTTCTGCCCTCAGCTATATTTATTTTATAGGGAATTTATGGGATTAATACACTTTTGTTAGCACAGGGGTGGTTACAAACAGTATCGGCTGGCAAAAATGGTAAGTCTCCTGTCAGAGTGGTTTGCAGGACAGGGAGGGGAGGCATGCTTTGGCAGACTCCTATTAATCGTGATAAGAAATGCTTTAGAAACACCCTTCCACAGAATGGAGCTCAGCAGCAGATCCCAATTACACGGTGAACCACACAGGCTGTTTTGTAATAGATCATTCCTCACTGGCCTTGCTGCTGTCAGCTGCGAAGCACTGCTTTCTTCCGGGAGGTGCACATTAACACCGTCACCATCACACATCTGCAAGGTAAATGTATCGATGGGCACCACCTCTATGCAGAGTACAAGACCGCATTTTTCCTGCTCAGATCCTCTCCTTTCATCTGTGCACATGTTAGTTTTCATCACAGCTTTCCTGATACAATTATTTTCATCACCTGAACTGGTGGGGGAGAAAGTCAGGATGCTTAGTTCGGCCATCTGTATGCAGGATGTGTATGGATGGGAAAGCAACTGGCAGCAGAACGAGCGTGTCTAAAGGTCGCTGATGATGCTTCAGATGCCCAAGACCCTGCTCGGGTTGGGGTGATCTGAACACAACAGCGAAGCAGAGGGGCAACTCCCAAAGCTCCTTCTCTCAAGGCTGAGCTCTGGGGCCTGTGTTGGTGAGCATTTCTCCTTTTCAGACGAATGCTTAAGCTAAAATACAGATGTGGCAGCTGTTCTAGCTCTCACGGCCCTGATCTGAAGGCATCAGGTAACAAAATGACGATGCTTGGGACATTTTACTATTTCTGAGAGCAGGGTTCCCTCCTTTCCCTGCTGAATCCCTGAGAGCCAGACCCTTCCTCTCCCAAGAGAGGAGCCTGGAGACAGAGCTGAGCTGCCTTCTGGGAGATGCCCCCGATCCTCCACTGATGGTGGAGGGAACTTGATGCCTGACTTCCAGACAACTAACGCTCGCTGAGAGGAATCCCTCTCCTCACATCTTCATGTCTGCAGCACTTCACACTCCAAGACAGACTTGACATGGAGCTACTGCTGACTCCAATGCTCCTTGTCCTCTCTTCTTCTAGCCTGGAGGTATCTAGCAGGTTTGCCTTTGACTGCCTTTCCATCCTTATCCCAGAGGCAGCCAGTGCTCACTGCACACCCAGCTTGTACACTGAGCCTAGATACAAGTTAATCAGCTGAAATTATGTTCTCTCATCTTGGGCGCTGTGTCCTTTCCTATGAACTGGGAAATGCACCAGGAATGAAACCCTCCATCCTTTGTCTCTATTGCTGCTCTCCTTGGCACAGAGGAGCTGACCAAGAGAGCAGAACAAAGGAACAGAGGACAAATCCATTTCTTAGGAGGCACCTCAAATCCACAGTATGCTCTGAAATCACTGCTGGAGCTCTTCTCAGTCCATAAAAAAGAATTAAAATGGATCTCAGAATGGTCTACAAATATTAAAACCCAACTCCTTAGTGTTCCACGCTGTTATTTTACTGTTACTGATGGAAAAATGGATGGAGAGGAGTCAGGAAACCTGGGCAAGCCTACATATTAGTGTCAAATTAATAACAGAGCTAAGCTTAAAACTTAAGAGTCTTGATGTGCAGTGCCTGAATCTAACCACAGCGTAGCACAGTTCAATATTTTCCTATCTGCATCTACTTTTATAAAATTAAGTTTTATTTCTCTACCTGTATTTAATTTTGGAACCCAGCTATATTCTCAATGGATATCAGAGGCAAAGGCAGTAAGAGGAAGAATGTAATCTCCACAGAGAGTCTTACGGTGCCTTAAACATACCTTGAACAGACAGAGAGGGATCAAAGCAGAGTACCTCCTTAGCCCTTCATGTGTCTCTGAACATGACTTGCCCTGTAGAAAGCAGGAGCAGGAGACTTAATTGGCAATTGCCAAAGCTACAAAATAAATGATCCCAAGAGCCCAATATTTAATTTTCACTTGGTGCAGAGACTGGCTTCTGTGAAAATGAGAGACCTCTCACCCCAGTGACACCAAGGGAATTGGCAGACTGGCTCCTTATCCTTCCAGTCATTTTTTAATGAAGTGTGATGGCATGTTGGGGCAACCTGGAGGCCGTATGGCATCCTCAGTCCTCAGTGACCTACAAATGGGGCTGTTTATGAAAGTGAGAAGAAATGAAAGGAAAACAGCGTGGTTGTGCCAATAAATGAACGTTCTGTCCTGCACATGCTTCCTCCGGGACATGGGTAGGAGGAGGATTGCTAATCGACCAGCTGTTTCTCACCATATATTATTAGCAGTTGCAGGATTGCTCATTTAAAGCCACTGTGCATGCAGACAGTTTGGACTTGATTTTGGCTGAGGAGATCCTACATTACCAAGAGCTGTCTCTTTTAAAGCATTTGAAACAACAAATTGGAAGGGCTGCTCGTACCCAGTTAGTCTCAAAGTCCCTTTGAGACCCCATGGTGCATATTCCTCTGCTCTGGAGGCTATGTGGACTGTGTAAAATGAATTCCTACCACTTAAAAAAGGATCATTAGGCTCCTATCATCACAGCTCACCGGGAGGGGAGGAGGGTTACTGTATAAATTAACACTGCAGGGCTTTTTGTTCATTCTCTAAGCAATGCCAGATAATCTTTTTCTCCAACTACAAATTAAAAGCTGATTTTCCTATTTACTCTTACCCCAGACTCAGCCTCGGGATGTGGAACCTTATAGATCATTCCTGCCTCTTAATGACCACCCCAATGAGATGTGTCCCAGGGTCTGGGTTTAGCCGGTGGTGTCACGGGGCAGGCTGGCCCTGCTTGCTCTCCGGGGGTTTCACTGGCTGTGCAGCATTAGGCAGATGGAGGAGGGGGGCACAAACGTGCATTTGTGGAGCCATTGCATTAGTGCTGCAGACGTGGCTGCCTCCTGCTGCTCGCTGCTACCTTCCCACCGTGCGTGAGAGAGCGCCACAGCAGAGAGACAGAGGATTTGCCTGGACCTTGGGTGCTTCGTTTCACAATCCAACACCTTTCAGTGACTTTGGGTGGGATGCTGGGCTCGGAGCTGGGGGAAGCCTCGGCAAGGGGTCTGTTCTGCAGGGTGCGTGACACGGGTGGAAGCCTCCTGTGGTGCTGCAGGAGAAGCAGCCTGGGGCTCCCATGTCTGAAACACCATGTCAGAGCTCACCGGGGGGCACCTGGTGCAGATCCCCTGGTCCAAACGTTCTTTAGCATTACCCTGCAAACGACTCTACCCCCAACACCCCCCTTTTCAGCCAGGTACTGCCAAATCCGTTCAGCCCACTGGAGGAGACAGCAGGCGGGTGGCTTGAGGGATGTCAGCAGGGGAAAGGAATCACCAGGTTTGCAGCTTTGGCTCCTGAGTCACTTCCCCAGTTGCAGCCTGTGCTGGTAGGGAGGCCAGAGCAGCAGGACAGGCAGTAATAGTGAAAAACCGTGGTGTGCAGGCAAACACAGGTAAGCAGGATTTACCATCACAGTTCTTCCTCTCCTTCTCTACATCAAATAGGACAGCTTCATCATTTTTTAAATGTTCTTCCAGCAAGCTGGGCCACTGGGATGTGCTGGGTGGCTCTTTAGCAGGCTCAGGGACTGGGAGGTCTCTGCTTCAAGCCCCAGCCTGGGGCACAATGCTTTGTGCTGCCCCGAGGCGCTGCCCAGGAGAGAGCTGGAGGTCGGACACCAGCAGCATCACGGCGGGTTGGAGTCCCTCCAGGTCCTGCCTGGCCACACTCCCCTCCCAGTATGGCAGCTGGGACTCCGTCCAATGTTTACTGGAATAACTAGATAAGGGATCTGACTTCAAAGTTTGTTAATTTAGGACAAGCAGTGCAGGCTCTGGGTTGGATCAAGCATTTTGTCTCTCCAATCATATTTGAAACATGTATTGTGACATTAGATTTCATATCCTAAGATGTGCTCTTCAGTGCAGCATATAGGAAACGGAGACTTTTGCTTTACCCATCAGTACCCTTTTGCCACGGAGCAAAGGGCTAGTGATTGCACTTTGGCAAAGCAGTCTGTGAATGGGGAAGATCGCTTTTTCAGAGGGTGAAGGGGAAAATAGCTTTTTCCCCTCAGAAGAAAAGCTACCACCCCAGGCGAGGCAGGGAGGTAAGATGTGGTGCCACTCCAAGCCTGAGTGTGCAGCTATGACAAATGCAATTGCTGAGTGAAGAAGGCCCAACAATCTTCCAAAAGTTTTGGTACAGAGAAAAAAAATGTGTCCTTTCACCCAGCCTGTTCCACAGGGAATTGCTCCCAATTGCTTGCCCAAGCCGTTTATCAGGGACCTCACAAGACACTGCTTGCCCTGTAACGATGTTCTCCAGCCAGCCTTTCTGCTGCTGTATCCCCCTGTGTCAGGCATCTCAGGGACCTTTATAACAATAATCTAAGCATAGTGGAAAATAAAAATTGCTCTGGTCCCTCTGTGTGCTTCTGAATATAGCACCAGCAGCTCTTCATAAACTTTCCTCATTTTTCTAGCTCATGAAATGGTTTACTGCCTTCAGGGAAGGGTATGGCCCGGGCAGGCAACACAACAGAGCAGGATCAGTTAGCAGGGACGCAGCAAGGCTTTCTCCATGCTCTCCTCCATCTATACTTAAGCCAGCCCTGGGATTAGTATCCTATTTCCGTGTATCCTTTATTGCCCCACGCCACTTTGCCCAAAGCTGTTGTAACCAAGGGACTGCAGCATTCAGCAGCTGAAAAATACAAAGCTCACGTTTGGTGAGACATTAAGCAGGCAGGCAGCTCCAAAGCAGAAAAGGCAAAGGCAGCAACCCAGCCTGCACACCGGCTATCTACACTGGAGTGTGTTGCCTGAAAGCGGATGGATTCCCTCTGCCTCCAGGGCTGCAGTTATGTCCAGCCACACGCCAGCTGGAACAGACAAGATATGGGCAGGGCTGAGGTGTTTTAAGAGCTGTGCAATCAACTACTGTTTTCTCCTGTCTTTCTGACACTGACAGCAGTGGGCAGAGGTATTGAAATATAAACGCAGATTAAGAGCTAGGAAAGCCCGATTTCTTGGTGCAATTCCGATAGCCAAGTATGGACCCTCGGCAAATTGTTTGTTGCCTTCCATTAGCTCCATCAACAGTAACAGAGAAATGCTTGTGAAGTGCTTTCAACACAAGTATCTCTGGGGTAAATAAATCTTGTTAAGCAAGTGCTGGTGAGATAGCTGCCCTCATCAGGTGCTGCAGAGTGGAAAGGCAGTGTGGCAGAACTGCGACAGACACTTTCCTATCAGAAAACATGTAAGATGATAGTCTGTAATTCAGTGGATGACGACACAGGATTTGAAAGGTGCTGCAATACCCAGTTGTTTGCCATCTCCCTTACCTTTTGGTGACCACACGGTGTTCTTGGATTGGACAAGAAGCCAAGAGCATCACAGGCACAGGAGCTTGGAAAGTTGTTGTTGGGACCGAGCACATTAACCAAGCACTGGGCATGGGACAGACAGACCCTAACTGTGGCTGTATTTTATCTTTCAGGGTTTTGAGCTGTATGCCATATGTTGCAGTCAATGTAAGAAGCAGGGTGAGGGCAAGCCAGGCTGGACCCACAGAAAAGAGCATAGCATTTAATGTACTACTGTTATGAATTCATTACAGCACCTGAATGTGAAATGAGAGAGGGATTCAACTTGCAAGTGATCCAGAGCTGACCCCTGAGTCTAAGCAAGGGCCTTTCATTAGGGGACGTTACTCCAGCTGCTATCTCGGTGATGGATGCTGGGGCAGAGCCTATTGTGCCACAGTGATTATCCAACTATCACAACAAATTCTGCCTCCTGCTGGGCCAGGTCTTGAAAGGCAGTGGGCAGGCAGGGTTTCTTACTCTCATATCCCAAATACCCATGATAAGCAGCCTGGGAACCAGGCTCCTGGTTGACTGTGTGGCTATTCACTCTCCTGCTTTCCACACCGGGCATTGAACAAACCCCCCAGTGTACCAGGGCTGGACATTTGCCACCAGGACCAGGGACTGGAAAGCTCTTTCGTTCCACATTGATCTTCCTGCTTTTCCATCCATCACAGGACGGACTCCTTGTTTCATTGCCAGGATTAGTGCTGGCATCAGTCCTGCTTTGGTCTGAATGCCCTCCTCTGAGAGCAGTTTGCTCCCTTCCAGGAAGGACGTACATGGAGATAGTCAGACTTTTATTTTATGGCCAAGAGGGGAGAGCGTGTGGCCAGGTACATCTCACCGGTCAGGCGAGTGCCTGGAAAGAGCCTGGCATCACCTTTCTGGGTACCCAGGAGAGGTTCAGGACCCGCTCGGAGGGGCCAGAGTGACACTCAGCATGGCCTTGGGCTATTCCTAATTGTCAGCTGAATGCAGCTGTAATAATTATACCCAGTAATTTCAGATTGGGGGATAAACAACACAGAAAGGGCTTTTTTTGTCTGGTGTTTTAAGGGAACAAGGCTTACCTGTTGTTTTGCTGTCTCTCCTCATCCCCCTAATAATTTTGAACTTGTTGGTTAAATTCCACCAAACTTAACAGAGAGACACAGGTGCCAAAAAGAATGAAGTTCCAAAAAATGTTGTGAAAAATTATGTCTGAGCAGCAGAAAGCAAATCTGTCAATATCCTCTCTAAAGAAGGGGTTGCAGCATCAGCACAACATTTCTGAGGTCTTGGAGGATGGGCATGGGCATGAGATGTAGGAAAGTCTCCACCAGTGGAGTTGCTGATAGGAGCTTGTGTCTTATTAGACACCAGCGATTCCAGTCCTCCAGCAAGGCTGGTCTCCCAGGCGTGCTCCATGGTGCCCCGTGCAGGGAGACTCAGCCCCAATGACACAAAGGCAGGGCAAGCTGAGGTGCTTCTGGCTTTTTGCACCTTGGTCTTTGCTGACAGCCACTTTCCCTGCCTGTCCTTCATGCCAACAGCAGTCCCACTCCAGGAGACGCCTTCTTTGACCAACTACGTCATGCTTATCCATCCCTCCACTTCTTATCAGAGCCATCTGCCTTCCTGCACGCTGGAGGCGCTTTCTTGGAGGCAATTGCCTGTGTGCACACCTCGGGTAGTGGGACATCTGCTAGCAGGCACTTAGCTTATGAAGGCAAGCGAGTCCTTGCTCTCTCTGGTGACCCTCGGCAGATTAACATGCTGGCTTAATGGGAGTAAAACTCCATTAGTCATCAGCAACCTGACACATCTATCCCCGAGCTGAAAACGCTTCACTCTGAGTAGGTGAATAAGAACAAAGTGTTGTCAGAGGATGCAAAGCTACAAACAGGCAGGTTGTGGATGCTGGCAGAGCTCTGGAAACCCTCTGGAAGTGACTGGGGACTTGGGAGAGTATGGGTCATTTTGGTCAAGGTTTACCTGAGTTTGACTTTTAGGACTGCCTCTGAAACAAATATGACTGGGGGATGTCCAAGTTCAGGCTTGGAGGCTGGGATACACTGTACACCCAATTTTGTGGTCCAGCTCTGGTTCATTCAGCGTTTCCGGAGCTCCAGAAATCAAGCTGTAGACTAAAATTTTAAGTAAGCAAAAGACTTTTACAGAACAGGTGTGCTAAGACACATTTTGGACCTTGAGAACACCTTAAGGTGTCTGTTAGGATGCAGGCTTTGTCCATCACTGAGCGGGTTCCCCTCTCTGAATTAATCAAACAGACAGATACTAGTGAGTAAAACTAAGAAGTCTGATCCTTAATTCGTTGCACAAAGTGAACTGCTTGGGAAAACCCATCAGTTCAGTTCATATTTATTCTGTGGATGAGCTGCCTTGAGCAGTCTCTGGAACCCAGAAACAAGGGACACACAAGGTCCCTCCACCCGTGCTGCACACAGAGGGCAGTGTGAGAGAGGCTACAGCACTGGCAGCACTGAAGAGGCAGAGCTGACACGCTTCGGAAACAAACAAGCCATCCCAGAAACCGGGCACAATTGTAAAGGTCTGGGTTTATGTAGCCAGTGATGCCAAATGTACTGAAACTTATTTCCCCCTATGTCTGCCAACAGCACAGCTGAGTTTCTAATGCTGTTCCTCTCTTGCAGTGTTGTTAGATTTCATGGATGTATTTTAAATCGCTTAGCCTCAGCTCCACAGCGCTACAGATCTGCAATGCCTTTTCACTGCCTTTAAAGCAGAATGATAACAAGAATGGTTCCCGTATTTCTTTGTGCCTCCAGCGATCAATAGATATGTTTTTATCTGTGGCACCCAGGAGACTTGTGTGGGCAGGTCCTACCTTCTGACTAGAACTGACAGAGTTTTAAAGATCATTCTCTACACTGGTGTTGACATTGTCTGGCTTTTAGGGCAACACTGCTGCTGCTTTGTTTTTATAGGGTTGCTCATACACCAAAACCGCAGGCATTGCCTGCCTGCCCTAAGGCAATCAAGATATCTGCACTTTGGCATCCAGATTCAGCAGTTTCATGCCAGGCTCCTACGTCCCTGCATACATATTATTACTGTGCCGTAGGGATTCTGGACACCTTAGCCAAGATCATTGCTTCTTTTGTAAGATGTTTCATGTTCCGAGTGAAACACTGTGATTATATAGACCACTAAGAATCACGTGGGGTTTCCAAATCAAGAGGGGGTGAAAAATCACTGGATCATATTTCTTGCCTTTTTTCTCTGTCTTAGGCCAGGTGTCCTTTGTCCCGTCCTGCTGACCCCGCCACCTTGGCTTGCTGTGCCTGTAAAGCCGGGTGGTAAACGGAGATACACTGACAAGAGGGAGCTTTTGCTGGCTCAGCGTCTGTGGTATGGACAACATCTGCTGCCATTCAAGGGCTCGTCTTGTGCTGTTGTGAGCGAGGGTCTGCAGCACAGATTTGCTCAAGTGCAGATCCTGCGTGTCTCTGGCTCCTGTCCCCCCACTCTGACTCGCAGAAGGCTAAAAATATAACCTGGTTCATAGATGCTATTTTGGGGGCTCTGTGTTTTTCCTTCCTTTAGCTCCCCAAGCATGCGCTGCTATTTTTTCCAGTAATGATCAGCATTACCCTATACATTTCTCTTTAGAATATAAAATTTTAGACCAGATTATGCAATTATTACCACTCTAAATAATTTGCTATGTGAATTGGTTTTCTTAATTAAAAACAATAACAAATTTGGCTTCATTTACAGGACTGCTAAGTGGTTAGCCCTAGGATTAGAGTGGGCTTCTCCAGGGACTCTATGTTTCCCAACACACATCACTCCTATCCAAGTGTTTCAGCCTGTGTTCCCTGAAGAAAATCATCAAACTGTGCCAGCTTTCATACTCTTGTACGAGGTGGAGAAATATTTATAGGAAAGGAGGACAAGACCATTTATAACTGTAGGCACAATTACAACATTATTACCAATCTGTGGGGGGTTTGAAAACAGATCACCAGAAGCAAAGTAACTTCATTGTCTTAGTAAGTTGTGGTCATGTAAAAGCACCACGGGACAAGATTTTTCTATCTGTCTGAGGGAATGAGAGTATCAGAGATGCATTGGAAGCACTAAAATGTTCAGTATTACTAAAGGAACCGTTACAAATTATTAATCTTTTTGTCCCGGGGTTGGCAGGTCCCAAATACTCTGACCAACAAGATCACTCTCAGCACTTCCCAGAGAGAAGCAAAATGAAGGCTAACAAACACCAAAGAGCAAGACACCCTGCAAACCCCATTTCCCCCTTTGAGTGAGGCAGCAAAGCCCATCAGGAGCTTCAGGTGAGGCCCTTTGCCATCCTCATGCCTTTATCCCCTCTGTGCCTCCCCCTCCGAGGAGCAATCCTGGGCCAGCCTTGTATCCAGCAGTTTTAATTGTGCTTCTGTGCTCACAAGGGGGTGGCTTTGTTTGGATGCTGGTGCTCTGGGGGAAGGCTGTGAAGAGCTGGGAGGGGTGGCTGGGGAGCCTGAGCAGCGAGAGTCGCTTGGGACTCTTTCAGGAAAAACTGAACCTGCCTTGGAGCAGGGGAAAAGCCTAGCTGGCCTCTTGCAGTCTCTTCCAGTTCTGTTTTTTATGATGTTATTTATTTCTTGCAGATCTCTCTTTGTCCCCTTCCTCTGATTCTGGCCGTAATCTACAATTTGCTGCTATTAGTGTACAAATTATTCCCACCTTCACCCCATGCTTGTGCAATCCACCCACCCTTAGCAAAGGCATAAAATGAAAACAGCACAAGTGACAGTATGTGGCATCCTACAATGTTCGGAGAGCAAACCCGCCATCTGGGTTAATCTCTTCCTCTCCTTGCCAGTTCAGGCAATGCACTGTTCAGGCAATGCACTTGATTAAATAAGTCTTTTTTACTGGCAGAGCTGCTATTCTCTGCAAATCCTCTAACCTACAGACAGTCTGGATCTGGACAGCTCGCAACATGTTTCTTTAACAGAAGAAGTCTGTGAGACCTTTTTTGGTGCTATTTCTCTTTCTGCAGTTTTTAACATTCAGCCTTTTTCCGTGCAGCACAGGCTCCCCTCTGCCTCTGTTCTCATCAGCTCTGCAGTGAGCCCATCCAGGCAGTGCTGGCAGAAGAGGAGGACTTGCTGGGTCACTTCTGTCCCTTTAATATCACATGAGGTGTCACCTGCGGGGTGGGAGGCTGCAACCCTGCTTTTCTGCAAAGCAGCACCTACTTCTCTACCTTCTCAGGGTAGAAGGGGTGCAAGATCATGCATGCGCTGCCATGAGCTGCCATGCTTTGATTTATGCCAAGCTGGAGTTTGCTGCATCAGGATTCTGTGGGTACAAGTGTGCGGGGGGTCATTTGGCTTTACACTCGACTGGAGATGTGACACAAGGTAAAGGGAAACACCTCCTGGGAACTCCGGTGCCTCGGGGACTCTGGGGACCCAGAGATAGGAGCAAGCTTTGGGTATAAGTGCCAGGAGCCCCATGCAGAACACTGCAGCCAATTTCAGTGTTCTTCCTAGTGCTGGAACCCAGACTAGTAGCTGTCCTCCTAAAAAAGGAGTAAAACATGGCCCGGGAGTGTGTGTGTGGCCCTGTCTACCAGCTGCCAGCTCCACCGTTTCATTTCCCTTTAGCTGCCCGTTCAGCAGCGTGGGCTCTGTGGCCTGGCTGGGCTCGGTGCCGGGGCTGGGCTGCAGCCATGCCTGCCTGCAGGGCTGCCCAGGGGCACCCTGACGCCCCGTGGGAAGCAGGGGCATCACAGCACACTGCCCACGCTCCGCTTCAGCTCCAGTCCTTCTCCCAAATCAGGCTTTTGACTGCTTTTCCCCACTTGGCTGCACAGAATGATGGAAAATAAAAAACTCCCACTGTGAGTCCTATACAGCGAGAGCTGGCCAGAGAACAATTTGTGGGCGTTTTGGAACCTAAAAGAAAATTGAGAAAGCTCCCAGGGCTATCTTCATTCCAGTTGATGCTTCTGGGATGCTTTCTGGGTCTCTGCCCCTCGTGCTCTGCAGGACCATAGCTCCCAGCAGCTGGCCATAGCACCAGTGCCTCTGCAAGCCAGGAGCTCAGCAGCTCACCGGGTGTTTGTCCAACCTGAGACACCATGGCCTCCTGTGGTCCAGCAGCTTGTCACTTTGGCTTCTCCACTCTCCTCCAGCTGACAGGGTTCCCAAGCACTTCCCAAGTGTCCTAACTCCAAATACTCTCTCATCCTGGCCCCAAGGAGGAATGAGCTTTGCAGGCCCTGTTGGATGGCGTCATGTTTGCTGGTGTGAGTGGTGGCTGTGCTGAGATTCCATACACATGCACACACATGTTTATGTGAGGAACACGCCAAACAACGGCTGATGTGATGCAGGTGGGCCTTGCTGCCTCTTACAGGGTAGGGGGGCTACAGCTGCACCCCAGCTGTCCTCTCTCCCATTTTGGTTGGGATCAGCAGCTTTGTGGTTGCAGTGCTGTGGTTGCTGCGATGCACTGAGGTGGACCTAGAGGGACAGAGTCTGCTTGGGCTTTTGTTGGGCTTTTGTTGGGGGAGGAAGAGTCTCCAAGCCCTGTGTGGGTTTGGTCAGAGTGGCAGAAGCTGAGCCACTTGGGACACTTTTGTTAGTACCTACAGCCCCTTGGAGACAGGTCCAGGGCAACTGCTGCTACTGGTATGGAGTAGGGAAGGGATATGAACTTGGGCATAGTCACCAGCTGGTGGACTGGATGTCTCTGAGGAGAATAAGCATGATCCAGGGTGGTGGCAGCTGGCATATGGTCCTGAATGGAGGTTCCTCCTCCTTCCTGGGGATCAGAGGACGAGGGGGAAAGCAAAGACCGGAGAGTGCTTGTGCATCGATATCACCCAGGATAGAAGCCAACGTGGGTCACTGACGTCAAATCTGACCCCCGTCAAAGCCGAGTGTCCCGTTACAGTCAAGTAGCATTTAGCTTCGGGAAAATGCCTCCGTGCTGAAGCTGTTACTAATGCGATAAATGCCGGAGCTCCTGGGAGACTGAATAATTACAAAGTCCTCAAAGAAAAACAGCACAGACCTCCTTTAAAGTAAAGACAAGATAAAACTTCAAAGCTGGGAGAAGTGAACTGGCTCTCAATACATTGTAAATGCTGGAGTTAAGTCTGCCTCCACACCCTCTCTGCTCTCACATAACCACTGTGTTAAGAGGCTCAGAAATTGGCGCTAAGAAATCCAGAGGGCTATTTATCCAGACCTGGAAATGATGATACCACCCCATGAAAGACGTGTTTGTGCTTGGAGGTTTGTGGAACAAGGCCAGCAGCCACAGCCCCAGTGTATCTGCTGCAGCACAGTGTGTTGCTTCTCAGCCGTGGGCAGTTTTCTCTGGTACCTGGATGGAGCTGAGCCAACAGGACAGGAGATGGTGCTCAAAGCCTGAGTAATCCAGCCAGGCCTTTACATCCCAGTGTGTGGCTGTCTATACATCTTAAAGCTTGATGTCAGGACAGGGGAAAATACAGAAGTCTTCATGTAGGGCTGGGATTGGGCTGTGATACTCAGGAGCAGGACAGCTTGCACAGGGATGCTTGCTAGGCAAGCCGATCCTCTTTCAGCCAGAACTGGAGGTGAGCAGCCAGGGCTGTGAGTGCTGTCTGGACATGCCTGGTGCTGCGGAAGGGATCTAAGGCAAAAGAAAAGAAAATACATTTCAGACTGTCTAAGCAATAGCATGAGGATGTCTGGGAGAGATGCTTGGAGGTACCCCTAGCTCCCATGCACTTTCTTGGTGCCAACAGGTGTGACATCCACTGTAAGAAGGAAAGCACATTTGGCCTACATCAAACTGCACTTTCCTTCCTTTTTTCTTACTGTCTCTTGCCTTTGCACGAGAATGCACTTTCAGCTCTTTAAAGAGCCTTTTCTGGGAGAGGGGTGATGTGCCAGGGAGGTGCTGGGTACTGTCCACACCAGCCTGGCTGCCAGCAAATTCAGCATGGTTATATATAGGCTCTGAGCTGAGGCCTTCGAAGCAGTACTTGGACCTGAGTTCCTCAAACACGGCTGGAAAAATTCCACTTGGCATCAGGCAATTCACCATATGCTGCTGTTCCCTCCTGCTTTGATCCAGACAGTACCTCCAAGCCCTGCGCTGTGGAATAGCTGCTATTTTGGGGGAAGCATTTGATATCTTTCCATTCCCTAACCATTCTTGAAGAGGCTGTCTCCCCGCCTCCAGGCTGGGACACAAACAAACTTCCCAACTCGCTGCACCAGCCCAATGTCACCGGATTGCAATGGTGCATGACCAACGGCTGGACTGTGGGTGCTCTGAGAAGGATGAAGGTCTCTGTCATGTGCCTGCCTACATGTTGGGGGGCTGAGGCTAGCAGGTACCAGAATATTCACCATCTGTATTGGGTTTTCTCAGATACAGCCTGTAGGTCCAGTAACTTTCATGTACTACTTACACACTTGAAGAGCAAGACTCTGCATTTCTATTTTGAACTGCTGGTTTTCTGTGAAGTTGTCTAGGAAGAAATTCTTGTACCTTCTATTTCCACCCCATGTCTAAGGCTTTTTAAAAAATTTTTGCTCTCAGAAGGAGCAAGTCCTTTGAACATCTATTCTATTCATACACTGAATCACACACAGAGTCAACATACACCTAAATCACCAAAACACGTTTGTACCACTCAGTGAGTTTGGCTGGGATTGCTAAGTGGAGAATATGGGTTTCATAGTAGGGCTGATGCAAAGGTGGTGTAGGTAACCTGCCACAAATCTTGGGGGGACCCTCTAGCTGGGTCTTCGCTATAAACCTTTCCTTGCCCATCACTTCCAGGCAGTTGCAAGGCAGGGTGAGCTCTGCTCAATGCAGGCATGCAGTCCAAAAGCCCTTAATTTAGAAGCAGTAGGACAACTCTGCTTGGCAAGTCTGGAATAAACCTCTCCAGACAAATATGGCTTTCTTGAAGGCAGAGAAAGGTGCCTCCCTGCAGAAGTGTGGGAGGTGCCTGAACCTTTCTTTTGGTGACCTGTACACTACTCTGATCCCCAGTTTGACACGCTTGCAAAGATCCTGATGGTTTTGTCTGAGCTGGCTCCCATCACCAGACTTGATCCTCATTGCTATTAACTCACACTCCTATAATCATAAGTGAAAGTAAGGAGATGGAGATGACCTAGCAAACACCAGCTGACTTTTTTAGGAGATTTATATAAGTGAGTCTCTGTGATGTAAAGCTGTCAGGAGGGAGAAACGTGCAGATCTGAGGAGCTAGGCATTGCTCCACCATACTAGCCAAGCTCCTGTGCTGTACTAGTTTCACTGGCAGTTTTGGAGGCAGGGCCTCCCTGGCTGGGGTGTCCCATGCTTTTCTATTTATTTGCCTGGACACCTCACACTTCCCCAGCTGAGTGTGCAGAAAGGGGCTGTCTGTTCCTCAAAGCGCTTTCTGAACTCATCATTGCAGGGGCTGCGTCTGGGAAGAAATTAACTTTACCCAGACTTTCTAGCCCTCACTCCCCAAATGAGGACACGCTAGTACACCTCTCATTCATGCCTGCATAGCATCCCTCTCCTCTTGCTTACATGGAAAATAGTATTGGGAGAGCATTTGTGTATTTTTAGCTAGTTTTAATTGAAGTAGCAGCTGGAAACAAGGGGGAGAGCCAGCACCGTGTTGCCAGCCAGCTCTTCACAGGCATCCAGCAGCTGCCGCAGCAGCCCTGCGCCTGCAGTCACTTGGCAATTCCAAGGAGAGGTCCATGGGCACCTGGGGACATGTTTGGGGCAGCTCTGAGAAAAGGCACAGAAGCCAGGAGCTGTAAATACTGTGTGTCCTCCCATACACAAACCTGAGCTACAGGTAGTTCATTGACCCTGCAATCATCAGCCTCAGCAGCACAGCCAGCACTTGTCTCCCGTATTGCTGGAGGCTTGACAAGTTTACAGCAATGGGGGTCAATATTTACCACCTCTTGTGTCTGTCAGTGTTAAGAAAGCATCTCAGCCAGAGATGCTTCCTTGACTAATCCACATAAATGCTTCCCTCTTAATGAGGGAGAGTGATAAAAAGGTGGCAGGGAGAAGGTGACAAAATAGCAACGGGTGTCACCCATGGCAAGAAACAAGAAGGGAAACTGCACACTGCTGTCAAGAGATCAGGAAATTAGGTGGGTTTGGAGAAGCAAAAGAAGAAAAGTCAGTCAGTGAGACATCCAAATGACGCTGAGACCCTGGGAGAAATTCAGCTGCCAAATTCTTAATGGACAACGTGTCATCCTCCTTCACGGGTTGTGTCAGCAAACACAGTACATATTTCCTTGTGGATGAAATGCCACCTAATGTACATGCATATGTGTGCATGCTATATGGACTGGAAACCAGTCAGGGCATCTCTCCCTGTTTGCAGCCCACCTGAGGAAGGTTAGGAGGACAGCACATGGAGGGCAAGGTCTGGGCTGCCAGTGGGTGAGCTGTGCAGGGTCCCGCTGGATGCCTGGGGGGCTCACAGCCTTCCCGGGGTTCACATGGGGTGGGAAATCAGGTCTGTAGGGAGGGATTTCTGCTGCAGCCTGCTTCACTGATCTTTACATTTCTGCAAGCAAAACATGCCTCTGTTCATATAGCAAAGAAACACATGGACTCTACTGTGTCTTCTTTGGCTTGCTGTCAGGAATTTAGTCCAGAATCCACATTTTGATCATCTGATTTTTATGCAGAAAGGCAGCTAGGCTAAAGGAAACAGACCCTAAGACACTTCCATGCCCCCAGTCACAAGGAGTCCCCTACCACAATAAAAATAGCACAACTTTCACTAAAGAAATTAAAATCTACAACCTCTCTAAAGAACAAAGTCTGGTCTTCTTAGAAATCCTCCCTTTGCTCGAACTGCTTCCCCACAGAGCTCTGTCTCCAAAGTAAGGCTGGAGCCACATCTGCAAGCCCATACACCTTCCCTGAGTGCTGCCAGGCTCTCGGGTTCTCTCCATCACAGTCCCTCAGCCCAGGTTGAATACCAGTGAGACCATGAGATCTGCACTTGACACTGTGCTAAACTCATCCTTAACAGCCACTGCACAGAAAAGAGAAGCCCAGTTAACTTTCAGTACACCAGTTGGAGGACTGGCTCTCATCCCAACCCTCTTCATCTTCCCCTGTTTCTGTGCGAAAGGTCTGTGAGAGAAACCTTTGCCACTGGGGATTTGTCAGCCTGCCATTTTTATTCCCATGTAAACACTTCCTACAAACATCGGATTTAGCGGCTGGCAGGAATAAGTAATTTCTGAAAGGCAGGAACACAGACCAGGCTGGCAATTAGGAAAATCCAACTCCAGCTGAGGAAACATGCTCTGCAGGCAAAACATTTGGCAGCGCAGGAGGGGGCTGCACATCTGGCGAAGGCAGGCAGCAGGCTGGCCAGCATTCAGCATACAGCACGTCTGGGTGAGTGCAGCCTGCAGATGGGATTTGGGCTGTATCTTTAAGTAGATCCTAGCTAATCTGCACTCCTTAGCCTATGTGCACTGGAAAACCCACAGGGAAGTTCATATACATTCATGCAGCTTTTTTCCCCCCTTTGCAGAGGCTTTTCTCTCTCTGCATTGCTGATGTGATTTCCTGTGTTGCTGTGGATTGTTTGGAGACACCCACAGCAGCTGCAACGAGGGTAGACGTGACACTTTGCAATGCTTTCTTGCCATCAGAGGATACCAGGTTTGTATTCTCCTTGCTCTGCCCAAGTCGGTCTTGAATGGGTCCTCGGGAATGGTCCGCAAGTGCAGCAGCTCAGCATCACCCCGTCCACCCACTAGCAGGCAGGGCAGAGAGACCTGGGAGGAGGTGGTGGGATGTTTGGCTGTCCTTGGAAGTGGGGTGGCCCTTGAATGCCGGGTGAGCCAGCCAGCAATGACAGTTCTGCCCAGTGCAGCTCTGATGTCCCTCCAAAACCCCAAACATGTGAGCATCCACTCTTTGCCCCGTGGCGCAAGACCACTGCTGCAGAGCTACCGTCCCCACAATGGGAGGTGCCAGCAATGGGGCCCCTGCTCCCTTTCACACCTGGAGGGCTGGCAGCAGTTCTAGTTTTCATCTCTGTTACCCATCTGAAAAAGGTCTGGCAAATTGTTCAGGGACTGGGTACACCTCCCTGAGCATGTTCTTGGGACTAGGTACCCACCCCTTCACCAAAGTCCAGGTGAGAACATGTGTAATCATTCCTGACTGCTGTGGGCGACCACCTATTTCTTTGCTGGGCTCAGTGCCATTCTCTGCTGTGACATTAAAGGTAGCAGAGCTTTTATTGCTGTTAGGGATGTGATGAGCATGAAGCATCCAGCTGGACTCCTTATGTTTGCAAAATGAGTAGGCTCAATCTGGAAACAATTTGGAAGAAAACAAATGGGAATCATTGCAATAGCTTGTATCCCATTTTACCTTGAAGGGGAAAATGCCCTTTCCCAGTTTTGCATGGTACAAGGGAAGTATTCCCAGACACACCTCTGAAATAGGGTGGTAAACATGGTTAATCTAAGGACTAACAACCACAATTAATTCTCTTTGCAATTTCTAGTAGCTGGAGAGGCTTTCATCTAGTAGGATATATCCATTTCGAGGCAATTTCCTTCCTTGCAAATTGCCTGTTCCTATTGGTCTCCAATGCAAGTCTTTCAAAGTTTAACACATCTGCAATTTTATACAGTCATTAGTTTTAATTAATAGATAAAGCACCTCCATTATTCTCAGAATTAACTCCAGCTGAGAAGAAGACATAGGGCCAATACATAGTTGTGTGTATTCACTAGGAAATTCTTTTGAAATGCTGTGATTGAAGGTAGAGAAAGGGATTTGGGCTTTATTTGGCAGATAAATGGAAATGCAGAGCAAAGTGTTCTCGCCAAATTCTATAGGGCTTAAGCAATCTCAATGTGCTATGATTTGCTGCCAAAATGTTTTGTGTTCTCTTTATGCACGTCCAGAAAGAGTGGCCAGTGGGTTACATCTGTGTGTCCACGGGAGGTGGAGGGGATGCAGGCTGGGAGTCAGCATGGGCAGCACAGCTTCCAGAGCCAGCCGGCGGTGAGGCACACAGTGCCATCCCGCCGGGCTCCCGACGGACAAAGGAGGTGAAGTGTCAGACGTTTCCTCTGAGGGAAAGTGTCCTGGGAACAGCAGTGACCTTTCTCTTGGGAGCACTGGTGAGCTGTCCCTCTCCTGCTCCCCCACTCGGGACCCTTGCCACTAGGCTGAGTTTGATCTGGGTGCAGAGCAGCTTTGCCTCTGAGGTCTGAAGATACACGCAAAGGCTTGGAAAGAAGAAGGAGGTGGAGTAATGATGGATTTACTGAAGATAAAGCATCAGGTGGTAAAACACATCACCCTCAGCTCCAAAACCTGGAGCTGCTCTCCTCAATGAGTGTATCTAAGCTGGGATGTGTGGGAGTGCTTCCATTTGGTGGTCCGCCCTGGACAGGAGCTGGCTGTGCAATCTCTCTCTCTCTCTCTCTCAGTCTCTCCTGTGCTGATTTGGCAGTATTTAACATCAAGAAGTCAGACCATAGGTACGGCTGAGCAGCAAATAGCTTTCCCATCCTATACAAGGTCCTGAGCTTTCAAGAATTCAACCCTGCTATTAAAAGCGGACATTTAAGACTGTTTATCGCTGTGGGACATACTGGGGCTTGCTTCATGTCTGTTGAACCTTTCTGTGAAAGGCTGTGCTTTTTAACAGCTGCATTTCACTATATGCAGAGCAGACCACCAGGTATCCTTCCTCCTCCCTGATCCCAGCTGGATCCATTCTCTTCAAGCCCGAAGCCCAGGGTGCAGCATGAACTGATGCCCTGGAGGGCCATGCAGAGGAAAGGCCTCCACGAAGCACAACGAGAAATCTTGGCACTTTCCAGCATAGCCTGCAGCTGCCGCTAGGCAGATCAGCTCAGCCAAAATCTGCCTATTTGCTCCTTTGTTGAGCATAAGCCGGAGATACAAGAATGGCCTGAACATAATCGGATCAGCTGTTCCACCAGTGGCATGAGACTTGAAAACACAAGCAGTGCAGGAAGGCCAGGGCAGACCTAGAAGAATGGCTGTGGAGTGAGGGGACCATCTCTACTCCCATACTGGTACAAGGTCCTGTGTGACATCCACATTCAGGAAACAGGCTGACCTTGCCACACTAGTGTATGAATTCATGGGCAAAGAATACAGGAAAACAAATAAATGCCATGAGGCTTAAGTGGGAATTAATTCTGCAGAGCAAAAGGCAACCTGGTGATGACAATTCAGCTGACAGGGCTGAACTGTGAGTGGCAGCATCGTATTGCTTTGGGCTGAATGCAGCAGTTCCAGTTCAAAGCAAAAGTCAGCGGAGCTGTCAGCAGCTTTGGTGGACTAAAAAATGGTGCTCTGCAATTTTTATGCTCCATTAAATGAATATAAAGAAGCACCTGGGCTATGGTAAATCAAGATAAGAGCGGTGTAAGAAATGGGCCTCTGTGACACAGCAGGGAGAGGATGCAGAGAGGTCGTTTGCAAATGTCTAAATTTCCACTGAAGTGAAGTCCTCAGGTCCTTCCCATTTCTATGGTGGCAAAATTCAAGGCCAGTTGAAAGGGACTGCATTAGTCAGAAGTGACTGGCTCAGAAAGAAGCCGCCTCTTCTCAGCAGATGGCAGATTCCATGGCATTACTCAAAAGCCAGAAAACCAAGGCTGCCCCAGCTAGCAAGGTGTGATGTGCCTGAGCTGTGCTCCTGGCAGGCAGTGCAGTGCAGAGCTGCGTGGGGCTGGGGGCAGCTTTTGGAAGCAAACTAGAGCTGCTAGTTGGGACACGCTCTACCCTGCCTCTCTGTGGGTGGAAAAGGGCAGTGGAAGGTGCCCAGAGGATTAATTTCTTCACTGCAGTGCCTCATCCTGCGAGTCACTGCCACCCTTTGACTTCCACTGGCTTTAGTGAGTGTGACAAAAAGCTGCTTACATGGACATGGGGCAACGCAAGGGCAAAAGTGCTTCCCAGGCCCTACAGATCCAAAACCATGTGATTCCCAATGGGACAGCCTTGCCCAGACCTTGCTGATAGTGGTGCAGAGCTGGGGTGCAGATGCTGGCACCTGTGAGCCTGGGGTCTTGCCTAAATGTGACACGCCCTGCTCTTGTAAAGAAGAGGAGAGATGGTTTCTGAGAAGGGTGGGCCACTAGCTCTGTGGGGTTTGCAGGATGTAACAAGTACCTGCAATTATACAAAAAAATCGGAGCTGCTTGGTGTGCTCCCCAGGTTAGTGGGAGATGTGGGGGGAAACTAGAGCTGGTGCAGGAGAGACGTGTCTCTTCTGATGTGGAGGCAGGACATCTCTTTGCAACTGCACATCCCAATGTAACAAGGAATGAGGTGGGTTAAGGCTTTCCATAGGTCAATTTGTCAGCACTCAGAGAGGTTTTGCCATGCTCATGTTGGACATGGACACTGATGCAATGCTTCAGTGCTCTCTGTTTCTGTGCTGTCCCATTGCTCCTCAAATACCAACCAGAGATATCTGGGACATAGCAGAGGTCTGGGACATATGGGAAATGGTGTATGGTCCAGGGTCTTCTGTAGAACTATAGGAGCTTATATGTAAGCTTGGGCAAACATAGTCTGTCCTCTTAGATGACAGGGGAGCCACTGTGCTGGCTCCTGGGAGGCTGCAAGTGCCTTCGATCGCTGTTCTGAGCCATCTGAGCTCATGGAAGGCATTCACCTAGTGCTGAATACTATTAGCCTGGGCTGTTTCCTCACTATGCCCTCAATTCCAGAACATTGAAAGTTCCATGAAGTCCTGCAGTGCTGGCTAAATTCATTGGCTATTTCAGATGAGTTTGCCAGAGCCCAGCAGCTCCCCAAGTCACCCTGAGTGATGAATGCCAAGAGGAGGGCTAGTCATGCAGAACAGACAGGGAGGACATGCGATCTGCAAGGTGCTAGGGGTGGCCAAGGATCTTTGGGGCTCCAAAACCACGCACAAGAAAAATGCAGGAATATTTAATCACAGGTCCACAAGGTGCTGCCAGCCACCAAGGAACAGAAGCAGTCGTAATGAGGGTGTCACCCATCAGGGATTAGAGACCTGGAAATGGCTTTTAGTCTGTGACTGCCAGACTCCATGCGTGAGCTCGGAGGGGCCAAAACAGATATTAAAGACCTGTGGTCCCACAAGAAGCTTCCACTTGGTGAGCTTGCCCGTGAGGCTGGTTTCAGCTGAACCCCTATTGCAGTGGGGACACACCAGGCTGCTCCTCCCGCCCCCAGACTCAGGGTTCAAAGCAACTCCTAGTTTGTATTATGTAGAGAACACAGAAGGCATCTAGCACTGAGAAAATTAAGATCCAAATCTCCAGCTATAAATAAATGTGAAAACTTGAGAAATAGCCAGTCTGCAGCAGGTGTAAAGCAGCGTCAGCAAACCTGAGGCAGCAGCACTGTAATGCTTTACACCGCTGAGGATCTGGCCCTGGGGGGGGATGTTCTCTGAATTCACAGCGCTGGGGAGGTTTGCACAGGGCTGATAAACAGTGTGAACAGGAAGCAATGCGGTTAATGTTTGGGTTCTCAGAATTCAAAAATTGCTGCTTTTATTTTTAACATTCTTGATAAAGAATGGTCCATGGTGATTTCCTCTGCTGACATTCAGCCTCTGCTGTCACGTTACTTCTTCTGCCCACCTGCTGAACACTTAGAGCCCAAAGCCTGTTGTGAAACAAACTCCTGTGCTGCAGGAATGAAACTGGGATGCTCAGAGCACTCAGCTCTCATGAGGGGGAATCAGGTTGGGGAAAGCAGGCCAAGATACGTAAATGTGGGGAAGGAAAGCATGAGAACTGGAGAAATGAATGATGAGGATGTAGAAGCCCTCAGACAAGTGTGCGATGAGGCAGAGAGGCATCTCTCCTTGGACTGTTTTTCGGTATCACTAACCCTAAGTGTCCAGACTTACAGGTCTGTTTCTGTTCTGTCCTTCCTTCTTCCTTCTTGCAAGAAAGACTTTTTTCAGAGGCACTGGGGCTTCCCTTCATGCCTGATTTTTAGCATTTTGATGCTTTGAATTTCTAAGCTTTGCAAAATTCCCCCAAGAAAGCTGAAGTCCTGATGCAACTTTTCTATTGCTGTAACTGAGGCCATAATCCCTAAACAGCAAGGAAATCACAGGCAGGTAAACAGTGTCTGTAAGTCTCTCCAGTGTGTCTCAAAGCAGTCTGATTATTCCTGCTACCTTTCTAGCTAGGAAGCTTTCCTCAAGACTTAGCATATGCCTTCTTGGCTAGAAACCATGGCTGGGAATGGCTGTGCCTCTGCAGTTGCTGTAGGTGAATGATAGCGGTTGCCTGTATGTTGTCACTGCCCTGCTGGTGGCTCACACCTTTGCAGGGGCCTCAAAAGGAGCAATGAGCACCCCAACCTCCTGGAGGGCTAAACCAGCCTCCCAGGCTGGTTTAGATCAGCCCTGCACAGCAGCACCCAAGCAGCACCCACACAGCCCGTTCTGCAGGCTCTGTGGAGGAGCCTGTGCAACCTTGCCAGCCGCTGCTGGGAATGGTGGTGCTCTGAAGAAGATAAAGTGCTGGGAAAGCCTATCTGGATTTAAGCCTCAATCCAAAACCTGTGGCTGCCCTGCAGGTCTATTCCTCAACTGCAAGGGACCACTTCAGCAGCAGACGACAAAAAAGAGCAAAATAAAGCAATCTCAAACTACTGTTGCACAATATCAGATGTAGTTCTTGGCTGATTAATCACCCTGATGAGTACTCTTCATGTAGACTTTGAGGCATTTTGACTTTTGTGTATTATTATTGTCCCAACCCCCTTCTTGGTGGAGTTTTCGATTATCAGTGTAGTTGACATTCCTGCTCTCCAACTCTAATTATGTGTGGCTGACCTAACTGCAGCAGTTGGCTAGGCAAGTCAGCAGGCTGCGAGCTTGCTGGGGCCTTGTAAAGCACTGTCCGAGCACAACAACAAGGGCTTGCACAATTACGGGAACCTCTGGAGGACTGACGGCCGGATTAACCGGTCTTTTCAGAGAACAAACCGAAGCAGAGAGCACCAGCCCAAAGGCCACAGGCCCCTCGGCTGCGCGTTTTTATAGGCGGAGCGGCGGCGCGTGCCCTTACGCGTCCCTGTTCTGTGACGTCTCTCATCCTGATTGGCCTGGGCGCCCGGGAGTCTTTTAACGCAGAAGTGGGTACGTGACCAACTCGCCTCGGGGTGATGGCGGTCTGTCTCACAAGATGGCGCCCTGGGGCTGGGGAGTAGGGTCAGGGGCGGCACTGAAGCTTGGCTGATCAGTGCGTCTCCCTCTGTGGAGGCTGGGGCCCGGGGACGTGGCAGGAGAGGGCAGTGTGTTAGCTACAGCGTTAGAAAGCGGAGGTGTGCCTTGAACCCCCAGCTCTGTGGTGTGCTGTTTCTGTGAGGGAGATCTGTAAGATATCGCTGAGAGGGTTTTGGAGGGTCCATGAAGAGATGAGTTGTAGAAATGTTTCTTTTTTGAGCTGACCCTTTCCAAGACTTCTGCTTTTTCTGAAGCTCTTTCTCATCATTTTGACTGTCAGATATTTGGCTTTTGCTCAGGCTACATGCATTGTATAGGTTTCCACATGTGCAGGCATCCTAGCATTTTGGTGTTATAAATGCTTCTAAGGAGAGTAGTTTGGAAGTGTGACACCCACTGTTGTGCTGTTTATTCCTGGAGGATTCTGGAAGACTCTTCTGACTCCTTGAGGACTGTTCTTGCGATTACAAAGATCACCTTCACCTGGCAGACTTGCTCTCAGTGGTGGAAAGAAGATCAAATTTAGGACAGTGATTTAGACAATTATGTGTCTAATCGGTGAGACAGAAGCTGAAGGGTAATAGCGTCCCTGCATATTCACCTTAGAGCACTCTGCTAAGTATGTTATTTGTACATCAAAGTAATTTCTGAGTCTTCCTGTGCCCTGTGTTTGCTTCACAGCTTACTCTCTTCCTTGTTCCCAGCCCCTGACCTCGCCTGGCCAAAGATTTCTCTTGCACCTCAAAACTCAGCTTCACTTTCCCTGTTGGTAAAGCAGGAGGACTTGCCGTGACCGTGGGAAGGGCAAACCATAGCCTGGCATTTTGGGAAGCCCTTGGACTCTCTCGCCCACACACACACCAGCAGCTACAGCTTCCTTTGTAGGCTGAGCCCTGTAGGCTGCTCTGGTGCAGCTCATTGCACCTTGCTTGGCTGCAGCCTTGTGGGTGCTTCTGCCTTGACCTGGGGCTGAGGCACAACGTGACACACATGCAGCCTAGTCATGCCATCTCTTTGGAGACCTCCAGTCTGAAGTCCCTGTGTCCCATCTAGGACCAGATGACCTCCAGCTGTCAGCCCCAGGGAATGGATTAAGATGGAGTCCTTGCACGTGTGATGTCCAGGGCACCTACTCACTGGAGATAGCCCTGGGTGAGGAATGGCCTGCGCTGCAGTCTGGATTTGCTCTACCCCTGTTTGGACTTGTATGTGCTTGCCAAGCTGCAGCTAGGACTGTGGACCAAAGCCAAGCTCCCTGGGAGCCATACATCAGAGCATCTTTTAGAACAATCTCTGGAGACCATCTCCTCTTATATGGGTTGTCCCTGATAGCTAGCAGGCCTGGTGGAAAACAAGACATTTAAAGTAGCTTTGACACAAGCAAGGCAAAAATACCATGCCAGAGCATTTTCTTTCAGCCACTCTAGAGTACTGGCTGCTAGGAAACTATAAACCTTGGGCCAAGCTTGTAGTCTGTCTGTTGCCCTTGAATGGCTCTGGTGAGAAAGAAATAGCTAAATCTCCATCTGAGCCCCAGCTAGATGTTGTCCTTTGCGTTTGAGAGGCATTAGTAGGACTGGTCTAAAGAGCAGAACGTAACCGGGGTTGCTCAAGCAAGAGGGGAAGAACATGGGTAAATAAGAAAAAGGTTACTATGTGAGGAGGGCTCCAGGAGTAGGAAATGTGAGCCTTCCTCCCCATCCAGTGGCATGCCACGAGGCTCTGCCCCTTGAAGGGAGGCAAACTGCTTGATAAAGCTGCCCAGCAAAGCCCTTTCTCAGCGTCAATGTAAACTCAATCTCACCTTTCCTTAATAACTGGAAAGTTTGTGAGTGTCTTTAGCGTCTTACTGGCTCCAGACTATGAGAAATGGTTGAGCTGTTTGATACAGCTGAGCTGCTCACAGCAGCACATGATGAAATCCAGCATCTTTGTAGAAAGAGTTGTTCTGCAGGAAAAATCCTGTGTCCTGGCTTCAAAAGGACATCACAAAGAAGAAGGAATAGGGGAGAAGCTCCTGAAAATCCAAGTGAAGCAGACAGGGTGCTGGCAGGCACTGTAGCACCTAATAACATTCAGTCTCAAGGGGAAATGGGAGGCAAGAGGGAAAAAAGCAAATAAAAGAACAGCGAAAAGCTGGCAAGGTTTAAGAATTTATTAAAGTCAAATAAGTATCACTCAAAACACGAAAATCCAGCCCAAGTACAGCCAGCTTTAAGGAAGTCACATTGGCAACTCAAATATAAGAAAAATTGAGATTGTTTACTTGGCACCAAATTGTACTTTTCAGGATATTCTTTTCAAGTAATAAAGATGAAAAAATTGTCTAAAATTGAAGCGACCAAAGAAGTGCTATTGGCAGTTCATGTCTTGGTTCAGAGAAGGACTCCAAGCAATGTGAGAGCTCCCATGGATTGGACAGGCTGGTTTGCCCTTATGAGCAGAGAGTATTTCCCTAGATGCTCATGGGGTGTTACATCGGTTCAGAATTTTACAGATTTTAACGCCAGAAGAAACCAGGATTATCATTTGGTTTTCAGTGTAAGGCATGAAGTTTCACATGATGCTTCCAGTTTTGTTCCCTTATGCTCTGGTTACACTGCAGAGGAAGTTTTCAGGCTGAGGTCTGCAGATAACTGGAGGCCACAAAAGGTTATTAAGGAAGTCAGCTTCACACATTATTCACAGCAAACCACATATGTGAAGTTGATAAAGAATTCTCTATCTTCACTGGGAAATTTTTAGCTGTCCATAAATGAAAACAGTTGAAAAGCGCTTGGAAAGACATCAAAGTTTAAGCTAAAGGCCAAAAATGGATAGTTTTCTTTGTGGCTATAAAGGGTGAAGTAGCTGAGGCACAGACAAGGAAAGACTGTCATTAAACTATCTCAGAAGACCGCATGGTGGTAAAGCGCCTGTCTTTGGCCCTAGGAGTTGCCCGAGATTAAACTGGGGATTAGACCTATGAATGCTTTTTGGCTTTATGGAGCACTATATAACCCCCAAATTGACATGGCATGAGAAAGACAAACAAGTGTGATTTCTATAAAGGAAGTTCATGCTCATCAAATCTACTATTATTATTTGACTATGATGATAAAAGTATAGATACTGGAGACAGAGAAAGCCTTTGGATTTAAAAATTTCATTTAAATTAGTCAGGCCAGGAAAGATACTGATAAATTTCTAAAGGGTGTCAGACACTCAAATGAATAAGCAGCATGATGTCATATCATATGCCAAATACTAGGTCACATTGGAAGGAATGAATTGAACACCTTGTGCAGTTAGAGCATTGCTGAACTCCAGATGAATGGTACCCATAAAGAGAACGGATCTGGGCATATGCACATAGCTAAAGAGCAAAGTTCCCTGTGCGGTTCTAATCTGAAGAATAAACAAAATGTTAGCATGCCTAAAGGTTGGGATAGGAAATACTGTGCTGCTGCTGTATAACCTGATGGAGCCCTGGCCTCTCTAACCTTGCTTAGTTCTGATTATCTTGTCCCAGAAAGGCACATGCCAGGAGGAAACACAATGTCTGAAAATGTTCAGAGGCTGAGGAAACCTCTTTGTGAAAACAAACTGAGAAGATTGGGACTGTTTGTTAGGGCCCTGAGTCCACTAATAGGCCTTGGTTTTAGGAAAATGAGGACCTAAGAAAGAATACAATAGAGATATACTGGGAAGCAAGCTAGCTTATCTTTTCTATAAATACAAAGCAAGAGAGGAGTCAACAGAATCAAAGGGCAATGCATTTTAAATTGACACTAGGCTTATTATGAGAGTCACAGTTAATCTGTGGAACTCACTGTTGCAAGATGTCATAGGGGCCAAGAAGGATGAAAAATTGTCTCTCTTCAATACTGTAATAAAACATTAATGGTGTGGCCTGGGGAATATTTTACAAATGTCCTAATTTTGACAGGCATGTGATGATCTTGAAAGTACTGAAACTCTGATCCCAAACATGCGATGCATTTGCAGCATAATTCAAGCCATGGATGCGCAAGGCTTGGAGCACAGATCAGAAAGGAAGGCACTGTTTGTGTCTCTTCTCACCTGAGATATTTTTGCCATGTATCTGCAAGGAGCTCTGCCAGCCAGCCTCCCTCTGATTAGGATTAACTAGACCTTTGGGGTTTGCCAAACAATTTATCTTCCTGGTTAACTTCCTAGGCCTAGGAGCCAGTGGCGTGCCAAGAAAGTGCCGGCTCTTGTACCAGGAGCTCCCCACCAGCATGAACTGAAAGGCCAAGCATCAATCAACCGTTCATGCACTAACATCTGTTGTGACATCCTTCTGCAGAAAGAGCAGTAAAAGTAACGACTGTTTATACATTTGAAACGTGCTACTGTCTAAACCATCTAAATGCAGCCTTGGAATTGCATATCTCCACTTAGTTTATCTGTTTTCTCTATAAACATACCATGCATAAAGCCCCCTCAAACTTGAAACTTTTCTGAACAGTTTTCAGCCTGACCAAGATCTTTATGTAATCTGTCCGTGGATGAGTGCTGAGGCAGCTTAAGAGCAAAGCACCGTTTAGGGACAGGACAAACCCAGCTCCGTGACTGTAAAGAGCTTGTGAACATGCTACGGGCATGAAGTCTGAGAAGAGATTTGTGGTGTACTGGTCTATGATATATGTGTCTGGTGTTAAAGGGAGCTGTTGCATTAGCATCCCTGGGTCTCTGGGATGTACCTGAATTATGGAGCCATCTCCTGGGTTTGGAGCAATTTTTCAGGTGTCCTTGGGGGAAATTCAGGGAAGAGGTGGTAAATGGAGTCAACCCTGAAGAAGAGCAAGAGGGTTGGGAAAGCTTGGAGAGACGAAGGGAATTGCTGAAGTGCCGGAGTTAATTCACAGCTCACGGTTTCACTTCACCCTCCTCCAGATGTTTGTCTATAAAAGGTTCATTCAAGCTTTATTTCTTAGCTAAAAGGGTTGATAGCAAAGATCTTTATCCTCTGGTTGGCTACTACTCTGATTAACAAAATAGACAAGCACTGCCAGAGAAGAGCCTGTTCTGTGTGCTATATTTGTAGCTGTGAGAACACAAAAAGATATGCCTTTGGAATATAATTGCCTGATTTCTCAGATGTCCTTCTGGATTCTGGCCTGGCAGCTAATTTTCCTATCTCCAGTTTTAATCTCCAGATTCTTCCAGTGGTACCCTGAGTTTTTTAATACAGGCACTGACACTACAGGTTCTTACTGCTCTGAAGAAACATATCCTCAGAGTATTATTAATCACTGAATTCATTACCCTGCAAATGGGGGAAGAGTTGGAGGAGGCTGAATGGATTCTTGTACCTGGTGCAGAAGCTGAGTGATCTGGGGAGCCTGGACTGAGCTCACCTCTCTTTAGAGTGGAGATAGGGTTTTCTTTAAGGCACCACAGACACAGAGCTCTTACAAGTATGCAATTGAAATCCTGCACATAGCACATGCCAGAGGCTCTACGGCCTAAGGAGCATGGATGAGAGCTACCCATGGGACACCATTCTGTCCCCAGCCACCACTTTTTAGGGGGACATGGACACCTAGCCCTGCTTAGAAAAGAACAAGACTGACCACATTTGAGGCCCAGCACATGCTAGGTATGCGGTCTCTCTTCCTACCTTGTTGTACTGTAATTCCCTAACAGCCAGCCCAAGCCTTGTTTCCCCATCAGGCAACCAGCTCCCACAGATCTGGGCAATCCTCAAAGCAGCTTCTCCTTTCTATCAACTTCGTTATTAAATGTCCCAAAGCCCCAGACTGGCAGCCAAGAGAGACCTTCTGGGTTTGTTTTTTTGCTTGCTGCAGCAGAATACAAAGCTTTCTGCCCTCTTTCTTCCCCTTCTCATTGTGAGAAAAACAACAGACGAATGAAACGGAACAAATCAAGCCGGTGACCTAGGTACAGCGATGGGGATGGTGCAGCATGCTGTGCACACAAAGAGCTGAGGCAGTGCTTTCCCCAGCCCAGAGCACTGAAGAGGGGCCAGAGTAAATGAAACCTGCGGGCTGAAAACTGATGCTGAGAAGACTAGTTAGCTGTTTGCATTACATGGTGCTGGGTAACGGGGGGTGATCATATGCTGGGCAGGCGGTGAGGAAACCTCTCCCTCCTGAAAACAGATGGGATGTCTGCTCCTGATCCAGTGTTTTTCCACGTTGCATGTACCCGGCTCCCAGCTGTAAGTGTGAGGGAGTGGACAGCCACTGCCGGCCCCAGCCAGAGGTGAGCAGATGGGAACAGCCAGGGAACTTCTGTCCATGGGGAAGGGTTCAGGACACTGAGCTCAGGCCACTGCGTTCACTCTCACTCTGCAGCTCCCAGCTAGGAGAGCAGTCAGGAGAACTTGTTCTCCTGGGATGAGCCAGGAGTGAAGATACAGGGGAGAGAGGTGCAGTGATGACAGAAGAAAAGACATTAAATACTGGTAGCCTACAGGAATGGACCAGGAAACCCAGCAATGCAGGAGCCTGCAGAGGGAAAGCACATGGAGGAGAGGGGCCCCAAGGTGGACATCTCGGGAAGATCTGGAGGACTGTTGCCTGGAGTGTGTCCTTCCTTCCTTCTGCACAGAGTGAGGTCATGTGTGCCCATCGCTGGAGGATGGTCCCAGAACAAGTACCAGAAGATGGCACTCCTGGATATACAGCCACACTGGAGATACGCTGGACTGTCATGCTGGGGCTGTGCTCTAGACTGGTCATACTGCAGACGTGCACCATGAATCCCGTTGGGACTGCCACCAAATGTAACTCCTGCCCAGTCCCTGGGGAATAGGGTCTGGTCCTGAGGCAGCGGAAGACGCGGTGGCAAAAGCCATGCTTCTTCTAACTGTGCCTAACTCTGATGCATCTACCGCAGGAATGGGGCCATGTCTTGGCACCCTCTGTGGCTCTTCCCTCTGCTGTAGAGTTTAACCCAGGGCATGAGACTGTTCGCCATCCTGAATTGCCTTTCAGGCCTAGAGAGTTGAAGGAGCATTTAAGGCTCTGAACCTGCTGTGAGTCACTGGCTCCCACAGCATTGCCAGGGCTCACTCGCTGGGAGCTGACCTTCGAGGCTTCGAGGTTTAAGCCCTGGTGGCTCAGACTCACCATGCCACTCCATACAGGACAAGAAAAGAGGGAGCAAAACAGGGGAAAATGCAAATGAACAATAAGATGTCATCGGAGGAAGAAAAAGGAAAAAATCTCCAGTGAATATACATGGAAAATAGGGCAAAGTGAAAAACAGATCCAAAGAAAATCTGAAAAATGGAGCAGAGAGAGAGTTCCCATGAAAACGCTTTTGTATACAGGGCAAACTGTAGGCAGGCCACATTTGGGCCACATAACATAGGCTTTCTTCTAGCTAGAAAAACAATTGCAAACCAAATACTGACTCACTCTTGGAAAAACAAAATCCACAAAACTTTCATTTACAGGAGCAGAAGGTCTCTGAGCTTTGGTGAGATCTGCAGATATCAGAAAAATACCTCGCGGGGTTCAAGCGAAGCTTGTCCAGGCGTGGCCAGGTCTAGGCTTGGTAGGAGTGGGAACCGGGCTCGGGAAGGAGGAGGAGGAGGTTTTGCAAGAGTCCAGGCAGGCAAAGCGAGAGCACAGCAGCCTCAGGACAGCGGTGCGCCTCTCCCCTCTAGGGGTCATGGTGACTTCACTAAACGAGCCTCGCTGGGACAAGCCTTGGTGTCAAGCCGCCTGTCCCTGAGGGTCAGCTTTGCAAAGCTCTTGGGACGGCATCTGCCAAAAGAGAGGTGGATATGCCCTCCTTAGGGACACGCTCAAAGATGAGATGTCATTCTGTGGCTTCCCAGCATCTTCAGCTCAGCAAACAGCACAGCAAGGAGCTCTCGGGCTTTGCTCTGCTGCAGTCAGGAACCTGCACTGCTTTGCTTCACTTTGCCTGAGCGGCAGGGTGGTGCCGAGCTGCTGGCAGCCGTAGGCTGTGAGGAGCACAGCCTGTCCTGCAGGTTCATCTACAGGGGTGCTCTGAAAAAAAAGAGGGGCCCGAGCTCTTGTTTCACCCTTACAGGCCCAGGGGCACATTCACAGTGAGGACATACAGGCAGGTGATACAGAAATAAATAACCTCTGCCACCAGCCAAGGTTGGGCAGTGACGGGGGAAAATCTGTTTTGGGAGAGCGTGACAAGTTTTAATCAACTCACCATCCTTGCAGGGAGCAGCAGGCTGAGGAGCAGCAGAAACACTTTGTGTTTAATCCCAGCATAGTGAGATCTCTCAAAGCTCGGGGACCTGTTGCCAATATTTTCAGGGTCACAAGTGCCTCCCCTTTGTGGGTAACAGCTGTTCTTGCTGGCCAGCAGAGAGTGGCTGGAGGAAGCTATTAATTTGTTTTTCCATTGGAGTTTAAAAAAAAAATGTTTTCTTGCAACCATGACCAAGAAAGGAGGCAACAGCACAAGGCAAATAAACAGTCATTAATGTGCCTCAGAGATATGTTTATGCTTCGGTCCTGAAAAACACAGCCTCTTTGTAGTGCAACGCTCTGGGATAGAATTGGGGAAAGGGTGAGAGCTGGGGAAAATAGCCCATATGGAGCAGGGGGGGTCCCTGTCACTGCCTGCCTGTGCAAGGGGACAGCTACTGTGAGCAAGCATGGAATCACGTCCAGCCAGGGAGCGGTGTCGTTCAGGAGGGCAATGGTCAGATGCAGGGTCACACTTCTGCTTTCCCTTCAGTTTGATGGTGAGGCTTAAATGAAACCTCCCATTTCCTGACCTAAATGTGCAGAGGACTCTTCCCATACCCTGCTCCTCATTTACAAAGTTGTTGTGTTTCAGTGATGAGTAAAGTAATTCCCACTTGTAAGTTATGTTTATAGCATGCTTTTGGATCTTATGGGATGAAAAATACTGAAACAGTGTCAGTTGTTATTTTTCCCATCAGCTCAGAGCAGTGAGTTCAGTCCTCTTTAGGAAAATCTTCTCCATAATTAGGAAAATGTCACGGTAACTGTTTATCTTAATCAGCGAGTCTAGAACTGTGAACGCTGTGAATGCTACAAGCTCCTCCAGTGAGAGGCTGAGCTTTTCTGAAGTCCCTCATGAGATTTAGCAGTGAGCAGGGGACTGAGGGAGGGCTGTATAGCACAGCAACTGAGTCCTCAGCTCACCTGCTGTTTGTGGAAGAAGGCGAAGGCAGATGAAACTGCTTTGATGCCACTGGCCTTGCAAGGACAGTGCTTTGTTAGTCCCAAGGGTAAAAGTCCTGCTCAGCATTATGGCTCCTTGTCCCTGATAAGCAGCCAAATTCAAGAGCTTTGTTGCCATAGTGGACATGTTTGTTTAGGTCACACATTCAGGAAAGCAACAGAAGAAAGTAAAAATAATGTGCTATATAAATGTGGAGGGTGCTGTGTGCGGCCCTGGGCACCTCACCTCCAGCACAGGCCCAAGGTGCAAGTGGGGAGACATAGAGAAAATCACAAAGAAGCTCAACTACTGGTTATTAAACATGAAGGTTCGAAGTTCACCTTGTTCAGCTTAGGAAGCTCCTGAACTGCTGGTTGCCAAAAGCTGGATGGGATATTAGGGGAATGACCCATGTGTTGCATGGCCATTTTCTTGCTCCCTTTCCCACTGTCTGCTTGCTGGCTGTTAGAGACACAGGCAGATGTGCAGCACACCTTCGGAGAGCCATTCTCCTGCTCTTAAACAGTGAAGGACATAGCACAGGTGAGGCCCAAAATAGGCTCCAGTCCTGGAACTTGCACAACCAAGAACTGTCCCCATGGTGCCTCCAGTCACCTGCTTTCTGCGTTACGCTGTTGGTGGGTGAGTGGGTGTTTGGGGCCATTTCCACTGGTCATTGCAGTGAATTTTTCAGGGGGGAGCTGGTTCTCTTGCACATGGGGACAGAGGCATAGTGATCCCAAGCCCCCAGTCATGCCCACTGGTGTCCACTCAGGCATGGTTTGGGTCACCTCTGTGCCCCCTGTTGATGATACAGAAACAGGGCAGCCATGCAGGGTAAGGGCAAAGATGCAAGTAGCACAGTATGTCTGTAGTAGTTGATAAAACATAAAGAAAATGCATCAGGGTAGCAAAGGGACCCTAGAGGCCATGGTTACTGTTTGAGTGTCATTTTAGTTGGGGAATGTGCCAGACTTGTTATTTCTGTTCCCTGTAACTGCAGTTTTGGTTTTTGGGAGCTTTCATCAAAGCAATTAAGGGCCAAGACCTGCACCACTTTGGAGTCTTCAACCCTTCCTTCCCCCTGCAGAGCACAAGTCACCCTCATGGACACCACTGAGCGGTCCCAGGAGGTGGCTGAAGAAAGATGGAAATATCCCAAGCAGACGGGATCATGCTTGCTTTTTTTTTTCCTGGCATCACAAATGGCTCCTGGAAGCAAAAGGTGGAAAAACAAGCCTGCAGAGCACGAACACAAAAAGCAAACACAGGGATGCTTGGTTTCTAGTGATGGGAAGCTGGTGCTGCCGATGGGCTGAGTCATCGCCCTGGCCAGCAGGGAACACATGGTGGGACAGGCGGAGGTGGGGAGGTGGCAGATGGCCTCTCTGGACCAACTGGCAAATGGCCTGGTAGGGAAGGTGAGGCCTTTCCAATTCAAGTTTGTGCGAAAAGGCTCTGGCCCTCAGGACGTAGCTCAGGGAATGGCATGACCATGACCACCTCAGGGACCCAGCAATGCTTGTGTCATGCCAGGCACCAGGCCCAGTGCCTTCATGAGCTGGACCCATGTGCTACAACACCCCAGTGGCTCCTATTTAAAGCTGTCCTGTGCCTCTATGCCAGATCCACGCTCCAAGATTGCTCTTTGGAGAGCCATTCCAAGGAGCAATCCACCTCGGAGACACATGAGTCCTTGCTTGGCTGATGCAGATGTATTCAAACATGTTTTTGGCCCTTTTATTTTATTGCTGTTTGTCAGACCAGGATAACCACGCCATTAAATCCAACTCTGCCTTGACAAAGTACTGGCAGGAAGACTGCAGAGATCAGCTTTGTCCCTGGGACAACTTAATCTGCCTTCAGGCTGTAGCTGTTATGGAATAATAAAGCTCCCCTGCTCGGATGTGCTCTACAAAAGGTCATATCCTTTCCCAACACCCACTACAGTAGCCCTGGGCTGTTGTGGGAGGGGAAGGGAGTTCCTCTCCCCACTAAGAGATGTGCTTCCAGTCCCCTGCTCCCATTTCAGCATGTTCCCCCTGCCCTGCCCTGCAAGCTTTCAGGCTGATACAGTTTTGGACTGGCTCCACTGCTGGATGACTGTTAACCCAATCTGAACACCCACAGCGTCGCTGAGGCTGGATGGTTCTTGCTGGCCATTTTGTATGCGTTCCTCAGGTCTTGCTTCTCCCCATCGTGTGCATCCGTGAACCCTCTGGAAGATGCTGCTGTGAGGGCTGGTGAACAGTGCTGCTGTGGGCATAGCAGAGCCTGTAATAGATAGCAACGTCCGAGGTGTGGAAGGGGCACTGCTGTCCTGGGTGCACTTCTGTGGCCATATGTTGGTGTGTATGAGCTTTGGTAAAACTGGTATTCACTCCTGCTTATAATGTTGATGAAAGAAAAAAAAACAAGGCATCATCTTGCTGAAGTTTGCTGTGGAAAAAATCATCATTTAATTCTCCAAACTGAAAGTTATTGATCAAAAATGCTAATATGTTTTTTTCCCCAATCTTCCTGTAAATATTTCCAATACATAAAAATGCACATTTCGCTTTGGAAAACTGACAGTGTTTATTTTAGCCAAATATCCATTTTTTTCAGTGGAAAATATTTGAGCAAGTGCGTGCACTTTTCATTGCATATTGAAACTTCATGCAGTTGTTGAAGTATTTTCCATTGTGATAGCCAATTGCTGATCTGATAAAAAGTGGACTCCAAAGGAACTACAAGCTATGGTACAATTGTTGCAATGAAGCTGCTGCTGCTATGACCCAGACCCACTTGCTTTTTCTCTGTTTTCTATAAGCAACTTCTAAGATCTGGGCTAACTTTCACTCTGCTCTTCACATGGCGCTGTAACACATTTATCTCTTTTACAATGCTACTACTTCTGCTTTGATCTGCCTTTGCAAAGTTTAATTGCCCGGAGAATAGTTAATTTGAGCTTCTCTCCCTATTGCATAACAGAAAGGCTTGTAAGACCAGCCTGAGCTCTGGCACTGGGTTTTGTTACAGTCCCATGCCTGCACCGCACATGGCTGCCGTGGCATTGCAGCTCAGGGTTCCTAGCACTGGTGCCTTCTTCCCAAAGGACCTTTTGCTTCCCACTATTTGGGCAGGAATGGCTGCAGAACTGCAGCTCCAGAAAGACCTCACATGACACTTCAACACCCTGGTGGTCAATACTAAATTTGAGAGGGGGAAAGACCTTCTGAGAAATGTGCCCTGGACCACCTTGAGGTGGATCACCATCCCTTGCTGGTCAGGTCCTTTCTGTGTAAACTACCAAAAACCTCTGTGTCAATCTGTGGGACAGATGGGGAGGGGACTGTTTGCTGGTCACAGCCTTTGAGGTGACTTGCACTTTGGTCCTACAGTGGCATGATGAAGCAGATGAAATTTTTTAAACATAGGAGGCAACGGACCTGCATCAGGATCCTCCCACAACTCCATGCCAGGGAAGTATTTTGTTTGCCTTTTGACTTATTTCTCCCTTTCTTTTCTTTAACTTTGTCAAGGCTCAGAGAGGGATCTGGAGGCTGTCCTGGGCTCCTCCTGACAGCCGGCACTGCATAACCATTAATTACCAGGCACAACTGTGCTGGGAGCTTCACCTGGCATGGTAGAAAAACACTGCTTGTTGGCAGTGTGGCTGGCTGAGGGTAAAGCCTGAATGGTTAAACAATATCCCCATTATTTCAGTAATGAGAAGTCCACATAGCTGAAACCTGGCCAACCCTGTGGGAAAAACGCTGACAGACCAGCTTGGACATGAAGGACCTGACAGCCTTAGGCCACAGTGAGGAAACTCTGATGTTGATGATCAGATGGGTATTGCTGCAGAAGTTAGGAGCAAGGGGTTTGAAGAAAAGCTGTGGAAGGCGATGCTTCAAAAACGCTGCAATGCTGAATTTCTAGCTTGCTTGGATCTGACAGCAAATGTCATATATCCCCCATACGTCTCCCATACATCTCCTGTTCTAACTGCTTCAGGCCTCAAGACAATACCTGCCCCTCAATGCTTTTGCTACATACCCCAAAGCTGCTCAGCCCATCTGAGAGCCGAGACCCATGTACTGTGCAGTGACTTCGTGATGAGAGGAGGTGGCACTGAGGACTAAGCTGTCACCTGTATTCACCTCAGAGCCTCTTGGCCTCTGGCACGTCAAGGTTGGCTTGAAAGGTACATTGCACACAGCTTCTATGTAGTCACATCTTAGGCTACAAGGGTGGATGTGTTTGATCTTCTCGATGGAGGAGGTGGTCAGACCAAGACTTTTCCTTCACTGTATCGCATAATAATTTTTATTTCAAAATCCTTAAATTCTACACCCTATTCAAGGCAATTGCTCCCAAGGAGACATTGTGTCAGCAAGAAATGAAGGCTGTAGAAAGGCAGTCCCATTTTCCAGCCTTGAAATACTGTCCTCAGCTTTGATGGATTTCTGAGGATATCTGTGACTTAAGAACTCCGAGTGCCTTTCTTCCAGCAAATAGTTAGGGTGGTTACTGTGAAAGCAGGGGACCTCGGGTATGAGGGAAATAAGGACATCAGAGGTTCCTTCTTCAGCCTGTCTGAGTGAATAACATGAGCTAGCTAACAAAGATACTTCTGGAGAACTGAGTAATCTATTTTATAAGGTTTCTTGGAGGGCAGTAAGGCACTTCAGCTTTAGAACATTATTTCATTGTCAAGAACCCTGCCTTTTCTCTGCAAAGTTGGTATTTCCATGAATATTTAATATTTAATGTAAGCCAGAAGAAGAAATGTACAGTCAGCTTGTGATTTCATCCACAGGAAATGTGATCATATTAGAAAACACATGTAACACATGTCGCTTCTTATTAATTATGCAGTAGCTAATAAATTGCTAGTTACAGACTGAGTTCAATTGTTTTGTTTTTCCTGTGCACAACAGAATGGAACTAAGCTCTGCCAGATTTGGGTTTCTTATGGTTTAATTCCTCTGGGGGGAGCATGCAAACATTTCGTATCAGAAACTTAGAAGCAGAGTGAGAAATAACCCTCCACGCTTATCACTGACTCCTGGACCCTGGTCAAAGGATATTCACTGTGGTATAAAGTTCAGTAATGCCTGACTCAGAGGAAAACTCGTTTCCTGCCATGAGTTCTTCCATCCCTTGTTCTTGGATGCACTCTTTATCCCTGGATCTCCATGTCTTTACATCAAGAGCTTTCTCCTCTGTTCAGATTTATCCCTTACTGCAGGGTAGTGCTTGCAGAGGAGACTTAACTGTGAAATTGGGTATTTGTCCTCAGTGGATTACAAATTTTGGGAAAAATGGAGTTCATGAGAGAAGGAAATTATTTACACATTTTGGGTCAAGTTTTGTGAAAAATACCACCCTCCAAGATTTCCCTCCCCCCAAAGGTGCTGAAGTTCTTCATTTTGACATTTTGAAAAAAGCCTTTCAGCCTGATCTTTCAGAATCACTGCTTTTTTTCTTTTGAAATGTGACCCATTTTTTGAGAAAAAGAGTGAAAAAGAAGAATCAGTGCTCCCCAAAGAAAATAAGTCTCTTGTTTTGGGTCTAGTTCATCTTCTTTGTCATTGTTGTTTTGGAAAACAACTTGGGGAAAAAATGCAGTTCTGCTTGGGCTGAGCTAATTCATTTTCCTCTGATTTCTTTGTTCACCAACCAAACTGAAAAATCGGCTGTTCCTACAGCCCTGTTTGCAACACAAGACTTACTTGCAAATGAGCTGGAAAAGCTCCTTATTCAAAGAGTCAGACTGTAAGAAATATCCAAGGCATCTCAGGAGGAATAGCACCAGGGGACAGCGTTTTGTTTAGAAGCATTTCTTTTGTTCTTCAGTGTAAAATTCTACCTTTTGCAAAAGAGAAACACAATGCCTGTGATTTAGAAATGGTAAAGGCTGCTTTTTAAGAAGCAGGCTTGAGCAGGGCAATATAAACCATCCGGTGCCCCAAAGATGGTTCCTGTGGTCCTGGTAATATCATCACACTCGTGGGTGCAGAAGAAGCAATGGGCTGTGCAGGCAGGGCGGAAGGGAGGGACCTTGGGTTGGCTCAGGCTGATCAAGAAACAGCCTGAGCAACTGAGGGACTCCATGACAGGGCTTTGGCTCTGTTTTTCCAGAGTTATTTTTACTCCTAATGAACCCTTGGTCCTGGTGGAAATGAGCTCAGTAGTACAATGCTTCCTGCAGTTACCTGCCAAGCCAGAGGCACCCATCCCATCCCATCCCATCCCATCCCATCCCATCCCATCCCATCCCCCCAGTCCCCGCTAACCCCAGGGTGCTGCAGGACCCTGCCTGGGGACGGCAGCCGCCACAACACCCACCGCACTTCCCCGCCGATGCCTGTGACAGAGTGTGTCCATGGCCTGGGCAGGGGGACATGCTGCAGATGGAGGGCAGGCGGGGAGGACAACCGCCCCTCATCTAGCTTGGAGGACCAGTACCAGAAGGCAGGCTCCACACCACAGCCCAACGCAGCGCCTGCTGCCCCATCTCCTGAGCCGCAGCCAGTGTCCAGCTCTAGGACAGCACCGTGTGTCTCTTCCCGTACTGCCTGTACTGCCCAGGGCTCTGCCAGCCTCCCCAAAAACGCAGTAAGCATGTCTGTGCATCCTCCCAGAGGACATTCAACACTCCCAAACCATGTCACAAGGGAGCACTTTTCTTTTTCCTAAATCGCTGAGTGGATTTGAGAGCAATTTGACAGAAAGCCTGGAATAACCGAGTCCTTTCCACTGTGATTTGGATTCAGCCATGACTTCATTTAACTGTTGGGACATTGAACTCATGGGAGGTTTCAGTTGTTTGCAACTGGTGATGCATCAGAGGGCCTTGGTGAATGGAGATGGCTTAGCAAACCATGCCCTACCTTCCCTGTGGATAACATGCAGGTAGATACTGCCAGTGGATGCATTACTGGCAATAGACCAGCAGTGGTGGAGAACAAGTCCCTCTCACCTATGTGGTGTCCTCCTCTTCCTCCCCACCAGCTCATAGTTTCAGCTCCCACTCTTGGGAACAAGCCCAATCAGTCTTTCCAGGAACAAGATGAACCCAGTGTCTTATCATTGGCTTGAGGATTTCTGCCTATTTCTGTCTAGGGATGGGAAAATGCGGAGGGAACAGTTCATTATCTTAAGCTTTCCCAGTGAACCTGTAAAGTGCTGGGTGTGAGAGGGCAGAGGAATCAGGTCAGTGCTTTTGGGCCACATCAAAATTCCTCTGGCATTCCCCAGATCCCAGGAACATCGCAGGCCCTATCCTGGAGCACCCTTTCCATCAGGGACAGCATGAACAAGTCAGCCTTAATCTCATTAGCTCAATGATGCTCTTTATTAGCCTAAATCAGACTGGCATCCTTTTGATGTCTGTCCAAGATAGATTGTATCTCTCTCGTTGGAAAGGCCATCAAGAACTCTATTCCTGGGCTGTAAATAGAAAGAAAAAAAAAAATTCCTTGTTAATGAACTGTTTTACTGGCAAGCCAGCAGCCAGCACAAGGGAAGCATCTGAGAAAGCGCAATGATCAGAGGTCAAGTGTCCTGCAAACTGTGGCTGACCTTTGGGAGGACAAAGCCCCTGCACTCAGTGATAAAATCCCATTACCTCCGCCAAACCTTCAGTCCTGGGTGAGCCTGGTGTTATGGGCTGGGAATGGCTGAGTGACCTGACTGCTGTGACCTCTGTTTTGTGTTTGCCCATGGGTGGCTTTCTTGCCAGCCACCTTGGAGCAGAAGAGGATGCAAGGTAAGGAGAAAGGAGCAGTAAAATCAAGAGCGAAGGGGGCAGAGGAATTAAAGGCAAGGCAGGAAGGGACTGGATGCAGGGTATCATTACCCAGGCTTTGGCTACTGGTCCATCCCATCCACTATGCTCATTATCGTGTCCCTGGCCAGATGCATTATAGGAAACATTGTTAGGGATGGCACCCCAATGTGGGAGTTTCTTTACCCTCAACACTGCATGTCCTGTTGAATGCAGCTTTATGTGTCTGTCTGGTTACTTAGAAGAATGAAGGAGCTAGTGCCATTGGCATGTCCTACATGGTGGAAAACTTCACAGGCATCTCCTTCCCTCTTCTCTCCCAGTACAATCTCAGCTGCATCTAAGCCTGGCCAGGAGACTTAGCTCACAAAAATGCACATGGCAGAATGGTACTACAAATGCGTTTTTTTTTTCATGTGCAAGAAGGATGTAGAAGGAAATTAATGTGTATTTATATATTATTGACAGGCCTATTGTTTTTGTAATGGCTGTCTCAGTGGTAAAGAAGCTGATATTTACAGGATTCCATACCTTCAGCCTGAGACATCTGTGATTATAGGTAGCAGCTTTTCTCTTCTGCCAAAAAGAGCTGAATAAAAGACCTGCATTATTCCAGGGTGTGGTGGGTGACACCATGCATGATATCACTGCCTTGGCAGTGCCAGCGCCTTGGTCTCATGGCATAGCCTGGTGTCTTTCCAGGTGCGGCATCAGGAGATGATATCTCCCCCGCCTTGCTGTGTCCTGCCTGAACATCACAACGTGACACCAACTCTTTGCCCAGACCTCGGTTATTATGGGGAGAGGAGCTAGTCTTGGCTTCAGCTCCGCATTTCAAACTGATGTCGGCAGTGCCGTTGTATAAGTCTTTTTTATTTTTTTAAAGACACTTCTTTGATATGGTTATTTTAATCAGTCTTTTCCCTGTTATATTCGCTGTCTCCACAAAGCTTGAGCCAAAAAGGGAGATGGACCAGAAAGCAGAGGGAACCTGTCCAGTCTCACTGCTCAGGTCACAGTACTGAAAGTAAGCAGAGAGAGGAAACAGGGAAAGGTGAATTAGATTTTCAGAAGTCTGTCAAAATGTCATGAGCATTGCTATCAATGGACACTGATAAAGGAAATAAAATTTTTTTAATAATCAAGATTTCTATCTTGAGCACATCCCTTTAAGGCTCATTTTGCTTCACCAATGCAAGATGCTCATCCTTTGGCTGAGAAAACCCCTTTGTAAGAGGGACTCAGTTCCCGTGGGGTTACATCTGGCTTCCCAGCCCTAAACATGGGTGTTGGGGCTGGGCAGAGTGTTGGGTCTGCTCAGACTCCTGGGTCCATGTTTCTACCCAGGAGAGTTCAGGGCTGTGGGTGAGGAGAGGAACCTTGCAGGAAACGAAAAATAGGCAGGGCAATCTGGGCCGTATTCTTGCACATCTGGTGGCTGACAGCTGATAGAAACTCCAGATGACATAAACCAGCTCCATGTCCCAGGATGCAGCCAGACCTAGCATTTACTATATAGGCTGTGTAAGAAGAGCTAAGCCCAGCCTGAAGCAGGCCTGGTGGCTCGCTCATGCGCTGGCTTCCTGGGCTTGCTAGGTAGCCAGCAGCTATCACCTTTCTGTGCACTTCAGTTTCCCCATCTGAAAAATGGAGATAATGGGACTAATCTGCTTTGTAAAGTGGGTTGAGATTTACTGGTGCAAAACACTGCGTGAGCCCCGCCGGCAATTCTAGGGAAAGCTGCAATGCTCGTGTGAAGTGTGAGCTTTGAAACAAGTGCTCTTAGATTTAACTCCAACAGTCTCTTCCATAGTTGCAGGGAAGATACTGCGCAACTGCTTTAAATTAGAACTGAATGGGATTGTTTCAGTACATAGAAAGGAGTTGCTCCTAAGGAGCCAAAATTTGTCATGTGCAAGTGCTGAAAAGTTTGAATCCCTTCATTGCATCCTGCTGCAGCCTGGGAAAAGGCAGCATCAAAGAAGCAGAGACCACTTCTCTCTTACACTGCCCAACATCCAGAGGAGGTGAGGGGCTTGTCCCGGCTTTTACCCCAGAACCAGTGGGTAGGGCATAATTTGGCTGTGTTTGCAAGGGCAATAAATTTCCAGGCATTCTAGGCTTTAGGACAAGATTATAATTTTCTTGTTTTTCTCTAAACTAGTATCTCTGAGGGTTCTCAAAAAGTTTAGGTGCTGTGAATGCTGCCTTTAGGCCTCTGTCTCACAGCTGTGCCTCTATTTGTTGTAATTAACTCAGACAGTGAGATGGTTAATGATGACACATCACTGCCTCGGAGCCTGGAGAGCAGTTGGCAGTAGGCTGTCCACAGAGGGAAAAGGGGAATGCTGGCACAGACAGTCCCAGAGTACCAGGTCCATTTGCTATCAGTTGTCAGCTTTACTGGGGCACTGATTTGCCATAAATTCAGGAGCCTGTTGGGCTCCGGAGTGGGGAAAGCTCCCTGGCACCAGGGAAGCCTTATCCCTCAAGTGTGAAATTACTGCATGGGGGAAATGATAAAGGAACATTAATTTATGCGATAGCTTTGCTGTGGAAAGATAATTCATGTTTCCCCTGTGCAAAATGCTCCAAGCATACTAATGGCCCTCAAGCGTAGTTACTGCTGTTAGATTTATGTTTTGTTGTTGGAATGAAAACGATGGACTGAACTTATCCTGGACACAAGACAGTGGCCAGCAATGGGACTACCAGAAGCAGGGAATTGTCACTGTTATTTCAAGAAAAATATTCTGAATCTGACATTTCTCACATTTTAGTAAAAATTTTAAAATTTTTAACAGGTCAAAATACTCACTTGCATAGCAGGTATCATCTCTCAAGTACTTTTGTCTGGGCAGAAAAAGAAAAATAAGCTGATGCCAAGGCACCTTTTTTTTTTTTTTTTTTTTTTTACTTTTCTTTCATTGCATTAGATACAGACTAAATAGGGAGCTAGTTCTTCCTCTACTCCCACTGTTCAGTCTCATTAAATAGCAGGAAAGTGAAAAATACCACCACATTAAGAGTGTTTTCCATCACTTAACAAACAATCACAATCAAAGCAGAAACAGAGATGTCAGCGAAGAAGCAGCACTCACTGAAGGCAGAAAAGTCTCAGTCCACTTTGGGGCTTTTAGGAAAATTGAGAGAAAAGCCAGGTCACCACCTTATCTGATATGTAATGCTGAGTGATGTTTGAATTATAAGGAATTAATGCAATAAATTATTCTTATGCACAAAATAATTACCTGAATTCTAATTTGCTGCCCTTACTGCTCTGGGTTGGTTAGAAAGATGGAATAATTCAGGCTTGAAGGGACTTCTGGCGTTGTCTTGTCCAACCCTGCACTCAAGGCAAAGAAACTGAAGGTCTTTTACTACCCGCCTCCCTGCGAGACAAGTCAGTGGTTACAGTTTGATTTGGAACGATTTGAGTGAAAATGCCTTCAGTGAGAGCATTATTGCCCCTCCTTACAGTTCTTCCCTATCTCCTCTACCCACGAAGCTGGTTGAGCCTGGGCTGACCCAGCCAGACCAATCCAGGCGTGAAGGTCAGAGGAAGAGGCAGAAAGCGCTGCCTTCGCCGACATAGCCCCGTGGCAGGAGGCAGCCAGACGTGACGCGGTGAAGATCCAGCTCCCACGAGAGCTAAGCATTTTCAGGTTCAAAGATTATTAGAGTTTTCCCTAGAGATCTCTCACCTATGCAGCAGCTCTGCTCACCTCATCAGAAAAGGTGGCCTTGTGTTATCAGGCTGAGCTGACAGCAGTTCTCCTAAGCAGGAGGACACCAGCCACTTTACCAATGTGTTTTTAGTATGGATCTATTTTGGGTGATTAACCAGCTTCTCTGAGGAACTTCTCTGAATCTCAACCCTATTTCCCAGGGATGAGTACATCTCAGAAACTGCAGTCCACGCTGGTAATCCAGGACTTCAGCATATAAAGTGTAGATCAGGTTTCGGTCTGAAATAGGAGCAAAACATCTCCCTTTGGGTTCCTGCAGCCAACAGCCTATGCAAATAATAATTTATTGCCTGATAAAGGGATAAATGCCTAATTTCTTGCTTGGTTAATGATGCTTTTCACTGAAAACTGACTACTCGCAGTAACTGATAATCAGGTCAGACTGGACTCACATTTCTGTGTCCAGCAGACATCTGTCTCCCACTCCTGCTGCTGTGACTCAGTATCCCTTTCCGCCCATTGTAGTAGGGAGATCATTCTGCATTTCCAGTCTCCTCCAGAGAGTAAGTTTGCCAGGCAAATGCCCTGTCACTAGCCATCCCTCAGCAAACTGGCTGACTTGAGAATCAAAGAATGCCATCTAGCACCCCACTGGGAAATTGCTAATGACTTCTGCACATTCGGCTATTGACATACAGAAGCAAAGCTGGACTGTTGATCCAGTGTGGGAAGTGAGCGGTATTAGTGCAGGTACAACAACTCCTGTACACCTGTGCATGAAAACCTTTATCGTCACTCTGTAAGAAAAAATTATCCAGCAGCCAGGACCAATCTGAAGAGTTAAACATCTGTAATGTCCACTAATCTCTTTTCTGCAGGCAAGAAAAGTTTTATGAGCTTACCATCTACTAAGCAGAGGTCATAGGAGTCTTATAAATAAAATGACGGAAAACTGATATGGGAATTTTCTATGCTATAAAAAATTACAGAGTAATCTTAAGTGGAACATATGGAAACCTAACAATCTAAAGTTTCAACTCAGCAGGAAATAGGCTAAGGAACCTTTGGAGCACTGTGTAAAAAGGATTGGGACTCCACTTATAATCAGCTTGCACTGAAGTTTAACTTCAAGTCCTGGAGCTAAGATAGGGAATTGCAACAAAGCCATGATTTTTTTTTTTTTTAAGTAAATGAATGCTTGTGGGTTGATATTAGGCTGGAGATATGCGTATATGTCCTAAAAGCTGTTAGATGTTTACTAAAGATAAACTCAAAAGTTTGGAAAGAACAATCTTTTCAAAGCAAGCTCAATACTAGCAGGTCTGGTAGAAAGACAAAAACCTTTAGGAACTTGAAAAATGGTTGAGTAACATTGTTAAATTGGCAGATAGTGATATTTTGATGTGAACAGTGGGTAGATTGAATACATATATGTAAGGCCCAAGTTATTTAAGGTCTTAAATTATCCATGAATTGTTTCATATTTTATATATAGCACATGGCATTAAAAAAAAAAAACACCCCCCCCCCCCAAAAACCCCAAACCAGCATCTGCCAGTAGAGCCCACAAAATTGGATCTGGAAGTAGCCCAGTTATTTTCCAGTGTATATACCAAGATGAACTGTGTTATCTCAAAGAGCACCTGGATGGTAATGGTTAGCAAATATTGCCTTATTGATGGCAACTGTTGTCAACATTAACAAAAGTAGATGGAATAATGAAACATTTATACTGACATTATCAGATATGAAAGATGCAGCATCCATTTGACCACCCCTTGGCTGACAACCTGAACAAATTTTTTAGGGAAAAATTATCTGGTGAAAACATGCCAAAGTTCACATTATTCCCTTAGCGAGTATAATCCACCACTGCATTACTGCACTATTATGTTATTGTACATGTTACTGGCAGAAGGTGCTTTTTTAACATTATCATGTTAATATTATGTTTAATGATATATTTTGTTCTTAAAAATAAAAGTAGATGAAAAAAAGCAATAGGGGCCAATATCTTTTCTTCCACTGTAAATGTTTGCAAGCCATACAGAAGTCCCAAGAGACCCATCATAAATATATGACATAAAAACCGCCTAATTATTGGTCCATCTGAACTGAGACCCAAAACCCTATGTACATGGGAGGATGGGCTTCTTCCCTAAATAATTTATACAAGTGTTGCAGTTATGTACACTGTGGCTGGAGGGGGAAGGAAATGGGGAATAAATTCTGTTTTTTCCAACTATTTTATTCAACCAGTCTTTCTCCCACGGTATTATTCTCAGAGGTGGTTGATTTGAGCTGGGTGAAATATGCCAAGATGCCATGGTTTCTCCCTTTATACACCATGGGAATTTGGTTCCTGTTGACAAGTTGCAGGTCATAAACATAGACAGTCTGCTTAGGAAACAAAAACATCCTGGCCCCAGATAATTGTTCTGTAAGTTCTTGGTGTTCTGGGAAAAAAAAAAAAAACAAAAAAACAAAAAAACAACAAAAAAACCCAAACAAAAACCAAACCACAACACCCCCCCCCCCCCCCCATTAAAATAATTGGGCTCCTAATTTGCTTGATCAGAAGCAGCAGCATGTATTTTATTCCCTAGGACAAACTGTGCTACTTTGGAGAGGAGGGGACACTCCTAGTCCCGGTCCAGCTCAAGCTCCAGAGCAGCAGAACGGGTCAGTTTGGCTCAGGATGAACAACACATCCTGCCCATAAAGGTGCTGGTTATTTGTCCATAACCAATGCCAAGGCTCAAGGAACAAATTGCTAAAGCCAACAGCCAAGCTGAAGAACATTCATGGAAATGCATCTTCTCAGCCTCAGGTATTTTTAAGGCAAAAAAAGCAGGTGCTTTTGCTGTGGCTTTTGGGCAAAGGGAGTTAGTTGCTGGTCCTTCAGGGTGTTTTTTTTCTCCGCAGACAAGACTGGGTGCTCACAGTTACCCCACCGGCCTCACAAGCTGCAATGCCACCAACATGGTGAGGCTGGAATGTTGGCTTTTATATGAAGTAACCAGTTTCCAGCTAGAAACACCATTTTCTACAGTTCAGAAATACTCTGCAATTAAGAGAAAGGAAGAAAATTAAAAATAGGAACTTCCAGATCTTAAATAGCTAAAAGAAATGAACAACCTTCACAGTTTTGCTAACGGCAATCTCCAAATCATCCTTAATTGACTGTGATACTGCTGTGATAGGAACTCTGCTGGCAGCAGGCTTGCCTTTCTTAGCGGCTCTGCGAAAGTACCTAAACCCTTCAGTCACCTGAATGCCACGTTTGGAAAACCAAGCTATACAGTACATAACCCCCCCCCAAAGCAATAAGAAAAAAACCCCCACCACGATGAGATGCTGTCTGTACAACTGCCCAGCCTGGCTGGGTCTTGCAGGGCTCCTGTCTCTGTCTCAGCCCAGCCTGCCTTCTGCAAACCCAGCGGGTCTGGCTCCTGTCCGTGGGTCCCACCTCACACCAGCTCCCCAAGCTGCCTCTGAACCACAGCAGGAATCGGTGCCTGTTTGCAGGGGCTGCACCTAGGCATTTATTAGAGCTTCAGGGTCCCCATCAGAAGCATACCATGTTTGAAGAGGGAAGAAGTATTTCACTATGTGCTGTTACAAAAATCTGCTCCGATCCACTTCCAGGGATGAGCTGCAGGGCTGCCTGGCCAGCAGCAGCCAGTCCCTTGGGAAGCAGCTGGCTGCTGAGCCCCCGTAACAGCACAGCACTAAGCCCACCGCCATTGCCCGTGCTGCTTTTTCATCAGGAGCTTCAAATCCCAGGTTCCCAACTCAGCTCTCCTTTTCTGGAGGTCTGTTGCCCAGGCTCTGTAAGCCTTGCTGCAGGGTAGGATACATGCAATAAACAGCTTCTTGAGGTTGATTTAATGCCTCACCATCACTCCAGTTATTAATCTATTCGTGATGGAGGTTTATTGCTGTGTATACCACAGACCGATAAAGATTATCACCAAATTAATTTACAGCTAGTGTGTTGTTAGGCTTGAAGCCAAATGCTCTGTGTTATCAGCGTGAATAAATATTCCAGAGTAATTTCTCAATGAGCCTATCTTAAATGGACTTCTAAAGCAAAACCTTTGGAAATAAACTATCTTGAAAGTAAAAAGAACAAACGCCACCATGTTTAGGATGGCAAAACTTCTTGCATGACATTGTACATATCTGACACAGTTCTTACAGAGCTCAGGGTGTCTGTTACCCAGTAATATTGCCCAGTTTCTCTAGATTGTGGAAGAGCTTCTCCCCTGGCCCCATCATCTGTATCCTCTTTTAAGAAAGCGCATGCAGAAAGGGTGCATCCTTCCCGATTCTTGAGCATTGACCTTCAAGGACATTTCTGTCTTCCCACTTTCTGTCTTGTACTTAATCAGCAGAACATTGAGACGTCTCTTGTACTTTCAGTTTCTAACCATGGGGAGTGGTTAGAAGTGCTTTCCCTCGCTGTTGACTGTTTTGAAGGAGCAGACAGTTAAAAGAGATACTAAAGCTATAGGGGCCCATGATGAGAATACAGTTCTAAAGAAGCCAGATTTGGCCAGAATCATTTTATGTTTGCACAAATGACAGAAAGTTCCCATTATCTGTTTAAAATTATGCTAAAAATAATTTTCCCCAGAATCTTGCATATCCAGACACCTTAGCGGATGATGTGGATGCTGGGCAGTTTGAAGATCTTCACCTGTGAGAGGAAGGGAAAGAGATTCAAAAATAGGGAAAGGCCAGGACCTTTTTGATACTTCAGTGTTGTCAGCTGGGTGATATTTAAGGCATATTTCATCTTAGGACAGGCAAGACAAATATGTCTCTTCCCTGTATTACATCTCACAGTGTTAGGGCTGTATTCTTGCTGTCCAGGTCCGTACTGTAAGGTTCTGTATGGCATGGTCTTGCACTGGAGGGGAAGAAACTTCACACCTTCCTTTAGTATGGGATATGCATGAGTTTATGACTCTTCCCAGGAAAAGTCGCTCCCCTGGCACTACAGGGAGGTACGCCAGGAGGCTGCAGTGAGTCTGGAAGCAAACCTCCATGTGATATATAGCACAGGAGTATTTTGGAGACTTGGCAGTACCTCCAGCTTCTGTTTTAGCTAGAGGCTCTTTCATTTAAGATGCCGGAGCACCAGCGGGTGCTATCTTTGTGCCTGCCTGGGTCCAACAGGGGATCCTCAGTGAGCATCTGTAGGTTTGTGGAGTGGCCGTTGCTTTAAGGTGCAGGGGTGCCGCTGGGTGAAGGTGCTGGGAGAGAGAAGTGTGTCCCTGGGCTAATGGTTTTTTGCAGCAGTACTTCACAAACAGTCTTACAAGTCAGCCCATGATTTATTAGGGGAAGGGAACTTGGCCTGCTTGCCTAGCTGGGCCCAGTCCCACTGTGGAATTGGCTTCTATATCTTAAACAAACCAGTTAAAGAAAAGCAACATGTCTCATCTTTGCATTGGAAGACATCCCAGTGCAAGGTCTGTTTGCCTTACTTTGGAAACTGTGGCTGAAAAGGAATTTGTGAAGGGGAGCAGCAAAAAAATAAATATCTTGGAGCAGGATGGATCCAGCTGACACCTCCGTCTGCCTGGCGGGTCAGGCCATGCTGACATGGGCCACTCTTGGCCAGGCCACCAGCTCCTGCTTCAGGGTGAGCACTTGTGCGCAGGGTAAAAGTAGAGCCCGGAGCTCCCTGTCCCCACAGAGGACATTAAGGGATGATGGAGGCACACGGAAGACAGATGAGATATAGGATGTGTGATTCAAACCCTGGCAGTGGCAGGAGAGGGGAACTTATATTTGACTGGTGAGGTTGTCCTGGTGAGCTCAGCATTTGGAGAGGGCAGGTGTCGATCTACCTACTTACTTTTAGGGGACAGCTTTAATTTGTACAACTATATGCTTGGTAAATTTGAGCCCCTGAGGGAAAACTAAAGGCTGCTTTGTAAGGTACCACCTTGGAAACAGCCCCCAGGGAGTGGAGCAGGAATGAGGCGAAAAGATTTCAGACTTGTCTCCTCCAACCTTTCCTTTGGAAGAGTAGTGTTATCCTTCTAAAAAAAAAACCAAACCAAAACAAACAAACCTCCTCATTTGGTACCATTTTTAGTTTGGATTCAAGAGGATAAGTTCCCTTCTCTGGGCTGAGCATGGCTGGAAGGGGTACTACAGACTGCTGAGGATGGCATAACAGGCTTTTTGGGACAGCAAGAAGTGATTTACTGTGGCTTGGGCCAGTAATGTGGCACCTCCATTGTGCCAATAATAACATGTCAAATAGGATCACTTCCCACTCATGAACACAGCAGCAGGCTCACACACTTGTATTAGAGAAGGCAGCGTGAGTTGAAGTAGATTAGTATGTTTGCAATTTTATTAGCCATAAAAACATATTCACAGTCGTTTATGGAGCTGGATAGGGCAGCATTCAAGTTCAATTGGCTTTTCTTGCCTCTCCCAGTAGGAATGCCAGGACAGCACAGTGGCATCACCAGCTCTGTCTCCCATTCCTGCCTAAGGGTAGCCAGCATAAGCAAAACCAGAACAGCAACACATCTGCATCATTTAGAAATCAACATTTGCCCCAGCTTTCTGCTGGATCCATTCTCCCACTGTTTCTTCTGCTTCCCAAGAAGACTTTGTGCTCCATAAACTGTGTTTGAATTGAGTTGCTGGACAAGGGGACGGGCCTGAAGCCCAGCAGAGCGAGTGGCTCGGTCAGCCCTTCCTGCCTCTTTTCTTCACTGGACTCACCCGTAACTGCTTGCATCTCTTGGGGGAATCGTGCTTGCTTTTGCCTCCGGAGGAGACAGGACTCTGATAATGATTCCAGAGGCCCCTTGGTCTAGGTGTAGGGCTTTGAAAGCAATGTGTAATTCATTTCTCATGAGGGCTTCCCACCTTTCTTAATTTCTCCAGCTCCTCCCAGTTCTCTGAAGTAGTTTTGAAAAAGAGCAAACATTGGGCTGGAGAATCCAGTTCCTAACTTGGCGCAATTTGCTGTTCAGCACCACTTCCAGTCAGATGTTTCTCAGTACATTTCTTGATCACCTTCTGCAAACACTCCCTCCTCCAGTAAAGGTTAACAGCTACAGGAGCAATGGCTAGTTTGAAGACCTGTATGGTTCCTTACATTCTCCAGCCATCAGAATACACACACCAAATGCTTGCACAAGCAGGCTCAATACTCAGCACGGATGAGAAAATGGGGGGAAAAGGTAAATGATGAAAGATATCATTTGAAACATGGATGTCTAAAGCTGTCTGTTTGAATAAATGTTTGTGGAGCTGAGAGAGAAATGATTTGTGGCTGTCGGGGATGAGGAAGAGCTATGAGCCAGGAAAAGATCAAGTCTCTAGAGGGAAAAGCGTTTGGGGAACTTTTTTTCTCTGCATAGACTCAGTGTTGGTAGATGTCACCAGGCTGCTGCATGGAGGGGAATGTGAACCACCCTTCTGAAGCAGCCCTGCTTGGAGCAAGCTGGGTTTATCCTCCATTCAGTGAGGATGGAGGTGATAAGCTGAAAGTAGTAAGTGTATTTCTTAGATTGTAAGCAAGTCAGTGGTGTTATACTTGGCTGGTCTGTAGAATATAGAAAAAGCAGAGAGAAACAAGGGCAAAGCACAAGGAAAAGAGGGAGCAGGAGATGGAATGAGTGGTCTTCTATACTTTAAAATTTGGGGAGAGCATCCCCAGGTGATAGTGTCATTGGTGCTTCAGAATGGGCTGTGAGAAACCCCAATCTGGGTTCACCTAGATCTCCCCCCACCAAGACTCCCATTGCAGCTGGTGAGCTGCTTACACGGCCTTTAAAAGAGAGACCAAAACTGTGATGTGACCATGGTCTACCATTAACTGCAAGAGAAAAATTATAGAGGGGGGGCTGCTCAGTTAAATAGAAAAAGACATAACAAAATACTGCTGGCATTCCTAAGGTAACCAAAGCAAGTAAAATGTAGAACTGAGAAAACAGCGCTGTGCTGCAGGCTCTTCCCTGCGTGTACCCTGCTGATGTATATCACATGAGGGTCTCAACTGGAGTTTCTCACCAAGACTATATTTCTTCTTCACCCAGAAAATTCTATTTAAAAAAAGAACATCCGTAGTCCATGACTGCCACAGAGGCTGGGGAGACTGCAAAGGGTCCACACCTTGTTCCTCCTGCTGCCACCTGAAATGACCTTGGAAACCCTCACAGCCTCTCGTCTCCCGCACCAGTGGGGAGCAGCGCTAGTCAGAGAACTTTTGTTGCATGTTTCAGACAGCAACAAACTACTATACGCCTGAATGTTGGACTCAATGATCTTAAAGGTCTTTTCCTACCTAAATGATTCTATGATTCTATGTCTGACTGATGGAGAATGCCTGCCAAAGCCACTCATTAAACCTTTAATTATGGCTATTTTGGGGAGCCACTTAATGCTCTACAATAACTTGCATAAGCCTCAGTTGCATCCTATGGGTGTGTTACCCTAAGCAGCAAAATTGTTAGTGATACCAGTATTCCCTTACTGTCTTAAAGGTTTGCTAAGGGCACTTTAGCTGTTTGCAGAGGCGTCCAGAAATAAAAGGGTAGGTGGCAAGTTGGCTTAACAGTTTTTGCCAAGAGAGGACACCCCACGAAGACAGGCAGGGTTGGTTGCGAGTCCTGCCCACGTCTCCCGGCGTAGCACAGAAGGTGGCTTTCACCAGTGGCAGAAGGCACTGCTGCAGCTACACCGCAGTGCTAACGGAGCGGTGGCCGGGCTCCAGCAAGCCAGGCTTTCCCCCCATCCTTTTGTTCTGATTCCCAGGCGTGTGGCAATCAGGCTGTCCCCAGGAGAAACAGGGTGTAAATCACTAATTAATGCCTCCGTCTGCATGCAATTCAAACCCATTTGTGCTTGATGGAGATATGCAGCACAGGCTCCCCAGAGAGATATTCTATAATCTGTTACTAATCACTGAGGCTTCAAAATCATTTAAAAGGATGTGCGTGTGACTTGTCCCCATGCAAACATCAATTACATTCTCTCTGATGCTATGGCCTGAAAGACCGCAGCACAGGGGAGGCTTTTGAATGCTTGTACCCCAGCCCTGACATCCAGCTTGTTTTATTGTAGGTGCTGATGTTATTTAAGGTATTCCCTGCTGCTGAGAGGATGGTTGAGGGAATTTCATGAGAAGACACAAAAAGGCTATGGCACAGTAAGAGACAGAAAGCATTATACTTTTCCAGGACATCATGTAAACAAGTGCAGCACTTTGTAGTAGGAAGTCAGGGTTTAATGCTGGACACACACTGTTATATGTGTTAAAAGGTTCAGGAGATCCTGGCCAGAACTGGGCCCCAGTGTGTTAAGGCATCAATCAGATATAGAGGAGGTGACACTAAAGAACTCGACCAAGAATTTTTTAAGCCAACAACCTGATGCTCAGTTAAACCCAACTACCTCCCTGGTCAATTCTTGGGTGTTAGAGCAGTCTTTAGGCATTTAAAAATTTTAATGCTTTAGCTAATATAAAAGGTTTACTATAAGCACTTTTTGAAATTGAGGCAGCCAGCAAATCTCATACACTTCTGGCTTTAGCTCAACTTGGTGAGACATCCACATGGCAAGAGACATGTCCCAGCAAGTATAATCTGGGACATTGGAGGAAATCAGATTTTTAATTACTCTTGGCATTTCAGTGCTGCTGGTTGCCAGAGGCCAGCCTGCTGGAAAATGACATCACCAGTGATCATAGCAGAATGCCAGTCTGTAAAACCAGTTTGCCAGCCTGTTTTCCTGTCACTAGGAGGAATTTTCCATCTGTATATTTATCTACCTTTCCAACTTTGGATCTTCAAATTTGTGGACACTATTAATCTTCTTACAAAAAATAAATAGGCTCTAATTTTATGCCTGCAATCAACTATGGGCATAAATTTGCTCCAGCAGCATTTAGCTGTAGCATTAGCATATACAGATAACTTTCCATACATCCAGTATTTTCCTTAGTAATTGAGAATTAGAGTTTCTTCGCCAACAGTGTTTTTATGAAGGCAGCCTGACTGATTTCTTTAAATAGTTGGCAATCATGCAACATTGTATTTAAAAATGTACAGATATCAGGGATTTGAGTATTCATACTGGGACAGTGGCATCTTTGTATATTTGAAAGGTGGAAGTTTCTTTTGCTCACAGATGAACTGGAGTTTCGGCTCAGTCCTTATGGACCAAGTCTAACCCCTATACAGCACAACAAGAAAATCTCTCTCCTTTTAAGGGGACATCCAGTCTGGACCTGCAGAGCTGCTGCAGTGAGTGCTGGGAGCATCCTGAGCAGGGCTGTGCACATCTCCTCTATCTCCTGGCCAGTGCACCTCGCTTCTGTTGACCCACGTTGCAGAGAATTGCCAGGGCTGGGCAGTGCAGAGATGGGCTGGAGAGCTTGAACATAATCGTTAATATCTCAAGCCAGGGCTAACACTCCCTCTGTTTCATGAGAACGAAAGCAAATATTTTAAAAGTTAGTTATTCTTCCCAAGAGATTAATTGCCAGCCAAAAAATAGATTTTAAAACTGTTTCTATTGCCAATGTGAAATGCTCTGTTTGTGTAGATACTGTGATGACACCTTAATAGCCTGTTGCTCATCTCTGTGATCTACGGGACTCAGTACACTCTGCTCTTCACATCACTGGCAGTTTAGGGGAATCAGTCCTTAATCTGCCTGCATAAATGAGGTCTTTTCCTTATGAGCTGCATAATTTTGGATGTGATCCTCTAAGGGGTAGACATGGCTCTTTGGACTCAGCCTGAAATTCTTCAGGAGCTCTTGGAGTCCATCACTGCTTAGTGCTTCACTGCCAGCTGTTCCTTGTGCAGGTTTTCTTTTCCTTTCTTTCATTTCCCTTCATATACACCTGAAAGAAGGGTCAGAGCTGGTATCAGCAGGCTCCTGCATTTTAACCTACGTTATTTTAGGGCTCTTCAGGTCCAAAAGGAAAGCCTTGGCAGAGAATCTGCGTGGTGATCTGTGTTGTAGCCTTTTTGTAAAATTCTTCACTGAAGACAGTAAAGTAAAAAAACCCTTTACTTTGATTAAGGTGCCTCTACTAAGCTCATTCCTGATGTTGCTTGTGAACAGAACATACTGCTGAACATTTTAACCAGAATTCATGTGAGACTCAAAAACCCAAGCTATAACCTTCTTAGTGCTTCATTAAAGTTGTGCAGCCAAAGGCTGGACCACAGTAGCAATTCAGCAAAAAGCCATGGGCTGAATGCCAGGCACCCTGGCAGGATTGCTTGGGAATGACAGCGGAGTCTTGTTAAAGAAGTGAAAGAGTCCCTAACTTGCATGCAGTAAAGATCACTGATTTGGTAAAGCCTCATAATCCTCAGGAACGTTGTCTAGTGAAGATAAGACATTTTGGGGAGGAGGCAGGGAGGGTGCAATGTTTCTGGAGCCCTCTCCCGGCCCATCCAGGGTGGCGAGTGTGAAGCACAGAGATCTGCAGAAGTGCTGAAATTCATATAATGAACAAAATCAAATGCCAAGAAGGTGGGGGGGGCCAGAAGGTTTAATCCAGGAGCAAGACAGTGGATCATTTTACCACATTTCCATAATCAGCTCTAAGGGTAAATTCTAAGTGAAAACACCCCGAAAAAAAGAATCAGAGAGTAAAAACACACACAGAGAGATAAGCAGCAGCTGAGGACCTCAAAAGCTATTTCTATCAGCTGCTGAGATAGGTGAATATTCTTTGCGCTCTGCAACTAATACAGTTGCAGATCTGTCCGTGAGAAGCAATCTTCAGTGGTGGGCCGAGCCCCAGAGAACTGGAAGCACAATTCAGAGAAAAATAACCAGAATCTGTTTCCCTCCCTCTCTCTGGCTTTTCCTCACCCATTAGCTCATTCCTCAGTTTTCTCTTCCCTCACCTGCACGACCACCTCTGCCATGCTGTCTTCTCCCTATTCCCCTAACAGCACGATGAGTCCTTTCTCAGGCAGACCTTTTCTGAAGTCTCTTGGAGCAGAAGGAAAAGAAGAGAAAAGTCATCGCACAACGTGTAATCAAGTATAGGGACTATTTATTCATGAGCGAGTATCTATCAGGATGCCTCTCCCCCCACCCCTCCCCACCCCGTGCCCCATTCCTTCCTCTCTCCCAGCTGGTTCACTCTGTGCAGGGTGGCTCCAGGGGTCCAGCCGAGTCAGACTGAGATTTGCTTCAGGAAATAACCCCAAAACATGGCTTTGCTGTCCCACTCCCTGAATCTCCCCTGTCTGAAACCCAGCTTGTTTCAGTTACAACATGGGTGAGATCTAGCATGAGCAGATGTCCCAGCAGAGAGAGACACGGATCTGTCACACAGCGGTATGTCGGCAAGAGGAAGAAGAATTTCGTGAGATAGCGGGTTTTCCTTCACCCTGGTCCAAAGATTATAAAAATAGGTCATGGCTGGGCCTGGGCATGTGCAAAGTCCCAGTCTCCGAAACCCAAAGCCTGGACCACAAGTCCTGAGAGCTGTAAGCAAACACACCCACGCAGCTTCATTGCTTGGGCCTGACCCTGCTTTATTGTCTGCAGTCAGGTTTGCCCAGCCAAATTCCTAGAAGTCATTGCTAAAGACTGAGTGTTGAGGGAGAAAACAGCATGTGTTCCTCTAACGAGGGATTGCCTGAAAATGCACTGTGCACGGGGCGGGTAAACTGCAGAGGGACTCGGCTCAGCATCAGTGTCATCTGGGAGCATTTGCAAGGCTGGCCAGAGGCACGGGAGAGGAGGCAAAGACCTTGTTCAGAAGCTTCCATAGGTGGGTAAAAGAGCCCTGGCTGCTGCTCTGCCTACAGCGGGGCCCTGGAAAACCAAACTGGCTGCTGCTGCTCCCAACAGCAGCGTGGAGATATGTGCGCATAGCACAGTAACCCTTGTCTCCAGCAACAGCTATTTCTTCTCTTTTCCATCCCAAGGGTGGCAGCGGGAACAGTCATCCCACCTCCTCTGAATCTCTGCCCAGCTCTGTTCCTTCCCTTTCTCCCCTTCCTTGGGGAAGGAATGGCCCAAACCTGACCAGCCCTCAACTCATCATCCTTGGACAGCTAATATCCAGTTCTGCCTATGCTGCAGAGAAGCTGTAAGCTTGGCTCTTAAGGTATGTGTGCGTGGGAGGGTGTGTTGGTGTTAAAACTATTTCTATTCCTTCATCAGTATTCAATTTATTTAAAAAATAAATAAAAAGCCCCGTGAGCCATAATGTATTGTTTAATCAGCAGAGAGCTAGTTAACAAATGAAAACGTGTGGTTGAGCCAGTTGCAAAATTCTTGGAAGTAATTCAGTGATTGCATTAGAGGGAAAATACCCCAGGGCAGATCTTCCCACAGGGGGAATGCAATTCTGATTCTGCTCAGTCCTCTTTGAATAAATGAGGCCTATCTGGATGGGTACCTTCAAAGAATAGCCAGAGAGGAGCTATAAATAAAGGTATCAAGCTACCTTTCACATTGGAAGCTGGTTTCACTTGGAAGCATTTTAAATTATAAGCTACACTGCAGTGAACCTCAGAGATAAAGGCTCTGTGTGTGTATGTGTCAGGGTCTTGCTGTTAGGGAATAACTTACACTTAACTCCAGCCTGTTACATCACCGACACTTAATGCTTTCATCTACTTGGCTCTGTTTATAGTCCATGATAACAAACCCCAGAAGGATCCAGAGGCACGTTTTCAAGCACAAGCACTGGAAGGAAGGAGTGTGGCCCCAGACCTCCTGTGCATCTGTCAGCAGCCGCCCTCCAGATGAGACTCCCCTTGTATACAAAGATAGTGTCTGCAAGCACAGCTTCTGCACTGCTGGGCCCCATGCTTGGGAGTTTGTTTGGCTTCAGGTAGTCCTGGAGGCAGCCCAGGGACGAGCATGGAGAACCTCTTGCTAACGTTGAAGGCCACCCTCACCGAGTAGTCCAGACACTAGTGCTAGTATCGGGAGAGTCTGCTGGTGTTTGGGACCTCTGGAAATTCAGGAAGCTGTTGCCAAGTTGACTTTTGTCCCTGTTCATCATCATCCCTTTCACAAGCTTTGTCCTACCGACTGCGGAAAGCTGCAGCCTGTGAAAAGAACAGAGTAAGTGTCCTGAGACCCAGACGAAAGTCACTGCCTGGTCCCTTACCTCCAGCCAGCCCAAAAGCCTTGAGCAGTTGATATGCAGAAAGACAGCAGAGAGGTAAAGCTAAGACCATGCTGTTCTAGCCAGTTCCCAGTGTGGCCAGAAGCCAAAGCAACACAAGTCCTGGAGCCGATGCCCTGGCAGGAGGGTGCAGCTGGCTGCAGGACACAAGGTACTCACGCTGTAATGGCAGGTTGTGTGTTGACCCGGCAGGTATGAAGGTGTTGCAGGGTACTGGTGGGCTGTGTCCATACCCCAGCCCTTCACCATGGGGCAGGAGGCTAGAGTCTGACACGTTGTGTTGTGTCAGCCCAAGCCCTTGTGTCAGCCCGAGTCCTCTCTGTGCTCTGAAGTCACCGGGCAACTTGGCAGAGTGTTGGTTTGAGGTAGGTCCATAAGGACCAGAGTATCAGCATGGGTCTGGAAAGCATGGGCAGAGGCGAGAGTCTGAGGGCAGGAGGCCAGGTTGGGATGGTTTGGCAGAGCTCTGCAGGAGGATTTTGCACAGGGACTGTATATTCTCTGCTGTAGCCAGATTTAGGCTTGTTCAGCCCTCTCCCAACATCTCTGGTATTTTGCAAGAGCAAAGAACTAGATGGCAAGCTCATGGTAGCTCCTGTGGTTGCTAAGAGAGGGCCAAGAGAAAGCAATCACTCACAAAATTTCTTCACGAGGATCTTTTTTCTAGGCTCAGAGTGGAAAGTGGGAGCTGTTTTGCCAGGTGTATTGTCTGATGGGGCTGCCGGAACAGGCTGCATCACCACCTCCATTTTCCCAGCTCTGTTGCTGGAAGAAGGGGTAGCTGCTAATTGATTTGTTTCTGCACTATGAATAGGATCAGGGGAAAATCCTGGAAACAGTGGTACAAACTGACCCTGTACATGGTGATATACGTAGAGCGGACAATTTATGTCTGAAGCAGTGGAGCAGTTCCAAACATTTTTTCATATTCTGTATCCTGCCTTTCATGTCTTCAGCAGTAGGAAAAATGTTTTCTTTACATTTCTGCCTGGAAAAACAATTATGCATGTTAATTGCGTTGACCAGGAGGTGGAACAGAAGTTGGCCAGGAAAGGCTTTTCTTTGCTCGTAAACAGGAAGACTCAACCTTTCCCGCCATTCTCCGTGTTTTGGAGATGAAGGTGTCGTAAGGATTTCAAGGAGCTGAAAAATTGGACCTCAGTGGAAAACCAGCATAATGAAGAAATGAAAAAAAGAGACAACAGAGCAAAGGCCCCAGCACTGTCATTCTCCAGGAGCAAACGATGCTCCCATCCTGCTGGAGGGAAAAGCCATGTGAAGAGTGCAGGTACCTCACCTGCTCTTTGGAAGTTCTCCAGGATTTTCCTGTAACTTAACAACCTCCGTTGAGAGGTGTGGAAACACCCAACACTCTCTCCCCTCCCTAAATTGCAGAGATCGCATAGGCAGAAGTCTGAGTTATACGCAGAGCTCTGTGCCTTGCTCAGCTCCACTGTTACAGACTGATGGGGGTTCCATGAAAAGGGATGTCCAGGGAGGAAACCCTTCTTCTTTGCTCATGTACATCAAGTTACTGCTCTGAAGCCCAGTGTTTCTCCTCAGATCTTGGCATGTGGGGTCTGGTTTGTTAAATGTTGAGTGGTTTTTTTAGAAACATAGCTTTTATGGTAAAAAAAGTGACTTAGGTTTTCCTTATTGAGAGTCTTGACCTTCATCCCTCTGCTGAGTGCATCACCATGCAAGACTCTTTGAGAATGTGAACTCTGCCATTGCATTCACTGAAAGTACCAGAGTTGGGTCTATTTAATAATTTTCACCTTTTTTATACTGCAAAATACTATGCATTTATGTAACCTGCCACACAATTTTCCCTGCGAACAATTTCAAGTCTATTTTGCCTAAAACTGCTGAGCACCATAACTGTCCTCTCAAAATTATTTCAATGAAAAATTGTTCTCTTTTTTTTTTCCTTTTTTGCTATGACAACTAGCTTCATTCCAATCTGGGGGCTATTTTGTCTTTCTGTTTTTCTCAGCACAAAATCACTCCCAGAGCTGCTGCCTATTCAGGGAGCAGAGGACTGGGGCCACCTCACCGCACTGAGAGTGTAGTGGCAGATGTCTGTGTCTGCTGGGCACGTGGCAGTCATCAATCAAAGGTGTCCTCGTGGTATCATCTGAATACAAGAACATGGTGCAAGCCAGACATTCAACCACTTCAGATGCCTGTGCAATGAGTGGAAATATGCATATCAAATATGAGGTCTGGTTACTTCTGTGCAAAAAACAAGGCAAAGTTGCAGGTTTGAGTCTCCTTTTATGTTAGGGGGCACTCATCAGGGCACTTATCCTTGGCTCTTCCAAGGACCCAGGGAGCTAGGACAGGGCTCTGATTACACCAACCAAGTCATTTCCCCTCACTTTGCTTCACCAGTCTCATCTGGAAAAGGGGAAACAGTAATATTAGCTTCCCCTTGAGGCTGTTGTGAAAATGAGCTGGCTGCTGGCTGTAGAAAGCTGCAGGATCCTGAGCTGGCAGTGGCTAGCTAGACCATGTGTTATTATTTTATATTGCATAAACAAAGTAATTTCCCAAGGGTCTTTAAGATCACATTGCCTTTTAGTGAGTGTTAATTGACTTTTCTCTAAGGCACCCAATTTGTCCCTGTGTCCCTTAATTAAAACCATAGCTGTATGGCCCAGATGTTCTTGGGACAAGGCAAATATTTTAAAAATTAAGTTTCCATTACATTCATTTTGCCAAAAGTGGCGTCCTGTCCTTTGTGCAGTGATTCACCATGTCCATTCCCCTTCCTGCCGTAGTGAAGTGGCAGCGCCAGCCGGCAGCTGAGAGGTCCTGCTGACGTCCGGGATGTTCTCAGAAACAGCTCTGTCCTCCAGCCTCTGCAGAACAGGAGTTGCTGTCAAGGTGCGCTGGGTGGGACATGCCAGGGACCTGCATCTCGTCTGGTGACTAGGCATTTCAGCAGAGGAGGGGTAGAGGATGCTGTGCCATAACAGAAGTTTAAAAAATTATATCTAGAGGCAGTGGGAGCCTGGAGAGGCAGATGGTGCTGCAGAGCCCAAGGGAACAGGTTGCCACCTACCTCCACTAGTTTCCAGAGCCCACCACTTTGAGTCATGGCCAGATTATGATGGAAACAGGTTTCCAGCAGCTGAGGGTATTTGGCTGTTTCTATGCTCCACCTCCCTGCTTGTAGTAGCCCAAAGCTTCTGGAGGATGTTCTGGAGCACACAACATAAAGATAATATCCAACTGCAGCAGAAGTCCCGTGGCAAAGGGCTGTTTATGCAGTCAGTAGCTAAGGACATGCCCTCATTTGTAACTTTTGAGCAAATGCAGATGGCTCCAAGTCCTGGGACTCCAACCAGCACTTTCTGAATAGGGGACGGAAGTGTCCTGGCACCAAAGAGAGCTGCCCACCTGCAACTGGAAAGGAAGGTCGCTACAGAGCAGCTGAGACTCATTGTGTGCTTCTTGGGAGCCTCTGTCAGAGACCCTTTTCATTTTATGGCGCTTCTTCTTCCCTTCCTGGAGTTCTGAATTTCCTTTGCTTGGGAAGCTCTGTGAAGAGCCTGGTGCCAATGATGTCTTCTGCCAGCTTTAAATAGGGCTTGGTTGCTCCCCAGGATTGCTGCGGGGAAAAAAATGCAAACCCCCTGCCTGCAGAGTGGGTTTTCCTTGGTGCAGGCTGTACCCGGTGCTGAGACCCTCTTCTGCCCTAGAGTTCAGCACCAGCAATAACTGGGGAGAAGCTGCCCTGTGCTTTCCCAAAATCTCTGTTCTTGGTTTATATTCTTTTTTTTATTGAGGCACAGCAAATTAGTCAGCCTTTTACTTTACCCCTTCATCCTCCAAAATTTCCCATTGACTTCAGTGTCTGAGCAGCCTGAGGAGTACCCTGGAGAGCACAAAACACTCTGTAAGACAACTCAGGCAGCCCCGGGGCCATACAGTACTCTATCAATAAAAGTCTCCTTTGACTGAGGAATTCCCCATTAGTCAAATGTTGTGCATTTCTGGAGCAACAGCTACAATGGTAGGTAAATCGATGGACCCACTACACTCATTTTCACCCTGAAGCCAAGTAAGGAATTGGCCTCAGGATGATTTGCATTGGACACAGGACTGTTCCTCGCAGCCAAAAATTTGCTCCATGCATGTCTTGGCAAGGTTGCTTTACCCATATGGTTATTGCTGCAACTTTCCTCAGCTTTCTGACATGGCTGGTCTTTGACATAACACTCCTCAAATGTATTAAAAATAGCAAAAACTGGAAGAGTTTTAAGCTTGCCCAGGGTCCATTTCATTCACCTCCCTTGTCCACGGGAAACAGCAGAACATCCTCCTCTCTCAAGCCTCCGCCCCTGGGAGCACTGATCCTCTCTTCCAGATCTCAAATTTTCTCCCACTATTTGTTTTCTCAACTATTTAGATTGCAAAATCTTTGGAAAAGGACCATCTCTCGTGATGTGTAACACCTAGCACAAGCAAGATCCTGATCCTGTCTGGGGCCTCTGGGCATTATTGTAGTGCAAATAGAAAATATTAATAACAATAGCTCTCAGACATATGAAGAGAGAAGTCTCATGAGTCACCCTACAGCTGAGAGCTGCACAGGGCTGCTGGGGGTACGGACCACAAACCCATGCCAGCTTTCTAGCAGATACCTGCAGTGAGTCCTATAAGGAAGAATAAGCTCACGCTACTGCTTGTGGAAGAGTGTGTGAAAATACTCTGCAATATTTTGTGTGCTGTGCTTGTTTCTCTTTTCCCACCGTCCTGTATGCAGTCTGGGTCCTGAAGGTGTTGGTGGCCCTTTGGGACTCAGTGGGTGTCACAACCTGACCAGCAAGCTACCCTGGGTAGTGCGGGAGGTCATGGAAAGCTCAAAATCCCCTCGGAGTAGATTAAGGCGAAAGACGCCAAACGACCAATCAAATTGTTTATTGAGCACAAACATAAACAAAACCAAAACAATTGTGCAAAAACTCAAGAAATTGCTGTCTGCCAAGCAAGTCACAAGACTGAAGGGAAAGGGGAGGGGAGAAGTTTACCCGATTTTACCAAAGTGATTCAACTTGAACTTGAACTCTATGGATGGACTATTCAGATGACTAACAACGTCAAACTATGTACCCAAAGCGAGGTAAATGCGGCGAGAAAGAGAAAGAGCAAGATAAGGTGCTGGCCGCAAAGAGAAAAGGAAGAGCAAGGTAGAAGAGAGAGAGACAGAGACAGAAGGTATCACCACCCTAGGATCCAGCGATGTCCTGTTGGTCCTGTTGATTGCCAGTGTCCTGGTGATGGGGGGGTCTCCCACCCATGTTGGTCTCCTGATGGTGAGGGTCTCCCAGCTTCTCAGCTGGGTGATGGTGGGTCTCCCTGCGTGTCAGCCTGGTGATGGAGGTCTCCCCCCTTCTGTTCCTGATGGTGCCCTTTTATGCAGTCCAAGTCCCCATAATCTCTGCCCCGTTCTAACTTGAGTAGTCAAGGTAACGGAGACCCACCTGATGATCGTGTGGTGTCTCCAGTCCAACGCACATGTCTCCATGACTACTCGCTGAACCTTTGTTGCTCCTGCGCCATCGAGATTGTGAGAGATTGCGCCAGGCTGTGGGCATCGTTTTTGGGGTACAGGTAGACTGCAGGGCTCTGCTCTGTCCTTGTGGTTTCCTTCATGCCAAGAAATGTTTATACAGTCTTATGGTTTCCTTGGTACCAAGAAATGTTTAAGACAAATGTCTTACACTTGTCCCTTAGAGTGGGCAGTTGCAGCTGTGAGAGGTGAAGCAAACCCAATTATTTTAGTATTAAACCAGGACCCTCTTTTCCTTCTTCCACCAATTCTCCAGCCCCTTCAGAGAAAATATGTGGGGAAAAAAGGTGATTTGGGGCAGAAAATCAGGAGACAGAAGCTAGCACACAGAACAGCTCATTCAGCACTCAAGGACACGACTAAACATGGCTTTGGCTTTTTGGCCTGGGGACATTTGCTCCTCTGCCCACCTGACCAATACAGCCCCATCACCCAGCCACATTTCACTGCTGACAACCAAGTCTCCAGTAAGGGACTTAGAGCTACTTGAGTGTTCAGGTCTCTTTTGTGAAGCCATGGAGTTAAACAAGACAAACTGTGATTTCTAGGCTCTGTCTCCATGTTGAGGGAGCCTTGGCTCACCTTGAGACAGGAGCTGGTGGAGGGACAACCTCCAGGATGCCACGAGAGGCCAGGGCAGAGGCTGAGAGGAAGGACTGACCCACGTCTCTATTTTTGTGGGAAAGCAGAAGCAAGAAATTGAGAAATTGAGCAAGAAATTGGAAAGGATTTTTTCTTATGAAGGATAGAGTGCTCCAGGAACAGATATGGGTGTGTGGAGAATATGTTATTTAAAGAAGACAAATGCAAAGCAGCCAGACATGCACCAAGGTGCAGCCACCCTGGGATGCTAGCATGGAGCACACTGCCCCAAACACACTCGGTCATTTGAGGCCATGTCCTCAACTGGGATGTGATGCAAAGTGACATTGTTTGAGATGCAAATAGTGTAGAAACCCAGGCCGGGGGATGCAAAAATCTTTCCAGCTGGATTTGGTGCTAGCTCAATAACCAGCAAAAAGAAAACCTTTTGATATTAAAGTTTTTATTTTCTGGATTGTTTAATGTCAGGTGTGTTTTTCAACCATTTGTGGTTAAGATATAGTGTTGATAAAAACACCCAACCTGCCAGCCTTGAAGCTGTTTTTCTTTTTCACCTAACAAGTCCAGCATAAGCTGAGCCTTGTCTGTCTGGAGGAACAACATCCAGAGTTTATTCTTCCAAGTCCTCTTTTCAAAACATGGTTTCTTTCAGTCCCTGGGCCCATTGCACGGAAGGATTTGTGAGCTGACATTGCCATCTGGGGCCTGGCCCAAAATCCCCGTGTGCCATCACGTAGCCAACAGAAAGTTGATTTCTGACCGCTACTTCCCCTGCTTTAGCTAAACCATGCAAGGCTCTGGCTTTCCCTAAAAGCTCTCCAAACCATCAGAGCCTGCCAGATCATTAGTGAAACCAGCCAGGAATCGGTTCACAGCCTCAGCTGCTGCCCAGCAAATGTCTTGCTTGCTTGCAGAAAATTCCACAAAAGCAGTAGGTTAGTTTGTGACTGCCATCCACTTAGTGTATATATGGGTTCAAGTTATGCATGTCAGTCGAACAGCCCACTGAAATCCAGGTGATTGTTCAGGGAACAAATGCATTTATTTACACCAAATCCACATGCCCAAGCTCAGGAATCAAATAAAGCCGTCTTGGGTGATTAGAAATGAGATTATGATCTGAATGCATTTCTGTGACATCCATGATGGATATATAGGAGTCAGCAAGGACTTGGCTCTTCAGGAAGTTTCTGGAACTAGCAGTCCACTTCCAAGGCTTTTCCTAAATTCTTAATGGTTTTGAAGGAAGTTAATTCATTGTTACAGCCAAAACTTTTGGGAGACACTCATGAGGCCATAAAGTGCACAACTGAGTAATTTAACTGGAGCTTACTGTTAATGCATGCTTTGTCAGTAGCTGATGGAAGAACAAGTAAGGGATTTCAGATTGGAAATACTGTGCAGGTTTTGGAGGCTCAGTGTCAAAGCTATTATTTCAGCAGGCTAATTCACTTACTGCTCATTCCTGGGTTTGTTTTTAGACGCATGGGCTCATATTATAGTCTAATCCTCAGCCTTCTTTTTTTTTTCTGTCCCAGAAATACAAAGGTACATGATTTAAGAGTGTGAGACACAGTATACTTAAAAGGACTTGAGCTTGCCTGGAGAGTCAGACACATATGCAAAACTTTAAGGATTCACTGTGAAATCCCTTCTAATAAGGTCTCCTACTAAGTCTATCAAAACCAGCAGGAGCTTTTCCATTGACTGTAATGTGCTTTGGAAAATGCCCTGTAACAGAGCAGGAAGCCTTTATCTACCAAAATGTGCTATCCTAAAGCAAATGCCATGCTCTTTCTTGGAGATTAGATATGTGAGCAATCTAGGTCGACCTTTGTGGCCCTTAATTCATGGTGCTCACTGTTTCCCTACTCCACTGGGAAAGCAGACAGGTTCTGCTGGGAAAGGGCTGCTGGAGGGACCAGGCTAGGGTTGCTTAGGTAAGGGGCTGATGCCACATGGGAAGAGAGATGCTTGCTGGAAAACAGCCAGGGGAAGGAAGCTGCCCGATGTCTTCCCACTTATCACTGCCACTTCATTTTGATGAAATCCATTAGCTATGCAAGGAGAAAGTCAAGGCATTTTATGGCAGGCTGATGTGCATTTGGGAAATGGTGAGAACTGGAAGGAGCTGGTGACTCCCCATGCAGGCCTGCAGCTCCAGTGTTGGGGCCACGTGGAATAGCAACAGGCTGGGGGGGCACTGACAAAGGGTGGGGAGGCCTGTGCGTGCCCTAGACTGGGTTGGTTTGTATTGCTGTAGCTATGATTCAGTCGTCTGCCACTTGGTAATGTCACAGCATCATTTCCACCAGCATTAAAGAACATGAACAACTTATGAAACACCCCTCCTTCCTATTTCCCCAGGAATAAACGTCAACAGCCACATAACTTCTGTTGTTCTTTTGTACCTTCTTGTGGCTGAGCTAATTTAAGAGGTCAAGTTGAACACAGTAACTGTATACACCTTCCCTGAGATATGGACATCACCCTAGGAGCCAGACATTCAAGGCTATTTATAGAGCCTGCCCAGGGAGAGGAGAGGGCAAGAGGCTTGTTTTAAAGGAAAACAGGCAGGGGCAGTCAGAAATATTTGGGACACCTCTGCTTCCTGCAAATTCCAACCAAATTCAGCATGATTTTTTTCACTGGAGCACTAAGAAAGGGGGTATCAAAAGAGGAGTGTTTCTTTTTAAGGCCTCTATCACACATACATCCCCAAAACTGCGGGGAGGTGAAGTGGGGGGAAATATATTCTGATAGCTTGTTTGCAAAGTACCTTAGATTGACATAAACTTCTCCCTGGAGCCTCATGTTCCCAGAGCTTGTACAGCTGCCTGGCTACAAAATAATAGGGAGATGCAAAGAGGAGCATTTTGCCTTCTGGCATGAGAACAGACAGCACTGATTAGCATCCCACTTCATGTGAGAGTGAAAGGCCCAATCTGTATGAACAGAGAGAAAGTGGGGCTCTGAGAAACCCTCCTAATAAGACAGAGGAATTCCCACGTTAAAAAACTTCCCGTGCTGCCAGCCAGACATAAAATGCCTATGGAGGCTGTGCTCCATAATGTTGCTGAGACTTTTAATCCTCATAACTAGCACTGCAAATGCAACATGTTGCTTTTCCAGCCAGTATGGCATCCCAGCACCATGGCTACATCCCAAGGAGCCCAGGCTGATGCTGAACCCCCGGGGTGAGAGCAGGAGCCTGCAAATTGCTAGCAGAGGCAGTGACTGATGGGAGGACAGTCTGCGTGGGAAGCTGCACAGGAAGGATTGGAAAGGGCAGAGGGGAGATGCTTGGCATGGGCTAGTTACAAGTGGAGGGAGAGGGCTTGAGAGGGAACATGGTCATGAACAGGAGAGAGGATCAGTCAGGAAAAAAAGACTAGAAAGAACACTGCGGAAGAAGGGAAGGAGCAGAGCTGGGACCACATGAACAATGTGCTCAATGGAAGGGTGGAAGGGCAAGAGCCAAGGAAGGGATAGCCTGGAGGAACGCAGAGGGAGGAACGAGGCATCTAACCCTGAGTCCCCTTAGACGCTGTTACAACCAACAAGGATTTGATTGGGAATGGTAGCATCCAAAAGATGTAAAATGCCAGCAGACTGCATTTGAATGAGTTGGCTGTGGTAAAGAGCAGCCCCAGGATCCACTGTATTCACAAGGAGTGAAGGGAGGGTATGCAGCCTGTTGTCCAGACCTGCGGGGTGAAGGGCATTGCACTCTCTTGCAGGAAGACGCCAGGCAACCCACTAACAGCACAAAAGGAAACACGCCTTTTGCAAAAACAAAGTCATTGGGATTCTGGACTTCAAAGCTCCATGCTACGCCCAGTGCTGTTTGTTGCTGTATTCGTGGTGGCTGGGAGCCAGGTCTGAGAATTAAGAGGGGAAAAACTGCATTATCTCGTACTGCTGAAAACCTGTGTCAGTGCTACAAAGAGAGCACCTGAAAAGCTGGAGTCTGTAGAAAGGGGAAAGTCTCAGAGAGGTGAGTTCCCACATGCATCAATATCTCTTAGGGACGTGAGTCCACTTTAAAAGCTGACCTGTATGAAACTTTGTTTTCCACATCACTTTTCAGAAAGCAACAAAGTCACCTAGATGTGAGCACTTAGTGCAGTAGCCCCCAAATTAAAATTCTGAGCTGTGAGCTCCCAGACTGCTGATACACCTTAGAAAATGGTACCTCAAAGACGTTCTGCAGTTTCACTGGAGCTGAACGCAGAGAAGGATAGTTTGGAGGGTAACAGTTGAAAAGGTGCACTTACAGAATGGATTTGTTAGGAGAGAAATTAGGAGTCCAGAATTGGTTGAGTGTTAAAACAAAATTATGACTCATGTTCACAAATGAATAAAATTAAACTGCTGCCATTCTTAGGCTGTCACTGTTCCCAGGGGTCTCAATGGTAGTCACATGGAAACATGCACTGATCTCAAAAGTTTATTAATGGTAGCATAAGTTATTAATTTTCTCAAAATGTGTGCCTACAGAGTGTCATTCAGGAACTGCTGCCTGCATTCTTTAAATCAACCAGTGAAGAAGCAAAGCATGACTTTCACAGAGGCTGAAGCCAATGCTCTTTGCCATGGCCGTACAATTTGCTATGTGTGCTTTCACAACGACTTACCACCGCCCAGCTGATGCGCAGCAACTTGTTGAGCTGCAGTGACTTGCCCATGCGCCCCGGGGTTTTCGAATCATCAGTTTGGGCTGTGCATGTGGGAGCAATGAAAGATGTAACTGTTCCCAGCCATCTGTCCCCTGTTGTTTGGTCTGGAGCTGTGGAAAGGATGGCCAGCCTCCTCTTTCAGCTGTGATTCATCACCTGGGCATTAACTGCAGCTCGACATTATGTCCGGTGGTGCGGGGACCGTGGCAGCTCAGGCAGCATGGGGCCGGCTCTGCCTCCCTGCTGCCGGGCACTCACCCCGGTCGCGGACACCTCTCCTCTCTGCCGTGGGGATTGCCGGAACCTGTGAATCAGAGCCCGGAGCCCTCAAACCTTGCTTGGATTTCAGCTTAAATTATTCTTAACTGATTTAAGCTGGTGTAAGCCAGGCTAAGAGGAAGCTAGATGGACGTTTGCAGATGGTCTGGCTGTCTGCACTCTCAAATGTGTGCTTGTGCGAGTGGGGTCAATGAGTGACTGGGTACCAGCTGAGCACAGCGCCTCCTCCTGCGCTGCTGGCACAGGTGCCCACGGCAAGGACCTCAGTCCCATTGCGGCAACCGGCTGGGGAAGGCACAAAAACACCTGGGCAGTGAGCGTAGCCCGTGTGCCACGTCGCATTCCCTCTGCATTATCTCACATCTGGTGCTCACTGTGTGAGCACAGGGGTGGCTGTCACCCCACCGCACGCTCCTGGCCAAAGCCTGTGCTGGGGAGGGGACAGGCAGCGCTTGCAGGGGGCCAGCCAGCGAGCCCCAGGCTTTGCACTCTGTGCTGAGCCCATGCACACATGCAGCTACAAAAACTTGGGCTTGTGGGAGTGGGGCAGGTCCCCTGTTTGCCTTGCCAGGGCTGACTCTGGGAGAAACTTCTCAGTGGAGTAAGTAAAGGTTGCAAAGTCCCGTGCTGGTTACTGTTGGGTTCATCCTCATTTGGCCCTGGGAAGGCAGGACCTGATGGCTGCAGACTGGTACAGTGTTAAAACGACAACTCCAGATTGTTTTTTCTTCCTGTTTTCACCCCTCTGATAGCCAAGAAGGTGCTAAGCTCCTTATTGTCTCTGAAATACCATCTCTTGTCCCAAGAGCCTTTAATGGGAATTGCACGCCAGCTATTCCTAATTATTTATTTCTGGGCACTGCTCTCTCTTCTCCCGTAAATTAAAAAATGATCGGTCTGAAGATTGTGCTTGCAGTAATTTAAATAAGCACATGAAAAAGAAACGGTTGAACACTAAAACCAAAATATCCTTCAGTGCCGCAGCTCCTTGAACAGCAGTGTGGTGTTGGCACAGCCCCGCAGAGGGGCTGTTAGGACCAGCATGCTTGCCCCTCTCTGTGCACCATCCATCGTCTCTCCAGCCATTGCCACCGGGCACCTCTGGAGGTAGCTGAGCTGGGAAAGCCCGAACGGCCCAGCCTCGGGTGCAGCCAAGGCTGGCAGCCTCCTCCAACCAGCCCCCGGCCAACTTATCACCCCGGAGCAGCGGGACATGTAAGTGGGGTTCAGGGAAGGCACAGCTGGGGACTCTAACTCCCAGCTCTGCCAGTTTTAGCTGAGGAGGTTTAAACGTTGCCACGAGGTGTTCACGCCTGCGGGTTCTCTAGGGGAGGTGGTAACCGCTTAAATCAGCACAGCTAATGCTTCGAGAGCTCGTGAGTCAGAGGTGTGAGTAAATGTGAAAACACTCTGTGAGCAGAGCTCCTCTAATGGAAACACTCCTTCTTTCACACTCTTAGGAGATGATTTTTTTTTTTAAATAAAATCTAAATTAGTAGAATACAGTATGAGCAACAGCCAAGGAATTTATTGGCCCATGTGCTTGCTACCTCTCTTTCACACCTCTTCTTCTGCAGCTTTGCGCATGGTACAGATCTGGGTGGAGTGGAGTGAATGTAGGTAACTTTCTTAATGGGAATATATGGGTTTTTGCATGGTGTGGCTGCACTTGCACACCTTGCTTAGCAAGCAAGGGAGGAAGGAAGAGCTCTGGGGGGACTTGCAAAAAGAAAAGCAAGTGAACAGTTCTGAAGTATTAATGGCACCACCACCTTCAGAGGAAAAGGCTATAAAGATCTTAGCTAAATATTCATGCTTCTGTGTCCAGATTTGTTTACCTTTCCCCCAGTTCTTAGCTCTCCTCATGGAGAGGGAAGAAGACTTGATGCTTAGAGCAGCAAGCTGTGCTGTCTCTGCAATTGGCCTGCAGCTGGCAGTGGCCTGACTGTATTGGTCACTGTGGCATGCCAGCCTCCTCATCGCCTCTGGTCGTGGGTGCAGGAGAGCATTTATTTGCACCCTGGGAAAATGGGACAGGGACACATGTCTTTTAACAGTACTGGACTTCAGAGGCAGATTATTATGGGATCAAGGGAAAACACTTTGCAAAACAGAAGTGGAGTGGGTGCCAGAGATGCAGAGAGCATTGGAAACGACCCTCCCTGGAAAAATGCTGGCTGTGGCAGTCCCAGCCCACCTTCTGCTGTGTCTAAAACAAGGGCTCTTGTCTGTGTGACAAGCCTCCCTCCCCTATGTGCTGTGCTAAGCCCTCATCAGCCACAGGCTCAGGAGCATCCCAGGGTTAAAAGCCAGCTCCAAAAGCATGTTTGGGCTCCTAACGCCCCCTCAAGAGAGTCTGTGTGTGCCTGGTGCCCAGGCTGGGCTTGGTTTCATATTTATGCACCAATGCAAATCCCCACAGGAGTGACAAGAGAGCTCTTGGCCAGCTTCCAGGGTGAAGTTACTTGTGTTATGAAGTCCTCACACGTGAAACTTCTCAAAAGCAAGACCAAGCACTCTCCAAGCTAAATCCAGCCTAGCAGAAACCAGTGAACGGTGCAAGCACATGACAAAATACTGTGCATCGGTATCTGGGTGTAGCTGGATTTAGGGATTAGCTGAGATCAGCTCCAGCGGCTGACTCCGGGGCATCAGGGAGCCGTTTCTGTGAATGGTACCTGTGAGAACCATCTGGGAGTGACTCAGCCAGACAGCTTCACCATCCCTTCAGAAATGATCACACCTCATTTCCCTGCCCAGCTGTAATGCTGTGCTAGTTGCTGAAAGCAAAATTGTCCAGCCGAGGTGAATCGCAGCTGCGTTGCCAGCCCCCAGCCACTTGGGACCATGCCTGGTTTGCATCAACTAGACCAATTGCTCTTATTTTTTACCCAAAGTAGGGCATAGAAATGGTCTTGTGAGCACCTGTGCTGTCTTTATCCGAGGTTGTGGGAGAGCACAGCAGGCTGAGAAGTGCCATATCTGGGTGTCACTGACGCTGTGTTGACAGTGGGATAAGAGACAGACCAGCGCTGAGGGTGCTGAAGCAGTAATTTATCTTGCATCCCTGGAAGTCCTCCTTCAGGCCTTTTGTGGTTGTATGCCCAACATTTCCTTTCAACAGCAGGCTGTCCAAAGAACCAACATGAACTGGAGAATTGCTTTTTTCAGCTGGGCTATTTAAAGAAGGACTAGAGGGGTGAGAAGTCTGATGTCTGTTTTTCTTACGCCAACGAGCTGAGGATGCAGTGGTGATTCATGAGACACTTTATTTCTTCCTCCACCCATGTGGTCTCCCTGTCCCCATTTGTTTGCTCCTGGACATGTCATGCTCACTGAGCTTTGGATCATTTTCAGCTTGGGTAAATGTGTATCTCACCTATCCAGGAGGGGTTTTCATTGTTTCAGGCTGTGGCCATCGTCTTTCACTACCCTGGGAACAACAGCACCCAGTGAGTGCATGCTGCAGGCAGCATCAGGCTTTGTTCTCCCTGTCAGCCTAAATTTTAAGTTTTTTTCCCAATAGTCATGATCAAACAGATGAAAGTCCTGCAGCCAATGGGTTCTTTACAGGCTACGGCCTGGGGACTTTAAGGTAGCAGGCTCTGTCTTTCAGGATTGCCCTTGAAATGTCAAACACTGGGTGCAATGACATGCAGGAGGCAAACTTTTTAGGTCCCTGTGGACAGAGCGCTTGCAGCCAGAACTAGAAGGCTTTCTGCAAATGTACCAAGTGCCTGAGGATGTCAAACCATGGATGTCTTCGCTGTTGGTGAAGTACAGTCACTGCTGGGCTGGGTCACTAGTGTGTTTTTGTCACCCATGGCCAGCATTACCTTGGCCCAGAGGGGACTCCCTAGGAGATAATTTGCAATTTCTGTGTAAATTGAGCTGCTTGAGGCCTCAAAAGGATTTATGATCCACTTCTAACCTTACTGCAGAATCACCTCTATGTGTGTTGCTGCTAATAGTCATTACTTTAAGGTCACAGAGTCTTCACAACCTCCCCACCCTGTCATCATCCAAGTTAAAGCTGGTCAGGTGGAGCAGAAGGAACAGCATGAGATGAGGCCTTATCAGGCCTTATCCTGAGGGCAAGTGTTGAAGCAGACCTCAGTCTTTATGTTGCAAGTGCAAATCACCCCCTCCTGCCCTGAGGCAGCCCCTCCTCGGTGCCTTTGCAGACCATCCCTCAGTGGCTGGGGATGCTGCTTTGCTTTGCCACGTCCTGTTCTGGGGCCATGGAGCCCAAGGGAAAGCTGGTGATGACCCAAGTCATCTGACCATGTTAAAGCTGTGGAGCTTTGTCCCTTTACTCTCAAGTATTTCATGAGCAAATAACATTCCCGGCTTTGTTTGCTGAAAGGGAGATGGCAGTGTCTTTCACGCCCCTTGCCAGCATGGAGAGCAGCATCACAAGTGAAACGATGTGGAGGTTATCAGCTGATAATTTTTGCCCAGCTGTCTTCTGAGGTGGTGTAACTGCTCTGTGCCGGGGAGCATGCCTGCTTTCTCCGCTGAGAAGAAAGCCAGAGAAACACAATAAATGGAAAGCATTGAGCTGTTGCCATATGAAGGAAAATGGAAGCGGTACAAATTAACCAGCGACTAATAGGACACTGTAACCGTCTGCAAACACAAGAAGGGTGTACACACCACCAAGAAAAGGAAAGCAATTAGGAGAACATTAGGGGTATAGTTAAGAGAAATAGAATGACTGATTGAAGGAAAGTGTAAGATGAATTTCAGGGAATAATTCCTATCTCTGATCTGCGTGGGGCTGTGGAACAAGCTCATAAGAAGAATGGAAATGTGATTTCCTGAGCTGTTCAAATCTGAATCCAACACTCAAAGTCCGAATCCGTCATTGACCTGGCAATAGACCAGCTCCTGAGCCGGTTCCACCTGAGCCTCTGGTCTTGTCACAGTTTTAAAAGCAAAAATTATGTTAATGTCTATAAAACACAGTTAAATTTCCACTCAGCCCTCGCCACAGGGATCCTTCTTCCTTTCTTGAAACTCCTGGTCAGACACAGACCTTTGGTTCCATAAAACAGCAACAGAAAGATCTCAAACACTGATTGAGTGCATTTGCCTTGAACCTTTCCTTCTCTTGAAGTTGAGCAAAAAGCTAAACAACTTCAAATCATTATTTTATCTTTATTGTCCACCCTGGAAGGCACATTCATTTTCTGATTCATTTACTCCTGTGATCAGTGGCATCTTGATCTCTTAAATTGCCTTTCAAGGAAACTACTGCCCATTTAAGGGGGGTGGTTTGGTATTTTCCAGCTCTGACGGTGCCCTGTGGAGCTGACCTCTGCTTGCCATTCCTATCCCAATGTCCCCTGTGATGCCAGCAGTACCACCTAGGCCCTGCGAGCACAGTGTGCCACAGGACCAGGAAGAGAGATGGCCTCTTGACAAAACTTGCAATTGTGAAATTCTAAGCTCTGGGGGAAGATAGTAACATAATTGGTAATAAACAAAGGCAGCCCAGCACACGGAGTTTCTGTTGATCTTGAATTTTCTCCAGCCTCTTGAGAAGGGCTGAACTTTAGCAGAAAAGAGAGGTACAGCTCTCAGGAAAACAGTTTGAGGAGAGTGGTCATCCCTGCCTGGCTCCATGCAGTGCCACTGTTAGGTGAAGGGATGGTGTAGAGAAGCACTGGGAGATGGTTACAGGACAGTGTTCTTCACACAGTTTTCTCCATATATGCATCAAAAGGGCGAGATCAGGAAAAAAATCTAGAGGAAATGTAATGACGCTTGTGGTACCTGAATGCTTGATATCAAGAGATAAAAAACACCTATTAGGTCTTCCTTTCCATGCCCTGGCAAACACAGGACTGATCTGCAAGTCTTGGCTGGTTTCTAAAGCTTGCCAATAGTTTCCACCAATCTCCTCAGTCTAGCAGACCACACTGGCAGGAAACTTCTCTGAAAATTCAGCCCATCCTGGTCCTTGCTTTCCTTGCTGTACAGCAAGGAGAAGATGGATTGTTTTCCTGAATGTAAATTCCCTCCTGGCCTGCTGAATACAGCTGTCTATGGGATGTTTAAATTCCTATGGTGACTTTGGAGCAGTGGTAAAGGTTGACTGAGATGTGTCAGAGAGGCACATACAGAGGTGTCACTGTTTGTAGGACTGATTTACAAAGCACCGTGAATTTCCCAGTGCTGCCAAAGTGGAGATATAAATCAGCAGTGACAAGAGAGGCTCTCTTGGGAAGGTGTGTGAGCACAGGCACACACAGGGTGCTTTGACAATTACCCAGGGATAATTCCCACCACACTCTGGTGAACTTTGCTCTGTTCACCACATATCATAGAAAGAGGCAATTAATGTTACTTAACATTTGGCTGTTTTTCCCAGATTAGATGTTGTTGACTCATTTGGTAGCTGCATAACTTCTTTGAAAAGGTTAAAGGTTTCCAATCAGCCAAGGCAGAAACAGAAAAAGATCACTAACCCAATGGTGGACATAGACCTTCTGCTGACCTTCAGCTGTAGTTCCTGCCAGGTCCCTCACACTGCTTTTCTGTTATTATTCACATTTTTAATGCAGAGTAACTTTCTGATAAACTCAGAGTTTAAATTCGTTGTTTCTGATGTCACTGATTTATGGCATAACGTTGTAAAATTTAAATCAAGTTTTGAATAGAAAAAGCATAACTTGGGGGTATAAATGAGTCACAGATCTCATAAGTTACGAATAAGAAATGTAACACTGATGGAGCAAGAGATCTTGTCTGAGATTGGGAGGATGTGACAATGACATCCTTTTTTGCATGCTACTAACTCTATAGCACAGATAGACAGCTACAAAGACTTTAGATGAAAGTAATTTACATTAGTAGAAAACAGAGCATTTTAAAAAAAGGGGGAAAAGCTCTGGCCTTTCTACAGATCTTTTTGTACTTCTAAATCCCAAGTCATTTCAGAATGCAGCTGTGTTAAGAGACCAGCCATGTGGAGACTGCACAGGGCTATATTAGATACTACCCACTCAGCAACAGCAACGGCACAACATTGCACATCATTGCCACCCACTTCGCTGAGAAAGATTTCTGTGTTTCTTGGATCAGCCATTCACAAATGAGCCTCTGCCTGTGGCAAATTGCTAGTGAATGGCACGTGACAGATGTCTGTTCAACGTCTTGTGCCCTGGGTGCTAAAAACATTCTTGGCGCTCAACGCCAGTGCTCAGCACTTGACCCACCTCTGCCCGTGCCTCTGTGCCATGTCACACCCCCCCTGTCTGGGCATGGTTTTTCACTATGGTGGATGAGGGCTATGCCGAGCTCACCGAAGAGCTGAGCTCGTAATAAATGACAGGTTGTTATGCTTAGGTGGCCTTGAACTTTCTGTCCTCTTGAAATCTGTAGTGCGTCCCATCTTGATAGCCAAGAATAAACCTAAAGCCCTTCACAAACACACGTGCAGAGCAGAGCAAACAGCTCTTCAGCAGGAAGTAGGTTATCTGCTCAACTGATCTTTCAACAGGCCCTTCTGCCTAATCCAGTCAACTCTTCGGGCTTCCCCTTGGGAGCAGCCATGGTGATTTGGCCAAGGATAGTCCGCCTCTACCTCGCGGCGTCACAGGAACAGTGCTTCCAACCAGGGCTCCCAGGCAATGACTTGTGGGCTGCTCCTTCCTCTTGTCCCAAATTCAGCTAATATAGAGGTATAACTGGATCCATTGATTCTTGAGCGTAGGAATCTGGAGAGAAGGGCTGTGTGCCCTGCAGCAGTCCCTTGGGGGAGGAAGACCTCCCTGACCACGGCCAAGGCTGTGAGACAGTGCCGGCTTGCCGCTCTCTGTGCTTTGTACACCACCAACACAGGACTTCTGTGAAGCTCTTGCTTCAGTTACCACCTCAACTGGAGCTTGGTATCGATGTTTCATTTGTAGCAGGAGAAGCCGTTCAGCAGAGGGACAGCCCAAGAGAGCTGCAGGTGCTGGCACATGTGCCTCCCTGCACAGAGCCGGTCTCTGCAAGGACACGTCTTTGACCTTGCCTTAGAAATCCTCACTTCCTAGCTCTGAAACACCACAGTTACTCCAAATTCCTTCTCCCCTCCTTTCTCCCCCAGCTGCAACCTTCCTTGTATTGTATCTGTGACTGGAGCACTGTTCCTGGAAAGGTCTCACTGGAGTTGTCGAGGGACTGATTTTCAGGTCTCATGTGGGCACCAGTAGCAGAGAAACTGCTGGCTGGACTATCTGTCCAGCTGCTCTGTTACCATAATTGAGTGTATCTGTTCAAAAATCACATGGCCCTATCTGCTGGCACTCAGTCATGAAAAGAAAAATAAATGCTAAATTTGCAGTCTACTGTTTTTGCCTTCAAATACTTTTTATGTTTTAGTTCAATCTCTGTGTACTGTGTCGTCAGCAACATGACAGTTCTTCATTTTCACAGCGGAGACTCAGTACCCAGTGTGCATGATCCTCAAGAAAGCACAGAGAGGGATCCCTAGGAGTCTTGCCCCGGGCAGCCCACGGTTGTGCGGTCATTAGCCACCAGCTCGGCGCGATGCCGAGCTTGGAGCGGGACCAGGCTGTGTCCGAGCGTGCTGCTGCTGAACTATCAGAGTGCGAGACACGGTGTTTGTGCCAGCTGAGGGAGGACAGATGATAACTGATGGAGCAGATGATTGCTTACCAGGATAAACATACCCCTGTTTCTCAGCATTGGGAACTGACTTAGGTTGGCAGGGTGAATATGTGCTGGTTCAGGGAGCTGCAGTTTGAGACTATAGGGTCTCAAACATGGTCGAGCACCCTAAAACTGCATTTAGCTCTTGAATCTGTGGTGTCATGTTAGCAAAGCTGAGCCATATCTAGAAGTTACCTTCGGGCTCTCACTGATCTCTTTGACAGTATCTTGCGAAGCTGGCAGTCACCATGTCTCAGCTAAGCCATGACTGCATGACACAGTGGCAGCAAGAGCAGCTTAGGGTATCCCCCCTCCCTATCCCCCCTCCCTGTTCCTGCCTCCTACAGCTCACAGAGACAAGGGTCCAAGTGCTGGATGGGCTACAGGTGGCCTCTGAATTCCTGAGTGTTTCAACCTCCCAGATCTTGCAATGAAGTTTAGGTGAAGGCTGCAGCCGTTGAGCTATGGTCTGTTTCTCTCAGGAAAAGATAAAAATGGTGCTAGCAGCACTCATGGTATAATTTTCTGAGCTTCAGCAGTCCAGCCTGGGAACTACATGAACGTTTAGCTGCTTTGCCTCTGTTTCTTCCTCTAAAAATGAATTAAAGTCACAGTGACAAACCTACTTTACCAGTGCTGGACTCTGGCCAGAGCCTGAATATGTGGCTGCTCAGTTATTTTCGGCTTGGAATCCCCTATCATTTTCTATCATGGTTCCCCAGCCAAAACACTGCATTTCAACAGCAAGATAAACGCAAACATGAACTGGAAGAGGTCTACCTAATCTTGTCATCATCTGTTAACTGTGCGATGTGAATGGCTTGACATATGATACTTGTGCACAAGATTTTATCCAAAGTGTGGATTCCTGTGCTTCCAGATGCTGTTTATCAACTTCCCCGAGAAGTCCCTTGTGAGTACAGGGACACACACTGCTCTGAGCCACACCAGGATATGTCTGAAATACTTTCGTTGTCTGTAGTAGCATAACCGGATTTTTATCAATGTAACTGAGACAAGATTCTGTCCAAGATGTTCTAATAAAAACAAGAGTCTGCCCTGGGAACAAAGAGCATGTGATAGGTTTTTTTCTAGCTCACTCAGCACTGAAGAGCTGAAAACAAGATGGTGCTGCTTACAAACTCATGGAGGTGCTGACATTCCTCATGCCTTTCGTGTTACAGCTACAAGGCTACATGAGGCTCCTGCTGTCTTCAGGGATGGAGGTTTTGCATGGAGATGAACTTTGGTACTGATGGACTCTGTAACTGCCTGATGAAATATGTAGCAGGGGCAGGACGTCAGTGAATAGTAGGGGAATGTGGATTTGTTGTGTGTACTGACACTCACAGCACTGCAATAACTAAGTGCCTGCACAGTTGCATGCTACAATTTCCAGCCTGTTACGGTGTTGGCAGTGCCAGTTATATTTTCCTTTGTGCCCCTGGATCAAGAGGGGGCTAGTTATGCAAAGGTGGCATATTGGCTGTACAGTACTTTACGGCTGATGGTGAATACATCACTTGTTAGCTACTCACATTCTGATAAAGTCCTCTGCCATGGCTTCCTGATACTTTGTAATCACATAAGCAGTAATAACCAGTTCAACAAAACTGAACCTTCATTAAATCTGCAAAACATATGGCAGGAGCACGGTCAGGTTTTTTCTGCCAGCAGCAGACCTGAATGACGTGAAACCAAAGTAAGCTGAAATGCAGAGCAGAACACACAATAGCACAGAGCTCGTGTGAATGCACCTCCTCCTTCTACACACAGATTATCAAGCAAGTGCCTCCCTGATCCACAGCTCATACAGGGAGAGACCAAACAGCAGGGGCCTTACTCTCCCTCTCATGGGCTGTCCAGAGAGGTCTTCCTTTGTTTCCTTTGAGAACAGCTAGTTCTTCTCTGCAATGATCCTATGTTATAAGTTTGGAGATCTTATTATTTCTGGTGTGTCCCCTCTGCTCATGTCTGTGATTTGGATGCAACCTCTGGCTTGGGAAGACCTTCAGCTGCTGATTGCCAAAACTGGGAGTGCCTCTGAGGGAAGGGTTTGTGCAAGTTTTGTTCTGCTGCTTATTATCTCTCCCGATCATCCTCACTTGGTCACAGCTGGAGGCAGAATACTGGTCAAGCTGGACTTTTGCTCTCAGCAGTTCAGTTTTTCTTGTGTTTTCCTAAGAGATGTTTAATTTCCACCAGGAGAAAATTTGTCTCTTAGTGAGACCATATGGAGGCTGTTTGACAAGGCAGAGCCTGGGTTTTTCTTTTGGGATAGGCAATGTGTTAAGGACAAGGGGAGGCCATGCAGCTAGGCTGTGAGGAAGCAGAAGGCACCTGAAGGATGAGAGGTCCATTTCTGAAAGAGGTGAGGAACTTCTCAAAGGTCTGATGGTTTGCCCAACTGTAACTATTTTATCAACAAATGCTGAGCTTCAGCAAAGTTTTCCCCACTGACACACTTGTCCAGCCCTCTTGAATTCCCACTCTGAGAACTGGCAAGTTTCACTTTAGGGGTGGAGAAGGATCAAGAAGAGCATGAAGAGGCTGCAGAAGCAACAGATTGTTTGCAGAGGGCCTGTGACCCAGCCACCCTCCCACTGCTGAGTGCCTTGCACAGGGCAGGGTGGACAAAAACCTCTGGGATTCACTGTACAGTGTGTCAGCAATCAAGGATTCACTTCTACTGGTGTCAAACCTGCTCAGTGGGAAGTATGTCCACATATTATGGTGGCTTCCAAGACAACAGATGTGCTGAGACCTCTGTCATTTAGCATGTTGTCTTTAGCCCTTCATTTCTGTGTTGGAAAGTGTCCGGTTAGGAACAAGGTGGGAGGAACACTGAGAGCCCCCCAGTACAAATCCTTTGGGAGGGTTGCAGATAAAGGGAAGCCAACTGGGCTCAGAGGGAAGCAAACAATAATCCAGCATTGCAATTACTGAGCTCTAGGCGTGACCTTTATCCTGCTCTACATATCTGTGGAAAGTTGGTGGTCAGCCCTTGGTATCTTCTGCGGTGGGAAGACTGTGGGGTCACAGCTCAATGGGACATCTTGAGGGGCAGTTCGGTGGATGCCTGCTTACTCCACAGCCTGAAATGGCCTACCCGTCCCTGTCCTCTGTGACCGCCCTGCCACTGCCCACTGTTCCTCTTCTTCTTGGAAAGCAAGTACCTTGTTGTGGGAGCAGGGCAGGGGAGATGACGGCTTTATTGCCTGAAACTCTTTAAGTACTGCATCCTGTTTCATGTAGTGAAAACTGGTTTGCCCTTTTCTGGAGCTGCTTCATACGCTTTCGGGTTCAGAGCGGTTCAGCTTCATCAGGTCAAAGGCAGCTGAGTGCTTACGTGCTGAATTGTTTCATAGTGGGAACACAAGCAGAAATTCAAGGGGATGGACTGACAGCCAGTGGAGATCAATATGAACTGTACTGCCAGATTGGGGAAACCTGCAAGGAGGGAAGTAACATCGCATGGGAGGTGATGGACAGAGAGACTGGAAGGCTTATGAGCTGGGGGAAGTGGTGTTACAGTGTAGGGGAAGAGAGTAGTGGGACTACTTGTACTCCAGACCTCCAGTTTACAGGTGTGTTGCAATACTGGTGATGCTGATCTTGTGGATAGTGGCTGACGTAGGAAAACACCCAGCAAATTATCGGAACTTGCAGGCTTAGGCTAGACTGGGGTGTGAATACAGACGTTTCTGGTGTGGCTATCTAGGTGACATGGTCATGAATATAAACCTGAGTGCATGTCTACTTATTGCTGACAGCATAGGCATGCTGACATTGCCTTGGTATCATTTAATGCCAACACAGAGTCATATTCTGATTCTAATTAGTGAGTTCTAATTCAGATCTAAACAAAAAACCCTGCCAAGCCAAATTTTATTTGCATGGTCTCTCTGCTCATTCTCCTTTTGATGCCAAAAACTACTGGATACTGCCCAACCCATTTGAAATAAAAAAAATACGAAGATTTTTCTGTTTCATCACTGCATTATTGGGTCTCCAGGATCTACACAAGTTTCCACTTTTAAGACGTGAAAGAATGTCTTCCTGACATTTCCAGAGTACATTATTCACTCTTGCACCAGACATACAAGTGGTAACGTGGCAATGAAGTGTTCTGGTCCTGTTCCCAGCAGTGACACTACTCCTCAGCAATCCACTCAAAACTATTCTCCTGATCCAGTTCTCCCACCTGGACACTGTGTTGATAAGCCAGGAGACTGTGATGATGAATTGACTCTCTTCGGAGGTTCCCCTGTGGAACCAAATCATTGCATGACAGATTCCTGAGGTCAGGAGGCTGTGAAAAAGCCTGCAATCTCATAAAACACGGCCAACTTCTCTGACAAATGGCCAGATCCTGCTGTCCTGCTCTGACAGCAGCAAATGAAAACAAATGCAAAGGCTAATGCCTGGAAGAGCATGTTACCCTGGGTATGATGGAGTGCTCTTGCTCTTTTCCTGCTGGGACTGGAATGGTGCCAGGCTGACAGGACTTCACTGCCTGGTTCAGCAGCTTCAAAGCCTGCTGGTATTTCCTTTGAACCATCTTGGTGAAGAAGCTGATAAGGCTGGGCCAAGACTCAGTGCAATGCTAGTGCCTCTCTGTATCTGCCTGGGAGTGCAGATCTCTCCAGGGCACTGTCACTAGGAGCCCATCTGGGCATGAGTCAGGGCTGGAGCTTTGGCTCTCGTTCCTGCTCTGTACAAACATGCTTCTATACGTATTGGCTCTTTTTGGGAAGAGGTCTGTAGAAAAGGTCATGCCAACAGGGACCAGTTGAAGAACAGACCTCATACAGTGGGTGGGGGCGAGGATGTTCCAAGCCCCATATCTCAAAGCTTTCCAAAGTTCCTCAAGTCCCTTCATGATGTTTCATGCTTCGAGACTAGGTCTGACGCACATTTCTGACCCTCTGAAACTGTGGAAGCCCAAGCCTGCTCTGAGCATGCCCCCGGGGGTCCTGTCAGAGGAACCAAGTGCCACACATGCAGGTTTTGCAGAAGCACAGGCACTGCACAGGCACCCTGCAGCAATTCAGCAACAGTGGAGCATGGAGCCAGGACCTCTATCAAGCAAAGAGCAAGCTGCGGTAATATAGGTGTATGTGAATGGAAGCTTTCTTTCAGGGATGGGCAAAATTTGGAAGTACATCCTAGACTTGGATCCAGACTTGGATTTTTAACCCAAACACTGGGGAAACACTCTGGGCCAAGACAACCTTCTGTGATTGTTTTGGTGCCTGGTTTGGGGAATTAATTTCTCATTCCTAGTCCTGGGCCTGTCTGCAGCATGTTTTCCTCACTGACAGACACATTTCAGCTGAACTCATTGGGCATTCAGGACCAGCTAAGATGGGATTTATTGGGTTTTTCACAGAGAATAGACCAGACCAAGAAACAGCCTGACCCATCACTGCCTCCTCTCAGCTGCTTCTGAAGGCCAAGATGCCCACAGGCTCTGACTGACCACCTGTGCAATAAAAAGTCAGAATAACCTCAGCTGGGCTCTGCAGTGCACTTCCATTCCTTGCCAATGCAAAGAAACTCTTTGAAAATTCAGAGATTGTAATTTGCTCTTTTTTTCCTGTTTTTGTTTTTTTTTTAACTCTCAAAATTAATCCTTGCCAAGCTCTAGCTATAGAACAGTTTTATTTCAAGCCTGCCCAGCAGCTCTCAAATCCTGAGTAATCCTTGCAGCCTACTCTTGCTGAGCTGTTGGTGTGTGGCACTGCTGCAGTTTGCAAAGCTGCCATCCTCCGGGGAGGTGCTGGGACCATCGCAGAGTCAGGAGGACTGATAAACACTGATTCCTGAATAGACTTGGCTTTGCCACTGGCTTCAGTGCCAGCAGAGTAAGTCCAAAGCTGCCTGCAAAGTCCTACTCCCAAACTGAAATGTGGTAAGCAGCATACAAAGGTCTGCTACCTGGCTTATTAACCTTTAAGGACTTTTAAAGAGAATTTAGTGGTCCCTGTCTGAACAAGTCAGTGTACGTGTGCAAACACCCTGGTAAAGCTTTTGAGTTGTATCCCTGTGCCTAAATTGTGCTCTGATTTTGGTGGAATTTCATCATTTTTACAGCAAGAAACATGCTTTGTGCTGTGATAAATGTAGCAGGGATGGAGCTATGACTTTGCTTTTTAGCAAAGGGTTAGTTAAAAGCGATACAAGGAAGCTGGAAGGGCAACAGCTTCCAAGGGGCTCGTGTAAAAAGCTGGATGGGGTCATTTCCACCAGTCACTTCCAACTTCCCCTGTGATTCCCGGAGTTCTTCCAAGACAAACAAAACCCTGTTTGCCGAGGCTTTCCCAATCCTCCCTCTGACACCAGAACTCTCTTTAGCGGAGACAAATTCCCCGAAGCTGTTTGCAGCAACCACTGCCTAATGACTATCATGCTGCTGGTTCCTTACAGATTACTTCAAGATGCTAACAGATCCTGCCTGTCTAATCCAATTGGCTTCACTTTGTATGCCTACGAGAGATGAAGTTGAACAAAATAAATGTAAACCAAAGCAAACCTCTGATGCACGCTGCTGAGGAATATTGCTTGTCATGTAAAGGTCAACTGCTGTCAGACTGCTGCTAAATTGCAGTGTTTTCTTTCTTCTCCACTCTGGGAAACAAACTGAAACAACAGGGCAGACCTGCAGTTGGAAGAGATGCAGATTTGATGTGGGGCTGGAGTGAGCTGTAGCTTCCCCACTATCAATGGGTGCTCTGGGCTGTGTGCCTGGTGCAGCCCACCACCACCTCGACAGTGGGAGAAAACCTTCTTTAAGAGCACACACAGAGCAGCTGGGAAATGTGACCTGGAGGCTCTGCTCTGCTACTGATTTCCTGCCTGTCCTTGAGCAACTCACTTAACCTTTCCATAGTTGATCTTCTCTTGGATTACAAAAAGAGTATTGGTACTCTCTGCTTCTGCAGGGAGCAGTGAGGACAAGGAACTTAAGAAGTGGCTCGTATACTTTGGCCTGCAGGGCCTTTTAAGTCCTGTAGGTAGACATCAATTCAAATTCACATCAAACATTTTACATAGTGCCAAGCGAAGAGACAGAGCTTTGCATTTGCTATGGAGAGGTCACCACAAAATTATGTATCGTTCTGAATTGTGCCAGAAATACTCTTTAGTTTTACTTCTGCAGCAAGGGGCTCTGTTTATGTCAGCATACACAAACTTTAAAGAATCTCCAGACTTTCTGCACCAGGCTGGGAAGCTTGCAACAAAATCCCAGGATGAGGCTAATATTGTCCAGTGTCCTGGCCAAATGTACTGTACAAACCCTGGAGTTTTCTGCACGTTCAAACCGTATCCAGACTAGTTTAATATGTTCAAAATCTAGGAGACATGGAAACAAGCACTATACTAGGGATGATCTCCTACAACATCAGCGGAACATCCATTCTGCACGAGGAGGAGTTCATCATGTATTCCCAGACGTCACCACCAAATAGCAGAAGAGAAAACCTGCGGAAGCTCCTTGTTTGTTTCTGTGGTTTCAGTCTTAATAACTCTGTTGCAGCTGCTGTCATAACCACTGATCCCTGTTCTCACCTTTCCTTAGTCTGGAAGAGGAAAAGCAGAAATGTGATGTATAAAGGTCCTTGACACTGAACTGACACTTCAATTTATTTTCTTATAATCTGAATAGTTACAAAGTCTTATCTCACTATTCTTCTAATTTGCCTTCAGTTGAAAAAAAAAAAAAAGAAAAATCCAGAAAGCACCTCTCAGCAGAAAGAATATTCTCTGGAGGCACTTGAAGAAGGATGTCAAGGAGGCATTCATATAGCTGAACAAACTTTTAGCTCCACAGACAGTATGAAAACTTTTTTCATGTGCACTGCATACCTGAAACGAAAGAAACAATGCTGTTTCTGCATTTTGTTCACAAAGCTGTTTCCTTCTCCTTTAATATGGGCTTTGGACAGAGGAGGTCAGCACTAATAATCTTCATCTACATGTCAGTCAGATACAGTTTATCATAACCAGGCATCAGTCATACTTTCTTAATCTTGCCTTTACATGGAAAACGAACCTATTCTTGCCATATAGAATAGACCTTATCTTAGTGTTCCAGTTTTAACCTTTCTCTGGTTTGTGTCTAAAGTAGGAAGTACCCAATTTTTATGGATTTACCTTTCAGATTATGAAATATTGCTCCTGGCACTTAGAAACCCATTCAGTTTTGCTTTTCTTGCTGCAAACAAGAAGTGATATCATCCCTACTGGAACTGAGCTTTTTTCTTTTAAGTATTTTGTCTTCTTCAGGAACAATAGGGATGTATCTGAAAAGTCCTTTCCTTGCATTTTGCAATACAGAGCTGTCCTCATTACCTGTAACCACAGAGCCCAGTTATCATTTCCATGTGTTACTTCAACCTACAACTTTGAAAATTTCTAAGATTTAAATGCAAGGAGCAATTTCTCAGTACACTGCACAGCCACAAGCTCATTACAGTACTTGCAAATACAAAGCTTCACTGGATGCAGAATATGGATTTCATGTTGTTTTCTTATTAAAACAGTTTTGGGCTGTGGACCTTAATACCCTATATGGTCAGATATGAAGACAATTCACTACTAGGAGCACTGCCAGCTAATGTCCTAATCATTCCTCTGTTGCAGTGTATTCTATCCCTTGAAGATGGAGTACAGTATGGAAATCCGAAAGGATGAGTTGAATTTCAGTCCCTCTACCCTAAGGATGTCAGGAGTTTCAAATCCAGCTCTGAATTATACCGAGTGTAGAGCCAAGTTGAGCTCCACTGTGATGTGGGTTTTTATGGATATCCCTAGGAGACTAACTAGAAAGACATCTTTTCATACTGTATGACAAGAAGCTGTAATAGGATCCAACATGGATAACCTTTACTGAGGCAGAGAGAACACAAGGTTCATCCGTATGTAATACCAGGAACATGAGCTGTGGAACAGGCAAATAGAAGATTGAATAGTTTATAATTTTACGTGTTGACTCGGCACTAACAAATTCATCTACTTATTAGACAACCCTGGCTTGTCAACATTGCAAAAATTCCCTCTAATTGCACATTGCTTCTTTCCTGTCATTCCACCTTTTCCTCTGCCTGCATCTGCTTTAGCTTCAAGCACTGAAGAAGAATCAAATCAAAACTGAGATGAGGGCACCAGCAAAGGACCTGCTTGTTCCCAGCATGGAGGCCCTGCTGCCACTGTAACAGCCCACTGCAACTTGGACATGCCCGAACATGTGGGACTGCAGTGTGTTTACATCATTTATGTGGTAGCTCTGCACCAAGCAGCCTCTTCCAAAGAAGTGTATGTTAGTCACAGAGCACTAGGGAGAGAAGCCGTAGGCAAACAAACATCATTTTTAAAACAAGTCATCAAGCACAACTATATTTTCACATTGTGGCTTCCAGATTATGCACGGGCATGTGCACAGCCCTCCAGCATGTCCAGAGCCTGCTTGGTAAAAACCAGTGTGTGATTTGTGAGCTCCCAAAGTTGTGGCTTGCATCTATGCTGTGCTATATGGGTTCTCCATGGTGTGCATTTAGAGAGAGAGACAAATGATGGAGCCTGTGACAGTATGGAGGAAAAGAAATGAACCTTCAATGTGAGGGGAAGAAACTGCCCCCCAAAAATAAATAAAGAGGTGGTCCTATCTTGGAATTAGGTGAAAACATTTCTTCAGCAGCTATTTAGTTTCTTTCCTCTTTCTTTGTCTACTCCACTAGCATGCTTTAAAGTTAATTACAGTATTCAATAGCCCATTGACAGCGTGTGAGCAAGACTCTAGAAGGGCCTCAGTAGAGGGTCTCTGGTCCATGCTATGGCCAATTTTACAAGCGCTTCCCTTCTCTCCTGAAACACTGCAGGGATAATAAAAGTCTTTCCTCCCTACCCTGCTACTAGAAACAGTGCATTACAAGTTTACTTCACATCAGCAGTTCTGAGTCATCTCCATGCACAGAGGCTTTCCTTGTTGAAGAGAGGAGGTTCATTAACGTACACAGCAGCTACTCCAGTCCTGCCACCCAGGCTGTGGTGCTTAACACCCTCAATCACTTGATTTGCCTCTTCAGATCAAATTACTGGCACTCTACATTAACAAAACTAGTGCTCACCCTTGGGTGGATTCCTCATTTTCCTAAATCTTGTCTCTTTACATTCCAGATCCTGGCTACTCTGAAAGCTGTTACTTCCAATAAAGGCTCTTTAGGGCAACTGACTGCCCTATTTAGTTCTCCTCTGCCATCCTGAACTGTAAGAGCAAAAGGGGTTTTAATCAATATCTCCCAGCTATGCTAAGCACGGTGCAAAAAGAGATGCAGGGAGCAGCAACCAGACACTAAGGTGCCACATGTTAATTTGGGTGCAGGCAGTTACGTATTTGCTTACATTAAGGCATTGAGACTTGAAGAAGTGGATGAGTGAACTGGGAGAAGCCCCAGTTCCTGGCCTGGGGCTCTCTCCCTTCCTGCCACCCTTCCTTTTTTATCGGGATTTTTCCTTCATAATCTGATAATGAAACCTGTGCCTGTGAGTGAGTGAACAGCACCCCCACCACATGTTCCTCGCAAGGTGGTAGACAAGCAGCAGATGGAGGGAGCACAGAAGAAAACATTTCTTCCTGGGGAAAAAGAATTCAGGAAATCCCTCCAGCAGTACTACAGATTCATAGTGGCCTTCACCAAACCCATCTGTTTTCATCTCTTCCTGATCCAGGCAAACCCCATGCTGAAGAGGCTTCAGCACAAGAAAAAAATAGCTGTCGCATTCTCATGTCTTTGCCCTTTGTCTCTGTCCTTTCCCTGCTGTTCCAGACCTTAGTCCCAGTTCATGATGGCATATTTATGAACGACACTGACCTATTCAATTTAACCCTTGAAAGACCTACAATGCTGTTGTGCCAAACCACAACTAAAAGCAATCTTTGAAAAAAAAAAAAAACCCCGATTAAAAAATCCCTGCCTAATCCTTCTGTCTTGGCAGAACTTACAAATGTGCTTTAATGCATGAGTAAGTCCTTAGACATCTCCATGCATCCTATTTTTCTCCTAGCCACCAGCATGATGATTAGAACCCCGTCTCTTTTGCACCGTGAAGTGCTCCGAGACCTGGGGCTGTGCTTTGCCATGGCCTGCCAGGAGCCTGGGGATGGTCCCTGAGTGTCACCCCTGCAGAGATGGTACCTTGCATGGTTGTTACCTCCACTCTTTGGGCCGTGAGCTGACAAGCACTGGTCACAGTGGCACTAAAAGGGCTTTAACTCCTCCCCTGGCTTTACAAACTGCTGTGCCAGGTGGAAGTGAGCTTGAGAGAGGTGTCCAAAGCTGAGGTTTCTTTCAGTGCTATTAGATCTTCTGCTGTGCAGAGATGAAGGACACTGCCAGCATGCCCTTCTCCTCATGACTGGCTCTTAAGAGTCTCCTCACTGTGTGTCAGAGGAGTCTCACTGAAACTAAAGGCCATCCCGCCGCGTGAAAGCAGTCTTTGAGAGAAGAAATCAGACTCATTACCTTCCACAGCAGCAGTGGGCTGAGCTATTGATGATTCAGTCCTGCAGTCCCGGGGCTAGATCCTGTTCTTCTCTTGTTTTCCCAGGGGACCCCCCTTGATGGAGCGGAACAAGCAACCACCCTTCGTTGAGCAACTGTGCAAATGGGAGCTGTCAGCAACATCTCAGACCATTGAGGAACCCTGGCTGCCAATAGACCTTTAAGAAACCCATGATTTATAATTTGCAACAGGAGCTACACACTCATTTTTTCCCCGCTTGGGTAAAGGATCCAAAGCAAACAGTGCTGCGTCCTTATCAGCAGAAACATTTGTTGGGGAGTGGTCCAAAATTGACTGAGGCAAAGCTCTCTTCTGTGAAGTGCTTTGTCCTATTCCCAGATGAAGTACATTTGCATCCAGTTAAATCCTTTGAGCTTTTTCAGTGCGTATATATATAAATGTGAATAAGAAAACAGTGATGGACGCAGTGGTAAAAAAATACCATAAGGCTCCTGCATTCCTTATTCCAAATCAATACATTACGTAGCAGATGGCTAGCCATATTTGTGCTGTGCTATTAACTATAATAACCATATAAAGCATCCCCTTCCCTAGCCACCATCCTAGAAGCAGGAGTGGATACCTACTATCAATTATCCAGTAACAGCAGAGACAGGAGGCTCCAGAGATGAACAGACCCTTTATAGATGAAGAACAGATGATTTGGCTCCACTGACAACCCAGGTAAGAAATTCAGTAGTGCTTCCACCAGCAGGATGGAGGGAACTGTAACAGATGCATTAAGTATATGCTATTTCTTTCCAGTCTTGGGGGGTGTGGGTTTCTAAGCAAGATCACAGGTCCCAGTGCACCGTTGGTCATGGCAGATGGCTACCAGGTGTTACAGCTGCTCAGAGCAATAAGGAGTTGGGATTATTGAGCCTTGGCCTCAATCACCTGCAATGGCACCGTGATTGCTGAAATCAGAGGCATTTTTATTTTAAATGGTTGCATGTGGCCTGCTGCAGGACAAGCCCATTGCTCCTCAGTCTTGTTCAGCTGCATTGCTGGCAGCCAGACACTGTCATTTGCATCCTCACATCCTGCAGCTCCACCAGAGCCTTACGTCCCAAGGAGTTTTGTGACATGGGCAAATGGGACATAGGTGGGAAGGTGCAAGACCATGGCTGCTGCTGTGCTGACGGGCTGATAATGTGTCCCCAGGGCTGAGGGGCTGGTGCCCCCCTTGCTTGATACCACTGCCAGGCAGAGGTGCCTGGTCTCCAGGGCTTTCCTGGGAGAAGGTGAAGATGATCTTTCCTTCTCCAGCCTTGCTGAAAATCAGTTCAGCAAGAGTTTGGAGAAAGTCCAGAACATACAGGGAACCCCCCTGACTAGAAGGGAGCTTTTGAGACCACCGGCATTTTACCTGTTCCTCTGCTGCATAATTGATGGCAGTGGTGCCTTTCAGTCCTTCTTTCTGCCCCTGCTCCATGGCTCTCCCCGCACCCTGGTTTGTGTGTTAGCCTATGCACTGATACTGTCTTTGAAGTCCCCATCACTGGCACAGGAGCAGGAAGCTGGGGATTAACAGGAACATTTCTTCTGAAGGGGATAATCACGTGCACATTGCATAGATCGGATAGCCCTCCTGCAAGCCAGAGCTACTAATGAGGTGTTTCCCCTGTGGTTGTTGAAGGGCTTATAACCAAGTTCCTGTCCTATTCTGTTTCCCAGCACTGGTTATGACAGCTGGTCTGACAGAGGTCTTCTGTCAGAAGTATTTTGTTTCTTGCCCTCCCCTGTGGCTGCCCTTCTTCATCCTGGGCACAGACAGTGTGTTGAGTCCCCCAGCGCCGAGCCCTGCGTGGTTTCTGGGCTCAGCGTGCAGGATCTGCTCTGCGTCACAGCCTCTCCTGACTCTGAGCCAGTCCTGGGTCCTAGCACATCCCCGTGGACCTGTCCCAGCCATCCTGCTCCCCCGGGCCAAGGCTCACCCGGACACACTGCATGGCCACCCTCACTGCTCAGCTACCTTTTTTTCTTAAAGGGTTGGACTATTTAATTTTAATTCGTATTTACATAGTGAATAGTTAAGCAACAAGCTTGTTTTTCATTTAGCCAGTGCTAAACAGTTATCATGTACTTTTTATTTTGCCAAGCAAATATGTCAGTGGGAAGTAGGTGAGTAAAATGAAGATTTTGCCTTTGTAGGATACAGAAGACACCACACATGGGGTGAAAATTGTTTGAAGGTGGTTTGGAAGTCACATGGTAGCATTATATTCTTGGGTCTAATCTAAGGGCATCAATGGAAAGTGTGATTTGAAACAATACTGCAGGAAAAGGTCTGCATTTGAAGAAATCCAGACCTCAGTAGGACTCTGCTGTATTCGTGATAATGGACTTGAATGTGCAGGGTAGGGGCGTGAGAAGTGGCTATGAATGAGGTGGTACAACCATGTAAGGGACGCGGCAGAGGGGGTTTCAGACTCCGTGCTCAGTTGCACTTTTACCTGCCATTTTGCCTTTTTTGGGTTCAATATGAGGCATCTGCTTCCTGATGTGGGCTCCCCTTTGAAAGATTTTAGCTTCAGAGAAGCAGTGACCAGGCATGAAAGAGCCAAGAGCTGGGTCTCATGGGGCTGGGCCAGATGCCTTTGTTCCTCCCCCCACAGCGAAGCTCCTGTGAACCGAGATCTCCCACATCTCCCACAAAAGCTGCTGACTTCATTCATAATGATAATAATAACAACACAGACTGTGTTTAGTTAATGTGCTTCAAATTCTTGGGGGAAAAGAAAGGTTTGGTGACTTGGCTGGCGAAGTGAGTGATGGAGCCAGGACCCATGACCTCCTGGTCTCACACTCGGTCTGAAGAAGAAGGTTGTTACTCTTGGCACCAGAGAGCAGTGAAAAGCAGCCGCTCTGGACTGCTTTACCTGCTTCAATAAACCATCCACATCCACCTTGGCTCGGAAATACAACTGCTGAAGTCAAGTTGCTAGCAGGTGAAGGATGGGGGTGCTGTTTATTTTATTTTAGTTTATTTAAAGCCTTATAATTACTTTTCACATGGCTATGTTAGTTATTATTTATTTTGGATTTCAAGCAGGATTTTCCCTTTTAAAACTGCACCCACTCGGACTCAACAGCTGCCTTAACTCATGCAATAGGAATGAACTGAGATTTACAAGGAAAGGGAATGCATACCTTCCTATAAAATGTTTCCGTCTTATCAGGGTCTATCAACTACAGTCACCCTAGAACTCTAAGTCTGGAAAGGGACAGGGCTTTTTTCGAGATGAAAAGTCTGGGGTACGCTGTACGGGACAGTTATAGCTGGCACCATGGACATCAGACACAGCAAACCACCAGGTCTCCTCCACACCTCTGCTTTGCCTGCAAAATCACCCGTAGTCTTTTAACTTTACATAGTCTCTTTGGAAGCTATTTAAGCTGTTACGAAAACTGTTTAAAGGAGTGAGTTCCTTTCAAAAGGAAGCCTTCACCTCAATCACCCATCGCGTGTTGTAGGAGAAAGCCCCATGCCACATTCAGATGGTGGTGGTGACAGCTCCTGACCCACCTTAGTCTGCAGCTGAATGTCAAAGCCATCCACAAGAGCTGTGCCCCCAGTCCTAATGGGGACATTGTGCTTAGGCTGCTGTGATCTCCTCAGTCTGTTTCTTTCAGCTGCGTAAGAGTAGTTTAGGAGATGAAACTAAGGATCTGGCAAATATCTGGTGAGAAACAAGGGTTTTGTAAACAGGTGGCAGGCAAAAGTTCTTGTTTCTGGACCAACGTACCTCCACCCTGATGCGCACAGCCCTGTGTTGTCAACTCAGGGACGTGAACGCTGCTCCTGTACCACACTTCAGTCTTGCGAAGAAAAAGCAGCCACTGTGCTGGTAAAGGGACAGCCACTTTCCCCGTGTGCCCTAAGCAGGCAGAGTCCGCGCACCGTCAGGGATCCGGGAAGTCCACGCGGTCCTGCCCCACCACCCTTCTGGCTAATCCTGCACAGAGGGAGCTGCTGGCACTGACAGGGATGCACACAGGTCTCTCCCTGTGAGTGTTTTACCCACAGTGCACATGCATCCAGCTGGTTGCCTGTGGTTACCTTACAAATGAAACAGTGATGACTAATGAATTCATCAATGACAGGGACAACAAGGAGAGTGGGGAGCGGTGGTGACTTACAGAGAGGTTAAAAAACTGGAATAAAAGCCCCTTGTGCTCCTGCTTGGAAACACATGGGCTCCTCCTGTGCAAAGAAGGTGGGACAAGGACAACAGAGCACACCAGCTCTCTGCTGGCATTGGGGTACGCTGGAGGAAAGCGCACAGGCCCTTCTATGTGCTGGATCCCCAAGACTGTTCTATTTTAAGGATGAAGTCAATTTGTTTGACTGCATCTGCATTTATAGCGTCCCCCCAAAAATGTACAACTCCACGAGCTTCATGCATGCTGCTCCTGTTTGGCTGCCTAGCAGAACTGCCAGGCACAGGCATGACCTTTTGGCAAAAGCCTTCAAACCCTGACTCAGAGGGACCTGGCAGCAGCAGCGAGAAGAGCTCGGTATGATTTTCAGGGTAATAAGCATCTCAGCAGAGGAGCCAGGTGGGCTGCTAAAAACCCCATGGATGAAACCACAGTGGCCTGGAGGGAGAACTTCTGCCCCATAGGAAGGCAATGGCATTTCTGCCTTCTTCCCTCCCTAATCCTCAACCCGGATCTACGTTTACATCTAGCTCTGCGTTTTGGAAATGCAGGATCTCCCTCGTTGCGCCACCTGCTCCTCCAGGTCTCTGGGACACCTCTTCCTACTTTCCACTTCCATCAGAGGGTTACACAAATGATTATGAAACCAAATGGCTTTGACCTTTGAACTGGGAAATCAATGGCTGGGCAGGGCTCAATTCACTGCAGAAATATTTACAGGCACATCAGGAACATTGTATTAATTTCTTTCATTCCGGGGAGAAGGCAAGGAGCCAGCACGTGTTATACTCGATTCATACATTAAGATCTTCATTATGACTCTTGGTTTACCTGCCCTGGCCTTCTGCCTTGCCCTGCGGAGCAGCTCAGCTGCAGTGTGGAAGTCAGAGACATTTCCCAGGAAAAATGTTTCTAGAACTGGAAACGTAAGTGCAGAAAACTCCTCCTGGGGGCATCTAGTGGCATGGAGGTCCTCATGGACTCAAAGAGCTGGACACAGATGACTGCATGATAGGGGTGCAGGCACAGAGGTCAGGTTTCTGGAGAGCTACCCTGCTTTCTGTGCTGACTGCCAGGGCTGGACCATCGCTGCAGCAGCATCTCCACGGATGCAATCAAAAAAGTCCTGAGGCATCATGCACAACTCTTTTTTTGATGCAAAATGCTGAGCCTTTGATACTTTCCTGGTGAACTGAGGAAGAGCATGCCTGTTCTCTGGGGAACAGGGAGGAATTCTGGAGGATACAGGGTTCTCAAAATGTCGAGTCTGTGCCTCCATCGAAGAGGTTAATAGCCTGAGTAGGAGAGAAAACCCAGGCTTGCAGGTTCTCTATCTATTTAACTGGTCGTACTTGCAACCATTTCTTATCCCAAGCGTTCTGCTGTGCGCTGGCGGAAGGGGCGAATTTGAGTTTGCCAAGGCTAATTTTAGTAAGAGACAGCCTTACACCATTTCCCTCAGGGCTACATTAAAAAAAAAAAATCAACCACAGATTAAAATCACCCAATTACCATACTATAGCAAATAAAAACACTAGCCAGAGATGTAATCTCACGTGCTATTAAAATACACTAACACACAAAACACCATTCACAGATACCATCTCCTAGATGAATGCCACACACAATAGCCCATCTAAAAGCGATTATTTACATTGTTTAAGGAGTTACACACAGTGTTTGTTCTGACATTCCAGAGTGGGCTGGAGTGGGTAAAGAGTCTGGGTGGTCATGCCACACGGTGCCTTTCACTTTCATGTGCTGCTCTGAATTTAGCCCAAGTTCATTGATGAGCAAAGAAAATGAGGACTCGCTGATGTATAGCAGGTGGAATATGCGATATGAGCTGTAAATGTGCTGCAGATTTCTCCCAGAGCTAGGGAATAAGTTAAACAGGGTTCACATCAGATGTCATGACCAGGCTGAGAGGGGGCAAGCCTTGTGTGAGCTATGGAGACTGAATTCTGCCTATCTTCTTCTGTTGTACACATCACCTTGAGATCTTAGTGCTTACCACCCTTCTTGCTGCTAGACATGGCTCCCAATTAGGCAAATTTGTTGATGGCAACCAGTAAAATAAGTATCTTTGTGTAGTTGTTTGCGTCCAGGACTCTCCGTGTGGTCATTTTCCTTAAACGCATTCGCTTCAAAAGGATCATTCTATCCCCCAAATCTTGCATAACACGACTACTGCCTTTCTTTTAGGGCATCGATTCACTTCCATGCTAAGAGCAAAATCTCCATGACAGTTCCCACTGCAAATGTCCAATCTCTGTGTAAAACAGGAAGACTGATGGCTACGGCCAGACTGAGGCATTACCAAGAAATCAGACAAGCATGAGCTTACCCTAAGCCACTTCTGAATTGTGATTTCCTTTTCCCAGCAAGGTATTTTAGGGAAAGGATTGGACCATATATGTTGCAACCACAGAGAAAAAAACAACCTTTTTAGCACTACCTTGTGAAGTCTGCTCCCAAAGACCTGACAGACATTAGTGGACGTCCTCTTCGGATGCCTAGACGACATTAATTCTGCCTCACTGAGGGAAACACAAAATTAAAGGCACAATGACTGAAAAGGTCTATGTGATCTAGGAACCAAATGCCAAGGACTATAGCCTTTTCTCCTTGTGTGTATTGACGCTCCAGGTCTGGAGCCACCTATGCAAATGCTAAGCACTTGCCCAAGGGCTCAGAAGACATTGTAGCTCCGCAGGGATTGCATAGCATTTGAAAGATGCCCACAGGATGGCCAGGCATCTGCTGGCCATGTGGACACGGCAGACTTGACCTACCCATACTCTAGCTAGCCAGGGTGCCATAATCTCCAGCATGGGCTGTTCAAATTTGCCCAAGATCTCGGCATTGATGAAGCTCTTCTTCCTGGACCCTTACTGCTGCTGTCAGACCTCCTGGCCAGGCACACAGTGCAGAGCTATGGTTAGAGCTCAGCCCCATCTCCACCTGGCCATCTTCTCCTTTTGCACATCTCAGCTCCCCAGCTGGCTCTGTCCTGCCAGGCACAGGGCACCCTGGCATTAGCCGTTGGCTTGGCCCCAGCACATGTTGGTGCACCTGCCTTCAGACCATGCCAAGGGCCTTGCCCACACTGGAAAAGGTGATTAAACTAAATTAAAATCCCTCAGGTTTGCACCAGATGAAGAGTGTGAACACAGCACCCACCATGGCCATGCCACCCTGCAGCAGTGCATTAGCAAATCTTCCTCTAGCTCTTGAACCATCCCTCAGAGCTGAGGGAAAGCTTGGTCTGACCAGCAGCCACACAAGCTATTTTGGGTTTGATATGCAGCAGATTTGATAAGAAAGCTCTCAGGAAAAAACAAATTTCCTCTTGGACTCAGTAGAACTGGGCACATATTCCGGCACACAGAGTTCCCTTTCCTATAAGCTCATGAAGTAGTCTTCTAAAATTAGGAATGAGAGGTGAAGCTCTGGCCCCACTGCAAGCAAGGACCTCTATCGCCAGGACCAGAATTCACCTTAGGGGTACAGTAGACCCTCAGTGATGGTGGAGAGATGAAGATGTTAGAGGGCTGTGTGCTTTCTGTGTTGCTTCCCTGGTGTGCCTCCTACATACATGCCCATTATTTATGTGAGTCAGAGGTTTACACCGGGTCAGTGTAGGTGCCATACAATTTGCCTCCTGCCTAATGATACTGAGCATTATCTGAGGTCAGACCACCTTGCAAGAACAAGGGCAGGAAGGAGGCTGGAAGTGAGAAGCAAGGCACCTCAGTGTGGCCACAACTCAGCGCATTTGTGTTTGAACCAGACTTGTCTGCCTCACACTATGTGCAATTCAGTGTGGCTCCAGCCCAGGCTCCTGTGAAATTATGGCTACATTTATGTAGCCTCATCTGCCCTGTAGCCCTGGGTGCCCATTGCACCTGAGTGGTGTCTCCTCTGATCTGCTGGGTGGGGGTAATGGAACAGAAGTCACCTCGGTGCTGATGATGCCTGAAGAATGGGGTGCATTTTGCACTCAAAAAACTTTGTGTGGCAAACTACCCTGCTGCAGCCTCACACCATGGCTTTGCACCATGCAGGGAAACAAGACACCGGGGAGTGGACAAGAAAAGATTGCTGGCCGCATGGGCTCAGAGGTCATTGCCAGGGACAAGTCGAGTTAGAGACAGTGATCTCCTCTGCTTATGAAAGAGATGTTCAGTTATGGGAAAAACAGTGATGAGAAGAAGAAAAAGTCATGATAACAATCTTTTATCTCTAACTATTATTCTGATGCTCTCTTCTGTTTCCTCTACTGCCCTCATGTTGTGTCATTTTGTAACCTGTATTCACCATCAGTATTGATTTACAGGCAAGCAGTTCAGTATTTGGCCCAGAGACAATGAATCTCTGGTGTTCAGCTGTTGCAGCCAGTGTCATGTTCCATATAAAGTGCTTCAGTTTTCACTGGGGTCATTGCTCATATTCAGCAGTTTCCTTTTTCCTTGGTCTAGTCTGAAGGAAAAAAAAAAAACAAAACGACAATAACTGCCTCCCTACAAAAGCCAGTACTCCAGAGGTTAATAGCCATGATCTCCCACACTCAGCAGATGCCCTGGGAGATGCACTGAGAGGACCAGAGGATCCTGCCCGCCTTGGTGCAAGATGATTAATTCATTAATCCCCCCCCCCATTTCCCTTCACGCTGCCACGGCACCTTCACATGGGAGGATGTGGGGACAGGCACACTTTAACAGGGGTGGCACCTTTGGAAGCATTAGGCATGCTCCTGTGTGAGATGGGTGCTGTCTCAGGCACTTCATGCCATCCTGCAGCCCCCAGAGTGGAGCAGAGCCCCTCTGCCGCCCCGTCCCCCTGCGGAGCACAGGGTGGCCATGGTCGCCAGAGGTGCTGGGGCTGAGGACGGCTGCCCGAGGGCGGACGTGGCAGCATCTCCCCCGTGGAAAAGAAGCGGGAGTGTTTCTGTCCCTTCTGCTGTCCTCCCTGCTGCAGGTGGGTGCCAAAGGGAGCCCGGGTCTTCTCCTTACTGCTGCGCGCTCCTGGAGCAAGGAGTCACGCCAGGGCTCTCACCAGACCATGCAGGGAGCTTCTGAGAGAGAAACAAGCAAACAAAAAAACCCCCACTTCATCACTCCAACCCTAACTTCTGATTGCACTGCTGTTCCAAACAAGCATAAACGAGAGATTAACGGGGAGCTGTGAGTCACGGGTGGCTCCCCCTCATGGCTTATAAAGCAAGAGAGGAAGAGAAATCAAGAGCCAGGAGCTGCTACCGCAGCTAACCTGCCGAAAGCTCCCTGAGCCCTGCCACGCTGCTTTGAAGCAGGAGGATGAGGAAGCCAAAAGCCCCCAGAGGAAGGCAGAGGTGACCCACAGAAAGTGTCGCCATCCCTCTTCCCGTGGGCTGGCGAGCCGCCCCAGCGCAGCGCTCTGCCGCAGCACTGCCCAGTGCCCGCTGATGGCCAAAGCCAGGCACGTGCAAACGAATGCAGCAGATAAAAGAGGAAAAGCAGAATGAAGCCCCTCTGAGCAGGCACTGCCAGATTGTCCGAAGGGTGACCGGCGTGGCTCAGGCCAGCGTGGGCTCCTCACCTGCAGCAGGGGCTGGTGCTAATCAGCAGCCAGAGGAAGAGGAACGCTTCCATGCTGCCTGCATGCTGCTTCTGCTGCTCTACAGCCTCCTCGCAGTGACATACCAGACAAATACTGTTACTTATCAGTTCTCTGCAGGAAGAGAATTTTACGGATTCCTCTCCCGCCAAACACTGTGTTGAAGACTGTCATTTCCAAGCACTTGCCAAGGGCCTGATCTGGCCAGCTGCTTAATATCAGAGTGCTTCGTGCTTTCCAGCCTGTGCATCTGGGCAGGCAGGGTTCAAACCAGCAGCCCAGCCAGTCACAGTCCTGAGGAAGGTCTTGCATGCCCAAAAGCCTGGCTGTTTTTTCCAATTATGTCAGTTGGGCTAATAAAAGTGATTACCTCTTCCTACCAACCCTGCCTTTCTCATTGATCCCACAGGCAGTTCTTCAAATGTCACCCAGCAAGGAGGGAGCACACATCCAATTATAAAAAGAGAAAAGATTAGCGTGATGACAAAGCAGCGGGGTCAGTGGTGCAGATGTGCTGCACGGAACAAATGAGACCTGTCTGGTTTTGACACCCTCCAAGCCCGAGAAACCCAGAAGGAGGCATTTCGGGGTGGGCTGAGGCTCTCTCCAGCACTTCAGGCAGCATAAGAAGTGCAAACTTAACTGTCTTCCTGACCTCTCCTCTGAGGTTTGGTATTACATTTGTTTAAATAAGAAGCCTTGAACATGCTAGAAAGCTAATAACTACTCAAAAGCACGGATAAAGGCACGCAAACCTCAAAAGCAACTCGGACTTTTGGTGATGAAATTTATTTTTATGTGGGGCAAATTCCTGCGTTATTTTGAACCTGTGGTCACTAGTCCCACTCGGTGTGGGTCATGGCTGCATAGCCATGGGCCCACCCTGACACACCTTACATAGGTGAACAAATATTACCAACACAAGCAAGAACTGCAGAATCAAGGAAGAAAAATCAGCCTTTCTCTGCTTCCTCCACCACACCCTGTTAACCAAAGGAGAGGTTCAGGCTTCTTTGAATATAGTACAACAAAGACAAAATATTTAGATGTAAGCTGGGCTGGCTGATTTCTGCACCCTGGGCCACAGAGACTTCCAGAGTCCTGCAGCAGGCTCTGGAGAGGGATGTAGGACTCTTACCAGGGATACGCAGGACATACAGGTGCCTTTGATAAGCAGTTGTTATGAAGCAGAGAGTTTAGCTCTGACTCTCCCAGAGCTGGTGTTTCCCACCAAGTCCCCAAGCCTGCTTCTCCTCCTTTCAAGCCTCGGTGCCTCGTGCAAGGATGAACATTTCTATGTCTATGAGGATAGGGGACCTAATGCTTTTGGAACGCTTTGATCTGGTGTTAAGAGTATTCCCAGATGTTAGCCTAACCCACAGGAAACAGCACAGCAAACTCGCCAGGTTATTGCCAGAAACTTACCTTGAGTACTTTCGAGAGCTTTCTCATCAGCCCTTAAAAAAGAAGGGGGAACAGCGAGCTGAGGTTGACATGTAGTTCCCACACCTTCTGCTTTTTCTTCCCCATTCTGCTTTGCTCTCCCACTATTGCATCTCATCTGTACCTCTGCTTTTCCAGCAGCTTCTTGCCATGCCTCCCCTGCAAGGTGAGCGGTGCTGGCCCCCAGGCAGAGAGGGTGAGGGGGGGCCTGTGTGCACGGAAACTGGGGAACGGATATCGCACCCAGCAAGCGCTAACTGGGCCAGACCCTCAGCTGGTGTGAAGTCTGTGAAAGCCAATGGAGTGCTACAGACTCACACCGGCTGGTTACAGTTGTACCTGTTGGTATGGGTGGGAAACCTACGGCCTCATTTATCTCAACTGCGGGCAGAGGAAACTCCTGGTAATTAGCTAAGGTCATTAGCACTGCATACCTGGGTCCTCCAAATGCTCCTGCTTTCCAAAGGCTGAGCCTGTCTGCAGTGGGAAGGGGTGCCCTGTGGACCTTCTGCTCGCGTCTCTTCATCTTTAAAACCTCCGAAGTGTGCGGATGCAGAAGTGGAGTGTGGAAACAGTGCGGGGAAGCCACTAATTCAGGAAGAACCGTGCCTAGACAGACACCTCACACTGCTGAAACTGCCTTTCATCGCATTTCCTGATTCCAGCACCTCGTTTGCCCCTCTGTTTTAAACCACAAAGCTTCCTCTCCGTACACCCGGCTCTTCTCTATAAATAGCCTGGGTGCAGCCGGGGTGTGACACGGCCACCCAGCAGCCACGGCGCGGGGCCGGCGGGGCCAAGGCTGCTGCCCACCGCAGCCCGGCCGGCACCCGGCCCTCGGCACCGCGGTACGGCCTTGCCATCCGGGAAAAACCAGGCAGAATTGTGAAGCCCCGTCAGGCTCCGGCAGCTGATGTGTTTCAAAGCAGATTTAACATTAGTAACGTCAGTTTAATTGCTAACGAAGACAGGAGTCCTCCACTGCCTCTGCCGTGGGAGGGCCGCGGTGCAGCACCCGATGAGACACTGACCTGCAGCTGCTTTTGGTGCAGCTGGTGGCACAGGGGCAAATCGGGGCAAAAGCAACTCTTTCTGTTCTCCCTTTCTGTGGCACAGGGCAATTTTAGAACCCCAGCCTTCAAGCTTCGCTGTCACTTCCGCAAGCCCGCCGGGGCCCGCAGGCAGCGCGATGTATCTCTGCGGGAGAGCGGCACGAGGCTGGGCAGTGTCGGTACAGAGCAACGGGCAGAAACGAAACTCCGGCGGCAGCGTTATCTCCTGTTGGGCTAAAAGGAAGTTTGCAGGATTCCTTAGTCCTTATTTAGCAAATTTGTTTGCTTTGGAGGGAAATACTCGTGACAGCATCTGGGGCTAACCGCATGCCTGGCTGCAGCGCGGCAGTGCGCGGCAGTGCGCAGCAGTCGCGCAGCCTCCCTGCCTGGCCAGCGCTCCCGGGACAGCTGAGGGGGGTCTGTGCCCTTGGCCAGCTCCGGGATTTCTGGAGCTGGGCTGCGGCTCCAGCACTCGGATGCACCCCACCGCCCTGGGTGCCCACTGGGATGCTGGGCCGGGGGCCGGCAGGGACGGAGACCTGGGTGACGTCCTGGCGCAAAGTGTCACCGGTGAGGATGGGAAAAGCCAAACCCCGGCGCCCAGGCAGGGACAAAGTCCCTGCGAGCGCTTGGTGCCACGTGTCCTGGAGACACCCCCGGGGGCAGGGAGCACACAGGGTGCGTGGGTGGGGTGGGAGGTGGGGCGCACGTGGGGCGCGGAGGCACGCGTGGGGCAGGGGGTGCGGGGACACCCCCGAGGCAGGGAGGGCATGTGCGGCACCCGTAGGTGGAAGGCGTGGGGACATGGCTGGAAAGCACAGGGACACCCTGGGGCGGGGAGCACGCGTGGGCGGGGGGCGTGGGGACACCGCGGGGGGGGGTGGAGCGCGCGTGGAGCAGGGGGAGAGCACGGGGCAGGGAGCAGGCGCGACGACCCCGGCGGGGATGTAGCACGCGTGGTCGGGGGGGGGAGCGCGCGGGGCGGGGACACGCGTGGGGCGAGGCGGGCGGGCCGGGCCACGGGGGGGTGGGGGGTGCGAGGTGCGCGCGGGGCGCGGCGCGGGCTGCCATTGGCTGTGGCGAGCTGATGTCACGGCGGGTGTCGCTATAAGCTCGGCGGCGCCTAACGGGCTGGCGGAGTCGGGCGCGCGGCCGCCGCGCGCGGGAGGGGACGGGGACAGGGACAGAGACGGGGACAGGGACAGAGACAGAGACGGGGACGGGTGCGGTGCGGTGCGGTGACGTGACGTGACGTGACGTGACGAGCGGAGCGGTCCCGGACACGCACAGCGGGAGCACCCCGCGGCCAAGCCCGCCCCGCACCTGCCGTCCCGTATGCGCGGCTCCCGGCGCAGCGCTGCCGCGGAGGAGCCCTAGGCAAAGCCGAGCCCCCGCCGCCCGCCCGGGGGGGCTGCTGGGGGGGGGGGGGGGGGCCATGGGGGTGGCAGGCACCGAGCTGCCCGGCGGCAACGTCAGCGCCAACGAGAGCGCCGCCGACCCCACGCTGTCGCGGGACGTGTGGATGGTGGGCATGGGGATCCTCATGTCGGTGATCGTGCTGGCCATCGTCTTCGGGAACGTGCTGGTGATCACGGCCATCGCCCGGTTCCAGCGCCTGCAGACTGTCACCAACTACTTCATCACCTCGCTGGCCTGCGCTGACCTGGTGATGGGGCTGGCCGTGGTGCCCTTCGGCGCCAGCCACATCATCATGGAGATGTGGAAGTTTGGGAACTTCTGGTGTGAGTTCTGGACCTCCTTGGACGTGCTCTGCGTCACTGCCAGCATCGAGACCCTCTGCGTCATTGCCGTGGACCGGTACTTCGCCATCACCTCCCCTTTCAAGTACCAGAGCCTGCTGACCAAGAGCAAGGCGCGCGTGGTCATCCTCGTGGTGTGGGTGGTCTCAGCCCTCACCTCCTTCTTGCCCATCCAAATGCACTGGTATCGGGCAGACCGTGTCGAGGCCATCCTGTGCTACGAGAAGGACACGTGTTGCGACTTCTTCACCAACCAAGCGTATGCCATCGCCTCCTCCATCATCTCCTTCTACCTGCCGCTCGTGGTCATGGTATTCGTGTACGCCAGGGTCTTCCAGGTGGCCAAGAAGCAGTTGCAGAAGATAGACAGGAGCGAGGGGAGGTTTCACACCCAGAACAAGGAGCAGGAGCAGAAAGGGGGAGCTGGGCACCGCCGTTCCTCCAAGTTCTTCTTGAAGGAGCACAAGGCCCTCAAGACCCTGGGCATCATCATGGGCACCTTCACGCTGTGCTGGCTGCCCTTCTTCATCGTCAACATCGTGCACGTCATCCAGGACGACATCATACCGAAGTACGTGTACATCCTCTTGAACTGGCTGGGCTATGTCAACTCTGCCTTCAACCCTTTGATCTACTGCCGGAGCCCGGACTTCAGGTATGCCTTCCAGGAGCTCCTCTGCCTCCGCAGGTCCGCCCTGAAAATGTATGCCAACGGCTACTCAAACAGCAACGGCAAGAGCGACTACAACGAGGAGGACAACGGCTACCCCCTGGCATCGGATAAAACCTGCGACTTGCTCTGCGAAGAGGGTTCCTTCCCTCACCCGGAGGACTTTTTGCACTGCAAAGGTACTGTGCCTAGCGGGTAGCTTCGAGACGCGATGGGCTCTGGCGTGGCACACATCGGTTGTAAAGAGGAGTCTTTCTCTCTAAGGAAAACCCAAACCCCCCGTTAATAATAATAATGGTCCTCTCCTAGAGCGCACCTAAAACCTCATGGCTGCAAGAACCCCCAAACTCGGCAAACCTTCCGCAAACAGGTGGGGGGTTGTCCCGGGCAGGGGCGGGCGGGCTGCTTGCAGTCTGCCTGTTTAGGGGCGCGACCGTGGGTCCCCTGAGCGGGGTGGGGGGTGGACGGGAAATTTAGGGCTGTGCAGAAAGCTCGCCCCCGGAGGAAACTTCCTGGCCGTGGCCGGTGTTGAACTACCTCATGTCCTTACTGTTAGGAGCCGGCGGCTGCTGCGGGAGCTCCGTGCGGGGCGGTGGGAGCGGGGCTGGGGCTGCAGCCGCCCGCCCCGGCGGCAGCCCCGTCTGCGGAGCCGGGCGCCCCGCGGGAGTCCTCCCGGTTCCCTTCTCGTAACCGAGCCGGTGGCCGTGGGACCCCTCCCCGGCCGGGAGGGCAGCCCCGGGCGGTGGTACCAGTGTGGTCCAGCCCAGGGGAGCGTGCGGGGGTGGCATCCTGCGACAAAATCCCCGGGGGAGGGATGGCAGGAGCGGGGCTGAGCGCGGCTCGGTAGGGCTGTGTCGGATCCGCGGCTATTGCCGGCAGTGGGACAGTTTAAACAACGCCCAGAAAAAAACGAACGCTATTTTTGCCAAGTGCTAGAGGACTTTCTGCTGAAATAGTAGTATTAGAAATAAATGGACTGTTTGCCCAGAACGCGAGACTGTGACTGTGGGACTCCGGAATGGGGTACCGGGAAGTCGGGTGAAATGCTGCTACAACCACAGACGGTCCTTTCGTTGAGCTTCCAACCAAAGCTTTTAAACTGCCCGGTTTGTTTAACTACAAGTCTCAAAAGACAGTGAGCCCGAGGAGGTGGGATGGGAGGCGGTTTTTTATTTTCACTGGCAGACTGGAAGCACAGCTCTGGGCGCGGGACGGCTGTAGGTTGGTTGGTTTGTGAAGAGTTTTGGTTTGGGGTTTTTTTTTTTGCTCCCCCCCCCCTTGCGGCAGGCTTTGCATTTTGTTCCCGGGTTGCAAGAGTTGGCGGCGGGCGCGCAGGGCTGTCAGGGGGGGCGGCAGACACGGGCGGGCAGGTGTGGGCTGCGGGACGGGGACGGGGACGGCACTGCTGCCGAGGGCTTGCTCTCTCAATGTCCTTAGCTGGAGGGAAGCAGCGATCGGGGCGGGGGGACGACACACGGGGACACCCCCCCCCCACATTGCCTGCACCCTCGGCTGGCCCCGAGGGCCGGGAGGCTGTGCAAGTGCGGGGTCTTTTCGGATACGCTCGGGAGAGGTGCGAGGAAACGGTGCTCACGGGACCTGTCGGCGCTCCGTGGGGCCGCGGTGTCCCGCGGGGGGATGCTCGGGTACGGTGTGTGTGCGGGCTCTTCTCCCCCCCCACTCCCCGCAGTTCCACACACCTGCCCCGCGCCTTGGGGGGGGTTGGCTTGCGCTGCTGCTGGGGGACATGTCGTGGTCAGTTTGGGGATCGGTGGGTCTCCGGCCGAGCTGGCTTTGCAGATCAGTGGGGTGACCAGTTACCCGGGGTGACCCGGAGCTGAGGCCTCTCGGGCTGTTACCCCCCACTGCAAGAGGGGGATTGGGGCAGCACTGGAAGGAAGCAGGGGAGGTCAGAGGCTGGGAGAGGGAATGGAGCAGGGTTTCTGGCTGCCGACACCTCTTTGCAGTCCCCGTGTGGCCCTGGCTCTCTTGGCTGCTCTAGGAAGGACTTTCCTCAAGGGCCGGTACCGAAAGGGGCAGCACCAGGGAGGGCTGGAGGGGAATCAGTCTCCCCTGGAACCTGGAAGAGCAGTGCAAGGGGGTTTGCTGCTGGTGCTGCTACGGCTGCTGCAAGGTGCAGGGCAGCGACGAACTCCTCGAGCTCTCATACCCCTCGTGGTAAAACCTCACCTGGCTTTTGTGGGGCTGGGGTCTGGAAACTCCTAGTGCTCCCTTCTTTCTTTCCCAAAGCAGTCCTGATCCTGCTTGGAAAGGGTGCTGGGAAGGAGGAACAGCTGTAAGAGCCCTCTCCTCCTCCTCTAGCCCTGTGACGGGGGTGCTGGCTCAGCTCCGCTTGCAGCCTTTCCAGCTCAGTGCTACAGCAGAGGCAGGGAACGTACCCGAGAGCCCTTCCCTCCTGCCTCTTGCTGTCTGCTTTGATGTCTGCGCCTGTCACTGTCCTCACCCGCTGCCTTGCTGGGTTTGTCAGCAGTGCCCAAAGTCCTTTGAGTGTGAGCCACTTGGGCAAAGGAGGGGTGTGATGGCATGGTGCGGTGTGTGAGGCCGCAGGTAGCCAAAAGCATTTGTTCCTCAGATAAACATTAACAGGCTGTCCGAGCAGGGGGAGACCCAGCACAGGACCAGGACCGGCAGTCAGGTGGTGTTTGCTTCATACTGCACAAGGACTGAAATGTCAGAGGCTGGCGTGCTGTGGAGTCGGTGTACACACACACACACGCTCCGTGCGGGCTGTGATTATTATGTGGCACTCAGGGGGAAGTGAAAATTAACCTCTTGATTGTAGCAATCGATATCTCCGGTGTTGTTAAATCTCCTGCATTTTTAATCTTGCCAGTCCCTTGCTGTATTTTGCAATGCCCAGGGGCAGCATAGGTTAGCAGGTAGCAAGGGCACAGAGCGAGGAGGTGTCCCACACCGATAGCCAACTCCCAACTGGGGGCCAGGCCACCCTACAGCAGGCTCAGCAGTCAAACTCCCACTGGCTGTGGGGCAGGAGCCTCTGGCACAAAGAAATCCAGTGTCCACATTTCAGTTGCTGTCTGTATTTTTACTATTACTAATTATTTGCATTTCAGTAGCACATGTTGTGGACCAGGACTTTGTTGTCCAAATAATTGCTCTATTTGTTTGGCTGGCTATGTTCATACTTCAGATGTTGTGGCTGTATGTAGCCAAAGCTGAGAGATGAGCAAGTGGCTAATTGCAGAACAACTACAGTATCCAGAGTATATGGGTGTGGAAGGGACAGGGGACATTGGGCTGTTTGCACTGGGCAGTTGACCTTGGTACTGCAATGCTCAGCTACAGTGTTAGGAAACCTCAGACTAGCAGGGAAGTCTTGAGTAGTGAAGAACTGATTTCTTTTCTCTAAGGCAACATTAGTAAAACTGGTGAAATATGAACTGTATGGTTCTGGAGGCAGCTGGAACTGAAAGAGAAACATTGGAGGAGAAAATATTGTGGCACCACCAAAGTCAAACCAACAAACCTTTCCTGTTCCATGGTTGAAAAAGAAAAGCTGTGTAGAGGAATCCTTTGGCCTGTTAAAATATTTTATAATATAGTTTTATAGGTACATGCTAGGCATTAAAAAATGGAGCATTGAAGTTGGGATACTAGCTGCTTAAATTGATTTTAGGGTACTTAGGATTTTACACTAGCAGAGAGTTGGCTCAGGTTAAATACATCTGATAAAACACACACCAGTGAGTTCATTTGAGGAAAATCACTGTGACAAAATACCAAATTCTTATTGCAAACAGAGCAGGCTACCTTCTGTGCTGCTGGTTTGTACCTTATGCCACTGCCACAAAGGTGGATAGAGCACAGGTCAGATACTGTCCACCCCCCAGGTGTCAGTGGGTACAGCTAACTGGAACTTTGTGGTACATTCACTGCTTTTAGCTACTTTGGCCAAACAGATTGTTACTGGTTTTAAAGTCTTAGTCAAGATGAGCGTCACAAATGCAACTTTTGTGTTACAAAATACTGCCCTTGCTGTAGGTCCTGCTTGTGATTCTGGCAGCTGTAGTTTCCACATTAGGGGCTGTCTTTGCTTTGTCCTCCAAAACAGGCAGAGCATCGAGAGCTGCTGAGTTATGTCAGTCCTTTGCCTCTTGGGAGCATTCCTGGAGAGCTTTTGCTTTCTGGGAAGCCAGGCCTTGAAATATAACCTGATGCTTGCTCCAGCACTGGGGAGGTGTGGAAGTGCAAGGGGAGCTGGCAGAGGGGACGGGGTCTGGGTGCAGATCCCCACCTGGGAGTGTGACTCGAGCATCTCTTGAGGACCAGCCGTTCCCAAAGTGCCTCATATCCCACATTGTTCAGTGATTCCTAATGCGCAGCATTGCCCATCAGTGCATATCGCATTGCCGTGGGGTGTCAGGGTGTGCGTGTGGAGCCTTGGCTGTGTCTGCCCAGCCTCGACTGTGGAGCCGGATCCACACCTTGCAGCCTCCCCTGTGGTTCGGGTGAAGGTGAGACCCCTGCCTAAGGACACTGCCGAGGCAGTGGGTTCAGCAGAGAGGGAGGGAAGAGACCTAAGTTATCAAATGCCCCCTTATGTTTGAAAATAGGCCAGAGATTAGTAGTGTAGAAAGGAGAGCCCAGCTTCTCCGGAGAGAGAGCGGATGTGTGAGCAGGGACACAACGTGCTCTTCAGCTCTCCCACGTCACAGCCGCTGGGCTTTTCAAAGGGCTTATTTATGTATTTATTTACTATAAGGGACATGTTTTTGCTGTAGAGGGGAAGGTATTGACAGGGCTGGCTAGGAACATAAACAGCAGGCTGCAATCTATCTCCTAGCATCCCTTGCCCTTCTGGTATAGAATCACAGAATTATAGAATTATTTAGGTTGGAAAAGACCTTTAAAATCATCAAGTCCAACCATAAACCTAACACTGCCAAGTCCACCACTAAACCAAGTCCCTAAGTGCCACATCTACACCTCTTTTAAGTACCTCCAGGGATGGTGACTCAACCACTTCCCTAGGCAGCCTGTTCCAATGCTTGACAACCCTTTTGGTGAAGAAATTTTTCCTCTCCTGGCACAACTTGAGGCTGTTTTCTCTCATCCTGTCACTTGTTAATTGGGAGAAGAGACCAACACCCCCCTCACTACACCCTCCTTTCAGGTAGTTGTAGAGAGCGATAAGGTCTCCCCTCAGCCTCCTTTTCTCCAGGCTAAACAACCCCAGTTCCCTCAGCTGCTCCTCATAAGACTTGTGCTCCAGACCCTTCACCAGCTTCATTGCTCTTCTTTGGACACACTCCAGCACCTTAATGCCTTTTTTTGTAGTGAGGGGCCCAAAACTGAACACAGGACTCGAGGTGCGGCCTCACCAGTGCTGAGTACAGGGGGACAGTCACCTCCCTGCTCCTGCTGGCCACACTAGTTCTGATACAAGCCAGAATGCCATCGGTCTTCTTGGCCACCTGGGCACACTGCCGGCTCGTACTCAGCCGGCTGTCGACCAACACCCCCAGGTCCTTTTCTGCCGGGCAGCTTTCCAGCCCCTCTTCCCCAAGCCCGTAGTGTTGCATGGGGTTGCTGTGACCCAAGTGCAGGACCTGGCACTTGGCCTTGTTGAACCTCATACAATTGGCCTTGGCCCATCGATCCAGCCTGTCCAGATCCCTCTGTAGAGCCTTCCTACCCTCGAGCAGGCCAACACTCCCGTCCAACTTGGTGTTGTCTGCAAACTTACTGAGGGTGCACTCGATCCCCTCGTCCAGATCATCAATAAAGATATTAGAACTGGCCCCAATACTGAGCTCGGGGAAACACCACTTGTGACCGGCCACCGACTGGATTTAACTCCATTCACCACCACTCTTTGGGCTTGGCCATCCAGACAGTTTTTTACCCAGTGAAGAGTACGCCCGTCCAAGCCACGAGCAGCCAGTTTCTCCAGGAGAATGCTGTCAGAAACGGTGTCAAAGGCTTTACTAAAGTCCAGGTAAACAATATCCACAGCCTTTCCCTCATCCGCTAAGTGGGTCACCTTGTCATAGAAGGAGATCAGGTTAGTCAAGCCTTTCATAAACCCATGCAGACTGGGCCTGATCGCCTGGTTGTCCTGTACATGCCTCGCGATGGCACTCAAGACGATCTGCTCCATAACTTCCCCAGCACCGAGGTCAGACTGACAGGCCTGCAGTTCCCCAGATCCTCCTTCCAGCCCTTCTTGTAAATGGGCATCACATGTGCTGACCTCCAGTCAACTGGGACCTTCCCAGTTAGCCAGGGCTGCTGATAAACGGTTGAAGGTGGCTTGGTGAGCGCTTCCACCAGCTCCCTCAGTACCCTTGGGTGGATCCCATCTGGCCCCATAGGCTTGTGTGTGCCTAAGTGGTGTAGCAGATCGTTAACCATTTCCCCTTAGGTTATGAGGGCTTCATTTTGCTCCCTGCCCTTGTCTTCCAGCTTAGGGGGCTGGGTACCCCAAGAACAACCGGTCTTACTATTAAAGACTGAAGCAAAGAGGGAATTAAGTACCTCAGCCTTTTCCTCATCCTTTGTCACTGTTTCTGCCTGCATCCGATAATGGATGGAGATTCTCCTTCGCCCTCCTTTTGTTGTTAACATATTTATAGAAGCATTTGTAATTGTCTTTTACAGCAGTAGCCAGTTTAATTTCTAGCTGGGCTTTGGCTCTTCTAATTTTCTCCCTGCATAACCTCACGACATCTTTGTAGCCCTCCTGAGTTGCCTGCTCCTTCTTCCAAAGTTCATAAACTCTGCTTTTTTTCCTGAGTTCCAGCCAAAGCTCTCTGTTCAGGCAGGCTGGTCTTCTTCCCTGCTGGCTTGTCTTTCGGCACATGGGGACAGCCTGCTCCTTGCCTTTAATTACAATGGTTCTGCTGCCAGGAGTCTCAAACACCCACACTGGCTAAGGAAAGGGCTTTTGTCCCCTCCCTTTGCCAGTCCTCTGCCTCCCAGTGTTTGTTTTCACTGCTATGATGAATCCATTTCCCAAGGAGATGGGTTTATGAGCACATTCATTCCTCTGGCAGGAGGGAGGATGGCCTGTCTTGCCTGTTCCCTTCTCTGCTCTATGTCAGCAGATAGAAAGTGCCGTCCTAAAAGCAGCAGGGAAGCAAAGGTTTCCTGGCCGACCGTGGCAGTGCCTGGCTGTGTCCCTGGGGTATGAGGATGGAAGAGCGAGCTGGGGATGGTGCCTGCTGGTCTGCTCACCAGCGTCACACCAGTATTCTCCCTCCCCACCTGCCTCTGCAGAAGCATCCAGCCCTGCTGAAGCACCTCTTACTTTGGCTGACCCACATCTTTTCTTAACTTGTAAGAGCAGTATCGGTGCCTTCACTTCAGGTTCGTAGTGTGCACGGTACCCAGGGTAGTTCTTCAGGTTCAGATGAGCAAGGGCTGTTTTGAAAAGCCACCCTGGCCTTGGATGTTGTTCACAGCAGAGAGGTGGTGTGACCCCAGGCTCCCTGAGATTAGTATTTTGCAAGGATTAAGTTTCCTTTTATCACTGTTTTTACACTTGTTCTTGGTTTCTCAGGTCCACGAGTAGGACCGCAGCCACTCTTTGGCCTCTCCTTGCTGTACAATAAAGTCTCTTTCAATGTGAAAGCTTGGCTCTTTCTGAGACTTGAACCCAGCAGCCTGAGCATTTCTTCTCCTTGTTATTCTTTTATTATTGGACCTGTTTTGAAAGCGAGCATTAGTCCTAAAGGGGCAAAGAGAACATTTTGCAATGAACAGACATCCTGGGCTATGAGGACACTGTCATTTGGCAGCTGGGGTAGCTACACCCTCTTATCAGAGACATTCCTGTGGGGTGACCAGCTGCACGGGGCACCCACGGGAACCTGTGGGTGCTTTTTGTCGTATTACAGAGTAGGGCAGCAATATTTCACCCAGCACTGCCTCTTGGGAGATGCACTACAGCTGTTCCTCAAGGGCCCAAGCTGCAGCTGGTGGCATGGGCAGACAAGGTGGCAAAACCGCTCCCTCTTCCACCCTCAGCCAAAGGACTGAGGCTCATGTTTGCCTGCTGCAGACCAAAGTACAGCCAGCTCGGTCGGGAGCACAGGCGCTTGCCTGGGGTCTTAGTGACACAGCCTGGGTCTGGACAGAGCAGTGCATGCTGGAGACTGGAGTTTACACAGAACTTGGAGGGAGGTTAACTCTCCTGGTAGGTGTTGTAAGAGCAGGACACAATCCTGATTCCCCTGGTTTTGGCAGTGGGTATTTGCAAGAATTGTTGTGTGTAAGGGTGCTGAATCAAGCAGAGTATTTTAGGGGGCATTAAGCCTCTACAAACTTTCTTCGTCATGAAAAAAGTGGATTTGCTGCTTCTCCATGCATGCAATTTCAGTTTTTCTCCTGTTTTCTCACCCTCCCAATGGCAGGAGCATACAACTGAATTTCTGTGCAATATTGCCAGTGCCAGTGAGAGTGGATTGGGAAATATTTACTTGTTTACTGCCCTTGGTAAGGTCATTTTTGCACAAGTGCATATATATTTAGATATATGTATGTATATGTGTGTATATACATGTCCATTATCTATATACAGCGATATATAGAACTGTATATAAACAAGGAAATGTAAAGGTATTTTGTTGTGCTAGATAGATACATAGATGAAGATCTGTATGTCCAAAAGTTTGAGTATTTATTGCAGGTCCTATTGATTGACATTGTGTTTAAATAAAGAGTATTTATCGTATGCTTGTAGTCAAGTGTCCTTGCTTAAAGCTGTTTTGCTGGCTGTATTTCCCCCATACTCTTCAAGACTTTTCCAGTGAATCCTTCAGGGCTCATTAAAAAAAACCCCAACCCCTGAATAGCCTGGTGCTGGTGGGGAGGCACGCACAGCTTCCCTGAGTGGATGAGAGTTTCATTAATTTATCCAGCTCTTTGAGCCCTGGAGATGGTGAGGAGGTTGCGGGTGCTCAGCACCTCGCTGTAAAAGGGCTTCTCTGTTTTTCACCTCTTAAGTCAGGGTTTGCAGACAAAGTGGTTTTTAAAAGCCACCTGCTTTTCTGCCTGTTTGGACTTGAAACAGTGGCAGTCTTGGATGGCTCCTGTGCTCCCCTGGCAGAGCAGGGCTGCTGCCGAAGCATGGACCGGTACAGCTGGGGGCTTTAATCCTCTGTTGCTGGTCACCAGCGCCAGCGTTCCCTGGGACTGGGAGAAAACACAGATGTCCAGTGCAGAGACTGTTGGGATGGGAAATGTGAAACACTGCAAAATGTATGCAGCGCTTGTCTGTAAAGCCCGGTGCTGTCTCTGCTCTTCTCTGGCCCAGAAGCGAGGCCCCGTGCTGGCTTCGCAGCAGGGGTGAATGATGACTCCGCTCCCTCTCAGCTGTCCGAGCAAGGTCTTACCTTGCCCGGGATGAACACCACACACCTCGGCAGGGCTTCTTAGTCCTGGCTCAGCACAGTGCAAACACCGTGCTGCAGCTTCTCCACCTGCGCTGGTTTGGAGCTTGGGCTGGAAGCAGGGGTAACAGTGTGAATTGCCCTGCAGGAATGGGGGTGACGGGAGCACAGTGTGGTAAGTCACTGCTGTCTGTCCCAGATTGCTTTATCTCCTAATTAGGATTGGAAAAGCTTCTGGGGGGGTGTTTGGAAAAGTATCCTACTCTCCTGGTCTGTTCTCTGTTCCCTGTTGTCCAGCTGTGTTGTCCTGGTGCTCATATTGCTTCAGGTGGGGGTGAAGAAAGAGCATGGTTAATGTAAAGTAGGATCGCAGCCCAGCATGTTGCAATGACAAGTATTTTGCATTCTTTATCCCACTTAAGACCGTGATGAAAGTCTTGGCAGCAGAGGCCAGTGTGTGCCCTGCACGTTTCAAGGCTGCTCCTTTCCAGAAACAACAGCAGGGAGTCATTGTGCAGCTTGGACAGGGAGAGATTACACCAGGCACTTCCAAAACACGACAGATGCCCAAATGATAATGATTTATGGGTTTATATCCTTGTGCTTTCAAGGGATAGACAGCCCCAGCTAGAAATACAAGCCATTGCTGACTATAGGGGTCCTGAAGAAGGAATCAGTCAGACCTTCAGCATCTGCAGGGGGAGCCTCAGCTGCTATTCAGCTCCCCCCATCCCCATTAAAACAGGACATTCAGACCAGAGAACACTCCACATCCCACCTTGGAAAGGTGCTTGGTCCTAAGAGGTGCTTAGAGCCTAGTCCCTGCTTCCCAGCACATTTGGTGGTTGCCCTGAGGCTCCCAGCAGCCCCTCCTGGCTCTGGTCCTCCAGCGATGCCAAAGGCATTAGGAAACTACAGTGGCCACTGCCAGAGCTACCTGCAGTCTCGCAGACATGACTTCATTGCAGGCGTAGGCAACAGGAGCAACGACGAGAGGATCTCTCACCAGCCCTAGTCTGAACACAGCTCCCCACTCGCACCACATCCTCGATGGCTTGGCGGGGGGGTTCACACTCCACGGCTGAGCTCCACAGCCTCAGCCCAGTCCTGAGAAATGCATAAACAACAAACGGCCTCTGGGAAGCCCATGCCAAGTCCTTTCTCTCTCATGTAAATATTTTTTCCTCTTAAGTGTATGCAAGTGTGAAAAATCCCTCCTTAATCTTTTTTTCTCCCTGGCTGAAGGAAATGCTTGTTCATCCCTGGGTGCGGACTGCCCTCATCTTGATATTTTGCAGCCATCAGCCCAAGCAAGAGCCACACTGCTGAGAGCAGTTATCGCCCCCAAAGCCATACTGCTCTTCCTGCCTCCCAAGCCCACTGGCATCAGATCAAATGGTGCCTAACACGATGGGTGCCTGTCAGGACATTACACTCCTTAGTGGCTGTTGGATGGAGGTCCCATGGGCTGCAGCGTGTGGACAGCAAATTTGTTAGGCAGCCTTGAAGAAGCCTTCAAAAATAGTGCAAGATATCCATGAGGTTGCAGGGTTCCTGTTCCAAAGCCTGAAAGTCCTATCCTGTTGTATTCGACTCATGGCTGGAAATGCGTGGCAGTTTTTCCTGAGAAAAATTGCAGCAGAAGCCCTAAATAAGTTTCTTGATGCCTAGCCCTGGAAGCAAACAGCTCAGTGGAAGATACGCTGATTTTCTGATACATGCCTAGTAGAGAAGGGAAGTGTGTCTGCACATAGCAGAGGTAGTGGAAGCTCCAATATATCTATGTGCAGGGGAGCAGGTGGAGAAGCTGTGTAGGTACCTGTTCACTGGGGAATCTGTTCTCACTGTTCAGATGTTTTCTTACTCTCCATTCACCTCACCTGGCTGTCCTGCTTGGGAATGGGTGGGACTGGGTGTAGGCTGTCACCCCTCCGTTCCAGCCCTCTGCTTGGGACCTCAGCTAAGTTCTGTGTCTCATGAAAATAAAAAGACATTGCTGGTGGTGGTTTCAGAGAGGAAGCATGTTGTCACGGTGGTCAGCCTCGCACAAAAGAATGATGCTGAGATAGATCCGTATCAGCCTTGACTGTAGGTCTTTTTTGTGAAACCTCATTGTAACCCAGATAGTACTGTGATACTCTGCCTCGACACGAGTCTGGCTGAGCATGGGACCTTCTTTATAGAGACAAGTTAGGCTCAAAACCTGGAGAGCTGCTGAGTGTGAAGGGCTGTACAAACAGCTTTGTAGCTAAAGAAGAGGAGAAAGCAACAGTTCCCGCACACTCGGATGAGAAACGCCCTGGAGCAGCCCAGCAGTTTGATATGGAGAGGTGCTGACTTTCTAGGCTGGGTTTTAGGATGGTCTCCCAGGGGGATTTGCTGTGCTGGGCCCTGCGATGCCTTTCCTGCTCCTTTGCCTTCCCAGGTGCCTTGCTAGGCTCTGTGTAAGTTAGCCCAGTTCAAGCAGGATGAAAGATGTCTGTGCTATAAACCATCAAGTCACAGATTTTTCACGGGGATGTGTGTTACTCTGTTCCTGTGCTCTTGTTGAGCTAGACTGCAGTGCCAGACGCAGTGGTGTAAGCTGGAAGGTAACTTGTGAAATCGGTTGTGACAGGGAGTCAGTCAACGCTCTGCGTGATCTTGAAGGCCTGCTTGTAGCAGGGTCCATGTCTGATTACAGAGATCTTTGGTGTGGAAGGTGGGAGGGGAAGAGAGATGCTTTCATGGCTGGGCTAGAGGGTTAGGTGTTAGTCAGCAAGACAATTTTTTCTAGCACAGACATCAGAGCAGTGTCTTACCCTGAATGGCATTTTGCTTTACATTGCGATGAGTGCTGGTAGGGACCTGCCTTTTATCAGGACCAGCCATTTGAAGGGCTGTGGCTCAGAGATACCTCTCCCCTTGTCTTCTCCTGGCAAGCACAGGTTGTTCTCTTCTTCTTCTCAGCTTCATGAAAGTGAAGTCATTTGTGAACTTGCCAGGGTTTTGCACAACAGAGATGTTAGCACACTCCCTGCCATGGGAGATGGAGCCCAGAGCAATGTCAGTGGTGGTGGTGGCGGAGAAGCAACGAAGGCAAGTCCCACCTGAACCTGGAGGTCCTGCTGTCTCCAGCTGAGATAGAAATATAGACATACAGTGCACAAGTGTATACAGTTAGAGATATAGAAGCGGGGAAGGCACTGAGCTGGGGGCACAATCCACAGCTATTGGAGTTGATTCATATCACTTCAGCACAGCATCTGAGACAAAGGGGAGCCGTAGGGGGGAGACCCATGGGAGGAAAAAGGAAGAGCAGAACCACAGAAAGACATTTTGTGACTCAGAACAAGGAGGTCATTCCTTAATAACAGCGTAGCATGATTTGTTCAGCTCATTTAAAAGCTGGCTGTGTGGTTCCCTGTCTCTCCGGGGCTCCCGGCTGCAGAGAAAGACCCTTCTTAAAAGGGGATCCTCAGGGTACCTATTTATAGCACGGAAACCCCTCCAGGACAGTCATCCAGCCTTGAATGAACATCTCCCCGACCCCGGCAGCAGAGTGATGTACAGGCTGTTCCTCCTGCAGTCCCAGCCCCTCCTTTGCAGGGGCCCAGCTGACATTTGCTAGCAGACTGTACGGGACAGTTTCAGGCATCTCTCCCTGGCGCGGGAGGTGATGACACCCCAGCTGCTGCCGTGCCAGGCTGGCAGAGGCAGGAGGAGGCAGGGAGAGGGGCAGGGTGCCGGGCTGCTCCAGCTGGGCTGCCCCTTGCTTGGCGGTGGGGGAGAGTCAAGTGATGAGAGGCGAGGGGTGCGTGCTGTTCCCGGAAAGAAAAGGTCAGGGCACGGAGCCGTGGCGCGATTTGCCTCCGAGCCAGAGCCGGTGGCAGTAGGGCCGGGGCCGGGAGGGCTGTGATTTCTAGGCATGACTTGTGGATGTTGGCCAGGAGACACAGAAATGAACTGGAGAAGGGGGGAGAGGGTTGTTGGTCTGAAGTGAAGCGTGGGGCTCTGCAGAAGTGCTGGCTAGGGGCATGATGAGCTCTCCCTGCCAGTCTGCAATGCCCCCCTGGACCTTAGAAGGACCCCAGGAGGGGGTGCTGGCATTGCATCTGCTCGGGTTTGGTCTCAGGCTGGGCTGACTCAGTCCAGCCCTCCGTGCCGGGGGCAAGCAACTGCTGAGCACCACACTTGAACTCACTTGTTTGGCTGCAGGATAGGATTTCAGTTTGCTACAGTTAGATGGCAGAGCTTTGGGGATTTTCCTTTCTGATATGATATACCAAGCCAAAGGCTTATAATGAAGTCAGAGTGATTTCAGAGGTATTTTCTTTCTCTGCCTAAGAATTCCCTTTAACATGCAAAACTCAGGAGGGGAAAAAAGATAATAAAACTGTTTGGACAGGGCCAACTTTTTTAACATAGGTTTGGACAATGCAGCTTGCTGAGTGACTGTGTCTGTGAGGAGGCTTCTGTCAACTCTGCCAATAAAGTCATAAATCCAGCACGGACTGGTGATTAAAAACGGAAGGAGAAGGACTTAAAGGAGAGTGGTTGAAGGGACAGATGGAGGCAACTGAAGAACAGAGGCAAAATGAAATATAGCCCCAGGGGAGTGTAAAAAGATGACAAAGAAACAAATGGAAATGAGAAAAGGGCCCTAGGAAGGACAATGACTCAAGCACCAGCAGGAAACTCAAGGTGGAAAGCAAGAGGCCAGATCCCATGTGGAAGAGGAGGGAGAGGGTGGAAAGGGATTGCAGAAGGAGAAGAAACAGGACTCGAAAATGCCATGACAGCAGGATCTGTATTTCAGCGCAGGCAGCCTGACTGGTGCCTCTTCCCTCCTACACTAGTAGTTCCTTGTCTGCTTTCAGCCAGTATGAGTTTGATTTAGCAGATCTGGCAGGAGGAAGGCAGCGGGACAAAGGGAGAGGGGACGGTTTCTCAGTGATACAGAAATGCTGGGGAACCGTGGGTGAAAGAGCATGGCCATTAGAGAGGCAATGCATGCACAGTTTGTTCCCAGAGTCGGGGGAGTTGTCCAAGGCAAGTGGCCAGCCTAATTTACGCTCCCAGAGCAAGGAAGGTGAGTGTTGTTTTATTTTTAAAGACTGTCTCCTCTTCCTTGCACCATGCTACCTCCTGCAGTGGGGTTCCAGTTTCAGGAAGAGCAGGGTAAAAACAAGCCTAACAAAACTAAAACATTCTGCTTTTACCCGTAAATGGCATCAAATATTTTTGTCTCAAGTCATTACTCTTCCCTCCCGCCTGACAAAGCCAGTGCTGGAAGGCCTGGCCTTGCAAGCTAGCACCTCGGGAGGATGACCTGGGCAGGTCTTGGCACAGGGCAGTGGGGCTATGTTTAAACCCAAATCACCCGAGTGATGAGCATAGTGAGAGCACACTGTGCCAGGTAGCTTCAGACCTCACCGGGCTGAGCCATTTGGCCATGCAGCGGGACTGCACTTGGGAACCGGAATTTTTCCACCCAAGGCAGAACAAGTACCAGATTCACCAAGAGGACTAGCGAGAGATAAAGGGAGGTGGTGTTTGAGCACCGTCTCAGCTGAGCATTTCAGCGGGAAGGCAGGCTGTTCAGCGGACTCTCCTTTCCCTTGTTGCCGATGCCTTGTGCAGGGTTTGGTTTCTCCTGGGGATGGGAGATGCTGAAGAAGAGCTGGCTCATTGCAAGCAACTGGTGTGGAAGGAAAAGCTCTCTGCATCTGCAAACTGCAAGTAAGGGTTTAGGTGGCCCGAGTTAGGTGTTCAAATTATGATAGTGAGCAGAGCCCTGTCCCTACTGATGACTGAGTAAATCAGCTGGGACAGGGCACTCAGACCTAATGAAGGGATGTGGAGGGGGTTTCCACTGGAGACGAGTGAAAAAGAGACAACTGATCCTCCTGTCCAATAAATATCCAACAAATCCTGGCTCTGGGTGTCCAGCCCGGGTGTCACCTTTTCACTCTGCCAGTCTCAGGGCCACAGGTCACAAGACAGCAGTATCAAGCCAGTCCCTAGTCACGTCCTGTCCTAGCCCGACACTGGAGAAGGCACAGAGCATGTCACACCCGTGCTGTGCTGCTCAGGTATTCTCCCCTGCCAGCCAAAACTTTCAGCAGGCTCATTACAGCAATTTTATGGGTCCTTCACACTGCTAGAGTGGGAAGAAAAGCCAGGGATTTTGTCATGGGAGGAAGCTCCTACTGCAAACCAGAGATGCTCCATAAATAGCTGGATTGTTTCTGTCTTTAGTGTTTATTTTCCTTCAGTATAGGAAAAGTGCCATATCTCAACTGACGGGGCACTGCAGAGCAGTCCCACTCCATGGTGGTTGGTGATCCCTTGCAGTGAGAGCAGAGCAGGAGCAGGGATGTCCCTGGTGTTGTACTCCTCACTCCAGCATCACCCGCAGGATCAGACTGTCCTGTGCCTTGTATTTGGATGGAGGTATCCCTTCTCTGTACTGCATATTAGTGTCTTGATTCCAATATTTCTCTCTACTGTCTCCCCTTCCAGCCAGTACAAATGCAATGATAGTCACGAGGTGGCCTAAAGCTGACCTTGGGTTACCTAACCCTGCTAGAGCACTGGGACAAGCTGTGTGTGTTGGTGTGGGTGGGTGTGATAGAGAGGAAGATGACTGTATAAGCGAAATAGCTGCAGATGCATTCAGGACCTCACTGTCATTTTAACTGCAATGGGTTTCATGGGAATCACTGTAGTGGGTATGCTGTCACAGCTCACAAACAGCACAAAATTCTCTGGTTTGGTTTTAAACAAACGAGCAAATGAAGAAAGTTGACATGAAATCATCCCATGTAGGCATTGCCTTGCCTTGTGTCTCCTTGGGATGGGTGGTGAGGTGCAAAGGCAGAGGCTGTGCCTCTGCGCTCTGGCTCTGCCCTGCAGCCTGCAGGATTTCCCAGCTCCAGAGCTAAGCCACGATGCCGGTGCCCAGCATCGTCCCTGAGCCCCCCGCTGCTCCCAGCTGCTTTCTTCTGTTTGTGCTTTTGTGCCTGTATCTTACCCTCCTATTGCATAGGACTTGCACCTCTGGCGTCCCTGTCTGTGTCCCCTCCAATGTGCCCACCAGCCCTTCCCTTCCTGCCATTGCAGCTCAGAAAGGGGAGACCTTCCATCCCCTCCTCTCCTCTGTCCTGAGCTGCCTCTGGCCTCCACCAAGACTTTCCCTTCCATCTCCTTGGAGGAGGGGAGGCCCCCAAGGACCTGTGCTGGCAGAGCTGCTCCGACTGGGAGCAGAGAGGTGCACATCACACCCACTCTGCTGGGATCAGCACAGGAGCTCACGTGGAGCTGGAGGTGAGGAGCCACGAGCCGGCAGCTGCTGGTCCAAACAGTGGCCACAGAGGGAAATCGTGGCATAGGTGCTGTGTTTTGCCAACACAATGCCTACATGGGAGCCTGTGTGGCTGGTGGAGCAGAATACGCTGCCTTTCCTGTGCTGGCAATGAGCTTTGCCCACTACATCCAAGTGCAAAAACCTCTGAGCCCAGAAGCAGTCTTTGCTGTTGGTGAAATGCCTCTCAAAACTCTCCTGATATGTCAGGAAGGTGTTTCTTCAATCCAAGTAGGTGCTCTGATGGTGGAAAGGGGACAGACTCAGTTTCAGCCATGCAGGCAGGGCAAAGAGCCGTCTCCAGCAGCCTGCTGCAGCTCTTTAGCTCTGCTCAGGGTTGCAGGGACAAAAAGCCTCTGGAGGTTTCAGTCAGGCACTGCTGTCAGGCACCACGGCACCCACACAACCCTGTATGCTGTGTAGGAATGAAGCGAAGCTCACAGAGTTTCATCCGGCACCTAGAAGCCCAGGGCTGAGTTATTTCGTGGCGAAATCAGAATTTCCCAGCAAACTTCTGCTGGAGTCACATGAAAAATGTGGCAATCTCTCCCTGCATTTTTTTTAAGAAAGAGCTCCTATGGATGGGATTAAATGCTTGTGAGTATCCCCCAAAGCACCACAAATCAAACGGCCATGAAAAGAGTCCCTGCCAAATGCATTGTGCTTTGAATAAAAGCCATAGCTGGGGAGAGAAGCATCTAGATTTGGAAATTGGGGCAGACATGCTTGGGTAGTGCCTGCTTGTTCTCTGGATGGTGTTAGCTGGGGGTTTTAACTTCCGATGTCCATGGCTGATGAAAGAATTAAAAGGTGACTTAAAAAAAGCATATTTTAATGTGTTTTCTGTTAGGAGCCTCCACCTGTAGATAGAGGTGCCCAGAGAAAACCAGTGATGGACAACAGATGAAAACAGCCTGATGTCCATCCCTTAACGTACATCTTTATTTCCCTTATTTTCCATTCCTCCCCTTCTGGAGCTGGGGAATTTGCGTTCTGCAACCAGGTTCTTTTCTGAAGCATCTTTTTCTTCCTCTTCCTTGTAGAAGACACCAAGACGAGCCCATGCATTTGGAAAGTCCCCTCCAAATCCTTGGCACAGGGCAGGATTATATAAAGTAATAATTCATGATTTCCTCTCAGCCTCCAGGTTCCTTCCCAAGTTGTTGAAGCTTTGTGTAGAGCAATGATTTCCTCTAAAATGAACAGCAAGCTTGCTTCATTCTCGGAGGCTGCTTTGCTGCCTGCCAAGGCATGATTAGGGAGGGTGTTGGGCAGGCATTTCTGTCATTCTGCAGGCACATGTGCCTTTGCAGTGAGGGTGTCTGACAGGTATGGAGACAAATCAGGACAGCCGTCTCCCTGCCCCAGCGTGGTGATGGCCTTGGTGATAAGCAGGAGATGCAGCTGCAAGGTGCAAGTGGGGAGATGGGATTTTCCCGGGAGGAGAGCCATGGGAAGGGGTTGGGTACCTGAGTGGCACCAGGGATGCTGTTTGGGCTTTGGCATCAGCATCGCTCCCAGAAGTTCTGCTGCTCTTTGTTTGCTTTTTATTTATTATCTTGGGGTGTCTTCACAATGCAAGATGTGCCAACCAGCAGCCGTGGTTTGGGAAGGTCAGGTCAGCGTAGCTCATCTCTCCTGGTATGTCCATCGTGCACGCTTGTCAGTGTGGCAAACGGGCCTGCCTAGCTGTGGCCATGCTATTTCCAGTGCCTGTGGTAACACGAGTGCGTGCCATGTGGCTAGCGTCAGCGCCGCTTTGCTGAGATGGTTTTGCCGTGAGCAGCTCCGGAGGATGTGCGGAGGGGCTCGCAGCTGCACCATGCCTCAAGGAAAGTCAGATCTCCTGCGGGGAGGTGGGAGCCCAGGAGGACCGGGACCTGGGCAGGACCCTGGCTGTATTAGGGGTGTAAACCTATCCATGATCCAGATCTGGACTGGAGTTGTCCCACTGTGCAAGGCGCCCTCAGAGCAACGTGGAGATACCCCCAGTCTCCAGTGTCCATAGCTGTCCCTGAAAAGCAGTCTGGGTTATATTGCCACTGGGTAGAGATTGTGCTGTTACTGAAACATCTGTGATTCGGTAGTGCCAAAATGTTGGTTCAGGCTTTGTATCTAATTCCTCAAGACCTCAATCCTCTCTGAAGCACAAAAGCTTTTATGTGAGGGACTTGTTGAGTTGCAGGAAGAAATACAGCATGAAAATACCACCCTGTTCCACAGTGACAAACATCTACAATGCAGGACCCAGATTAGAAATCAAGAGCGCTGAGGTCTGCGCTCTGCTGCAGTGACTCATCTCACATCCTCGTGCCTCACGTTTGCCTGCAAAATGGAGCCTGCCTGGCGCGCAGTGCCTGGAAGGACAGTGTCTCTGCAAGTGGTGTCTGGGAGTTTGGAGAGAAGATGCTTCACAATTGCCAGATATTGTAATTTCTTGGCTTCCGCAGCAGGAATCTGAACCTCAGCCTGGTCCAGTTTCACTTAACAATTAAACACTTTTGTTACTTTGCCAGAGCTTACCCAGAGTACTGTGAGGTTGTCTGTGAGACAACTGCCACTAGGACATTACGCTTCACCACAAAAAGGTGTAAGACTGGGGCTAGATCACCAAAGGATAAGGCTCAACCCTTGCCTAGTAGAAGTAGAAGGCCATTCTGTGTTATTAGTCTTGAGTCAGCCTGTCTAATCTAAAAGCGACTGCATCCTCCACAAAAGCTTCCTGTTTTCATTAACCCTAAGCACGCGTTAAATTTCCTTCCTTCAGCTGATGACAAAAAAGGTTGTGTTTGCAGAGAACTTTCTTCCTTCCCCCCCTGCTTCTTGCATGATTCATTCAGGGATGCCGCATTCCTCTGTCCAGTCATACAAGAAGCCAGGCTAAGGAGGCAATTGCATAATGAACATCAATGCAAATCGGGCCAGAGAAGTTGGAGGATGCTAATGGCTGCTTTTCTGTACACATGCTAATTATAGCATCAGCAAAGCCAGGTCCAAGCTATGGCTTTGCTTGAGGAAATCCCCAGTGATTTTAGCCAGGAGTCCCAATTACTGTTTGTTACAAGTAAACGACTAATAGAAACTAGACCTGTTAGGTTATCTTGTGCATTTCTGGATGATTCCTCCGCTATAGTGTAAACATAGGGTGGGTATATTGTGCTCAGAAGTCACCCGAAAGTTTTTCGTGCTGTGTTTGCTCTGTGCAGAGTGATGGGGTGCCCACCGCTTCCCTGGACAGAAGAGTCTGGGACACCGCAGAGGCACACCATTTGCTATGCCTCTGTCCCCTCTGTTTTACCCCTTTGCTCACACAGTTATTCTGTTGGGATCTTTCCTCCCGAGCTCTCTGTTCAAGGAGGGCAGCAGAGACATGCCAGGGCCCTGCCTGCACTGCTTGTCCTGTGCCTGTGCCGTGCTGTGCCTCGCCTCCCACCGCAGGCATCCTCATCCCCAGCCACAGCTCCTACCAAGGATGGTGATGCAAAGAACAAGTACTTTGTTGTTAATAATAGAGACAATTTAGAGATGAGCTGCTGAGTGATTAAAGGGCTGGCTGGACTGGTTTTCGAGACGAGAATAATAGAGCGGAATATATGTGTGCATCTCACCCGCTCCAGCTTATATCTTCCTTACATGGAAGTTGTTAACATTTGACTTCCAGTAATTTATGAAAAGCTCAGTTACAGTTTCCACACAGACTCCCTCAGGATGGATTTCCATACTACAGAAACCACTCTTTCATTGCACATCACGGGTTCCTTATTGGCCATTTTATCACACTGTTGGAAACTTGTGTGATCCCGGACACTGCTCTGTCCTCTTGCCATGGCAGCGAGCCCTTGCATCACAGGGTCAAATGCGGAGGAATCAGATGACGTTACATAGCTGCTGGTCACTCTCAATAAGAAGTTGGAGGCCTTCAGATTTCAATGCCATCATAACTATGCAACTGGTCTAAAATATAATAAACTTGAAAGCCCTTCCATATCAGACCATCAGAGGGCTGTAGATGAGCTTCTTGAACCCCTCGTAAATACCAGGGCTGTCATTCCTGCAGATGGACCATCCATTTTTAAATGGGGTTTCAGGTTACAGCTGGGCTTCACAGCACAGCCTGCGATTGCTGCAGGGTCATGATGCTGCGAGGTAAGATTTGGCCCTTCCTAAAATGCAGGGAAATTACAGTAAATAAATCGCTGACATGAGAACCCCGTGTCCCTTTAACATTCTGCCCCTGCCATTTCTGCATGTTCCTGGAGAGGTTTTGCTGGGCTTTTCCTCTCCTTTGGTTAACTTCTGCAAGGGTTGTCTCACTTCCAGCTCCCTTTCTGGGGGCCAGGAGGACAGGTCTCGCTGTTGTGTTGTGTGCAACTGAGATTTGCACTGGAAAGGATGGCTTAGGCGATCCCAGCCTCCCTGGCTGAAAACTCAGCTGAAGACAGAAGTTGCTGCTGCTGAAGGATGGCAAGGGCAGGGGCACTGGAGGAAGGGGTGCATCCATCAGGTGCAGCAGGTCACCATGACTGAAACCATGAGATCATCAAGCCGAGCTCCACCTCGCAGGGAAGTCTTTTTATATCTCCGCGGCAGATGCCAACCAGTTGCTCACTCACTGAAGAAGGTGCTTGCCAGAGAGCGAAGCAGAAAAGCCCCTGAGGGCTGCTGTGGTGCAATCAGCAGCTCCAAGCCGGGCTCTGGGAAAACAGGCCTTCTTGCTGTGGTTGTATTTACCCAGGTGCGATGCCCACTCCACCCATGGATTCCTAGCCGTTGCCTTCATGCTGTTTGTGCTGCAGAACTGGGTCTCTGCCTGTGTTGTGTCTGCCTGCGATACCATCAGCTGTGTGCAGCTTCTTGGTGAGCCACTGCTCAGGTGGCTGTCGCTTTGCTTTTATGAAGGAAACCAAGGCGTAGTGTGAACTGGGCCGTGGTGAGGCTGAACATTTTCTGCACAGGTTCAGCCCTGTAAACCCTGGGAGCGTTTATTAGCCCTGGCACAAACCTCTGTGCTCCACCCTTTGATGTGGGTGAGCAGGATAAGGGAAAAAGAATCAGACTTACTCTCATCAAGTAACATCTACTCATCTACGAGTGAATGATTACCCAAGGCAATTTTGAAAATGGGACTTAAGCTCCAGAGCTGCTTTTGAAAAAGTTACTGGAGATTGGTTGCACAAGGTAGAAATAAAGGATTGCCAGGGCTCCATCTCTTTCCCTGCCCATACAGTTATGTATTTCTAATATGGTTGTCACCAGTTGAATGGGATGATAGAGCCGTGGGACTTCCCAAGAGCACTGTCCTCCAAACACCAATGATATAACCATGATTGCAGATAATTGCCACTTAGACTCTCCGTCAAGTTGTTTGTGTGACTCCAGCATACACAGGGTGAAATGAAAGTGTTTGCTCTTAGGTTACTCGTGTGAGGTGAAAAATAGGTTTGTTCTTTATTAGATTAAGTACTCTGAGGATGGGATGGGACGGAGTGCCAATAGATGCTGTACGCTGAAGCTATGCATGTGGGCAGTTCAGAAATAGCCTGTGGGGAGAATGTCTGAGGGACATAACATGCTGCTCAGTCTTTGAGATAAGACTTTCTGCTTGTTCTTAGGTGGGAGACAGCATCGTGCAGGGATCCACCTGCCTCAGGTATGGTTTCAGTGCTGTGCTCTGCAGTTCTGCACAGCTCTGCCGCATTCAGCATCCTTTTCTGATGCCTGACTGTTCCCTAGCTGGACGAGAGCAGGCCACTTGCGTTGCTGCTCAGGAGTCTTCAGGCTTTCTTTAGCTTTAGGAAACAGAGGTGAGAAACTGCTGTTGTGGAGAAAACAGGCTGAGAGCCCCCAGCATGCGCGAGAGATGCTTTACGCTGTGCCCCATGCGGGTTAGGAATGTGCACAGGGAGGATGCCAGCCAAGAGAGGGTTAATGCCACCTCCACCTTCCCCGGAGCCACCTGTGTCCAGCGGGACAGTCACTGTGCAGCATGGCTATGGGTGACGGGGATGGCCGTGCTGTTTGTACTGCTTTTGTGTTACTTACGTACTCTGTTAGTCAGAGTCGCTGCTGCCACTGGAGGGGAAGGACTCGCCGTCTCCAGATGGTTTCTTTGTGCTGAATCACTTACACTTACATAACTGCCTTTCCTCAAGCGTTAGCAAACTGTACAGGCCCCCAAAGTCTGCCTTAAGAAAACTTCAAACACCTGTGGCTTTTCTTTCTTCTCCCTCTTTTGTTTGCTTTCGCCTGTTCTCTTTGCCTGCTCCCTTCTGAGCCGTTAAAGTTCATGCCAGTGACAAGTTTTGGAGCTGCCATCGACTATCCCAAGGGGCACTAGCATATATCTCTTACTTCCCCGTGCAGCAGCAATACCTTGCCAGGTCAAATGTTGTCAAAATTTAAGGGTCTAAAAAAGAAACCCTGACCTTTATGAGTCCTGTAACCACTCCTGAGAAGAGAGAGCGCTTCCTGCCCTGCTGCAGCATTAACATTTCACCAGTTTCTCTTTCTACTTTGATTCCCATTCATCAGAGAAGCTTCCCTTTCACCCTGTGCATGTGCCACAGCCTGGCTAAAAGGCAGCCTGAGCCCCTGAACAAACCTGATCTGTCCTGGGCAGCCCCTGAAATATTTCCACATCTCTGTGTGCAGTCCCCCTCCAGCAGGACGGGAGCAGAACCGACAGTGGTGACTTCTTCCTCCTTCCTTCCCAAGTGGTGATGCTTAAAAATACATCACTAGAGTCATATTTAGGAACAGCTGCTTTTGAGCTGTCCCATGGCCTGGATCCTCTCGCCAAATACAAATTTGTGTAACATAATGGAGTGATTTGGAATCGCAAGTGAGTTTCTCCCATAATCACCTCTTGTGGGCAGCTGCTGCCCTGTCCCTTGTCCTCTTTGCCACGTCCCAATCCCAAGAAGTCAAGCAGGTGGATAATACACAGTTTTGGAGAATAAGTTCTTCTAAGGGAAACGAAGGGATTTATTTGAATAAAGAATTTTATTTGTGGGTGAAATGGCATCTGCTATGTCTCTGAGTCTAAACTCGTGTCTGCATTACCTCGTTAGTCATGTTAGTCATAAACTAGCATTAGCGTTAGCTCACACATTCATCAGGGGATGTCAGAGCTACGCAGAGAGTTAGCTGAAGATTGGAGATTTGGAAACCAGACTTATATCACTAGTGGCTCTGGCTTGCTAAGCGACCTTGGTCAGATCCTAACCCCTTATCTGCTGGGTGGGAGAGATAACGCTTCTTTCCCAACTGCTTCGAGATTAGCAGATGAAATGCACCATTTTGAAAACGAGGGAAATACTTTTGTGTTGATGTAAACGGACAAATGCCTTCCCTTCCTCCTTCCTCCCGGCTGCTGGTGGGACCACGTTCCAACACCAGCCACCCGCCGCACACCACAGCATTGGGGTCTGCAGGCCGGAGCACCTTCTTCCTTCTCGGAGAGGGTTACAAGAGCTATATCCTCTGTCTGGCCTCGCTTCAGACCCTTTCTGGCATCACATGGGGTCAGCACCTCATGCACGTCACACTCTGGCTTTAATCAAGGAAGGAGAACAGCGGTGCGGAGGCGGGCTGAGCGGCAGGAGCACTGGAGGTGGACAGACACGAACCACCCGTGTCCTTCTCCAGCGAGGCTCCGTCAGGCTCTGCTCCTTCCCAGCAGGAAAGGAAACCCCAGCAGCCATCAGCTCCCGGCGTATGGAGCGGGCGTACGGAGTGGGCTGGCAGCTCAGCAGGGCACGGCAATTAGCAAGTGTGGTGGAAGTGTCTCGTTCAGCCTTCCTGCACTCCGCCTAGCCCCTGGGGCTAGCATAGGGTTCGTAGGCTGCCTGAGGATAAGGGACTTGGTTGTAAACCATTTCCCACATCTGAGGCCGTTCCACTCATGCCCTTGGGATCAGAGATCATCCGCACTGGAGCCTTGCATGGGAACGGCGCCTGCGAGAGAGACAGCCGCAGAGCTGCCCGTGAGAGACGGAGGAAGGACGTTCTCTGCGTCTCGCACTCTCTTGCTGCCTCTTCCCCCAGGAAGAGTCTCGAGGGACCCACAGCTGCATCACAAAAGCTCACAGCAAAGCACAAATGGGGGTGTTAAGTCTCTGTGTTTCTGAAGGGGGAGATGTTAATGCCCAATTTCACCTGGCCTGAATTCCACCTGTGTCCCTGTCCCTTGTTCAAGGCTGACAGCCATCCTGGAAATGTCCTGTTCAAGGAGGCAGAATTTAGGTTAGAACAATCTGGGTAGCTGTGACCATCAGTTATGAGTGTATGCATGTAGGAAATGCACCAAATTTCTCTAAAAAGAGAGATTCTGTGCTCTGACCAGCCAAGGGACAGCTGGTTTGGATGTTTGCCAATGAATTGGAAGCAGAGATCTGGACCTTCTTCCCCATTCCCTTATCTCCAGCTAGCTCGCTGGTTGTGGATTGGGTCTCAATCTGGCTCAGTCACTCTTTACTAGCAATGACATACCAGGCATGGAAAAAGCTCACTCTTCCCACTTTATTCAGTAAAAAGGAAGCCTTTTACGGTGAAAAGGAGCAGATTTGCTTCTGCTTGTTATCTGTTGGACCTTTGCACGAATAGAGCATGGAGGTAGCCTTGAGGGACACTGTGAAGGCTTTGTGATGGCTTCTGTTAAGCCACCTGGCCGTGACACCTTTACTCCTAATTCCATGTGTTTGCTCTTTCAAATCAGACCTTTAAGAATGATCTAGCACTGGAGCATTGTGGTGGCTGCTGCCAACTCATGGAGTCCCTCAACAGAGCTGAGAAGGATCCTCTCGTGTAAGTGTCTCCCCATGTCACAAGGCAGTATGGGGAGGATATCCCTGCTTTTTCTGGTAGAAAACAAAACCCTGGCTGAGTGCTTGGTGCATTACCAGAGAGCTGCCCCGTGACACTATTGGGCTTTCTAAAATAATTATTTTGCATTTTCCCCTGACCCCCGGTTATTTTACATAAAACAATAAACAGACCACCCAAAATCCATTTACAAGGTTTCCCAGAAATCCTTGGAGCATTTGAAGCAGTTGGAGGAAATCAGAGCTCAGACCTGAATTCCACAAGCAATGACGCTAAATCTGGAGAAGGATCTTCATTGCTTGAAGCCAAATGTCCACAAATGTTTCTTAAAACATTTTTAGTGTGAAGCCCCTCCAGGCATTCAGAGGCAAGCACTGAATGACCTGCTGATATGCCACTTCTGTCATGTTTGTCAGATCCCTGGCCCTTTCTCATCCAGCGGACCATCATTTGCTATTCTTATATGCGGATTTGCATCTAAAAGCAGGGCAGGGAAGGCACCTGGGCTTAATCTGTGTCATAATGGCCCTTGAATTTGGTTCTTTCCATGGTGGTCCACCTCTGTCTCCTTGGGCTGGCAGCCTGTCACTTCAAATTCTCCTGGGCCAGAAGGAAACTGGCAGAGCCTTGAGAAGCAACTTGACCCTAAGTGGGATCCCACCTCATCAAACCTGAGAAACAGCCCTGCTGTGCTCTCTCATCAGAGCATCAGCTTTCTTTAGCTTAGCAGCTTCCATCAAAGGTTGGTTCTTTTGACTGTTTATTTGCAAGTAGCCTACACAGAAACAAATCACAGTGTAGCAGGAAAATGGAGAAGTTCTGAATTAACGGGGAAAAAACACAGTTGTAAATGAGTCAGTGGTGGGTGTCTACCTGAGCTGGTAGTGCTCATGTCGCCAATACCTCGCCACTCAAATGCCAGTGACACTTAACTAAAGGGTCCTCACTGTTGTGATTAGTTTCAACAATCCCGCAAGTAGCAAAGACTCCCTCCACCGCACACAAGGAGGAAAATCATTATTTGTGAAAAAACATAAAACTGCAGAAAAGCATTACACAAGGCTCCCAACTCTCCGACAGTCAAGAGCTCCTGCTGGGGAATTGCAGGATTTTACAGTTTGATTTAATAGTTTCAAAGAGAATTGTTGCTCTGTGGGGAGCCACCTTCAATCTGTTCAATGACTAAAAAAAAGCAAAGCAAACAATGTCCTTCCCACTTCCCCAAAATTCAAAAAAAGAAATAAACAACCCCCTCAGAAAAGCTGGGGCAAGCAAATGAGAGAGAAATGAGATAACACAGCTTTTAAAAGCCTGTTGCTTTGCAGCTGTTCACATTCTGGCTACTTTCCAGTGTTGCTTTGATGATCCTCTGCCAGGAAAAAAAGAAGTCCTTCAAACCTAGAATTTGTTGAGGACATTATTTCTCAGCAAAGTAAATGAAGATCCAGGTTTGGGATTTAGTGATGGGACTGCCATCCATTTAAGAGGTGGTGATCTTCACCAAGACCCTGGCAGATTCGAGTGATGTCCTGGTGGTGGGAGATCTGTGTTCTTCAACTGGTGATAAAGGACAGAGGACTTAGGTCTTCAGGGAAGTTTGATACCACAACCAACAAGTGGAGATGTGAAGTTAAATTGGTGCCTGGCTAGTGGGGAGCAAGCTGGACATGTGCTAAGAACTGATACTAACTGGGAAGTAGTGTCAAAGTTTGGCTTTGTTGCCTTGGCTGCTGGATCCCTGTCCAATAGGAGAGCTCATGGGGAAGGAGTGTAAAATAAGCACAGACTGGTGCAGGGGAGAATGATGGGGAAGAAATACTACCCCTGAGCTGATGGATGCATTATAAAGTGTTCAGAGGGACTGCCAGGCATTCCTGAGGCTGTGGCTTGTACCTAGGAGTCATGGATGAACTCTCTAGAGTAAAGATGCTGTGTCAGAGCCCTGCCACAAAACAAGTAGCACCACCATGTGTCACCCAGAACATCACCTCATACAGCCAAGTACAGAGATGCCCTCAAGCATAGGTTTAGGTTACAGCAAACTAAAAGGACTGAGATGTAATTTTTTCCTTTCTTAAGTAACTATAGTCATAAAGTAGCCTAATTCTGGGATTGGTACGCTCTGGTGTTCCTTGTGCCCTTATGTTACACCTTGGCTTCTTATCATGCATTAACTGGTTCTTCTTTTACCTTGGTCTGTAAAGAAGCAACTGATGGTTCATTTCATGTTGTTGTACCCTAGGATTCTTTTTACACCCTGTACTTTTAACATATGCTATTTAAAGGTTACAGGAAGAATTGTTGGCAAATGGTAGATGACAGGTTGTTGAAACATGATAAAATAGCAAGAGTTTCCAATGAGAGATTGAAGAGGCAGGAAAGGAAAGAGGGGAGAATTTGTAGACAATCTGTGCCAATCTTTACTAGGTTGGAAGACCCCCATTTAGATGCAGAGTCAGTGCAATGCAAGGCTGACAGACTGTCTTGTTCGCGTGGAGTGCAGGAAGGCTGGAGAGTGAAACCCTGTTTTGCTCTGCCCTCACTTCACCCTGAATCCAGCTGATGCTTAGGGGAAGAGCTGCTCAGCTGCCTTAGAGATAGCTACATTAGTCTGAGGGTCCTCTAGGAGCCCATTTCTCTGGACAACTAGCTGAGATGCAGATTTCCACAGTGTACATGTCTCAAATTAAGTGAAGCAAATCTTCTAAGACAATCTACTGCCAATCTACAGCTGAGGGCCAGGGAGGGAATTTTTTCCCTCTTCATCCTTTCCTTGAGCCCTTGGGAAATGTCCCTTGAGGGGCATTTCAGAGTCCCACTGTGACTATTTGGGCAATAGCTGATTCCCATTGATTGAAAATGGCATTTTTACTTTCTCATCAGATCTTCACCCTGCAGAATGGCTGCCCTTGAGCCTGGGATGTATTATGACTAATGACCGAAAGTGAGTTCATCATTAGTCTTCCACCTCTTCTAGGGCTGTACTGAAACAAAATAAGGGAATGTAAATTAGCAATATCCAGCTCGCTACGTAGTTAGCAAGATGGATGCATGTGGCCTGTCTCCACACATCTCTTGCTTTGTGGGATGTGGGTGGTCCATCCCTTTCATCATGTTTGTCTGCTGAGCAAATCCAAGCTTCCCACAGGTGAACAGGCATGGTCAAGAAGAGAGGCTGCAAGGTTTCTTCAGCCAACTTCTGTTTTGAATATTATATTTTGACTTGTGAACCCTGAGGAATTCAAATCTCAGGGCAGAGGAAATGTTGGAAGAGGTCAGGCGAGCTGTGCTCCCTCTGAGTTACTCGGAGCAGCAAATAGCATGCATTCCAGGACAACATCTGATTTTCTGCTTTTACGAGGCAGATGTTTAGGATAAGTGATCTGCTGTTTATTTTAATTGCCATCTTCCAAACCTCCTTCCTACGTGCGCACACACATTCGGAGACCATAAAGAAGGATTCTTCAGATTATGCTGTTATTTGGGTAGCTAGCCCTGTCTTCTATCAGTGCCTGGACAAGGCTGTGTGCTGCAAACCCAGTTCCCCATGCACATCAGTTTTACAGTGGTGTAAATCAATTAGGTCTAATTCCTTTCTCAATAACACTAGCATAAATCTGAAATCGCTCCACTGACGTCAGTGCCGTAACGGCAGCGTAAAGGACAGTTAGACTCCCTTAACTTCAGAACATCACTGCTGATTTACACCAGAACAAGAGCAAAAGTAGTTGGGCTCAGCATGTCCTAGCACTGTGTTACTGAACAGCAGGCCAGGGTTTGCTCTGGGATACAGTGGTGACGATGGAGAGCAACTCCATGGATTTCTCCGGCATTAAGTTGACGGAAATGAGTTGTACCTTCACGACAGTTTGAGTCTCAAAGAGCTCCATGTGGTAGGTTATTAATGGAAAGGAAGGATATACCAATGCTTGTGTGTAAAGTGATTAGTCCCATTGCCTGTCACTATTCCAGGAGAGTCATATAGGGATGAATCTGACCATTTGGTTTGTGTTGTGATGATGATGATGATGGAGAGCAAGGTAGTGGTACCCTCAAACCCTGAGGAACACCAGGCAGGGGTCCATGGAGGAACTGGTGGTTCTAGCTGAAGACAGAGGGGCACGTGGAGGAACTGCCCTTGTAACTGGTGCTCAGCTAGTCTGGAGGAGTGGGAATGCTGGCTGCACTTTTCTCCTCTGAGAGGACACAAGCAGTTGTTGTAGGCATTCTGTGCTGGCAGCATTCAGGGTGTTAATCCTTACTCACTTGTTTCTCTAGATTTTCCCACCTTGTCTCTAAAGGGCTAGAAGTGAAAGCCTGGCTGTAAAAGGGGTGCTGGCCCCTCTCTCTGCTCTGCTGTGGCTTCAGCCTCCAGACTGTGGATTTAAGCAGAAGGAGATGAGAAGTGGGTATTTCCTCTTGAAGCTGTAGGGCTTCCCAAACAACCTTACTGTTTAAAGAGACTATGGCAAGGAGGGCCTGGATTTCTGGTGGCCGCTCTTTAGGAAGTTAGAGAGCCCAGTGATTGCCTCAGAGTCCATCAGCCTTGCTCCATTAAAGCCAGTGTAGACAAGCTGATTGACACTCCTCTTCTGTTGGCGTCTGGCCAATCTCTTAATTGTTCCTAAGTGACTTTCTTTTTTAATAGCACACGTTTGCTCTAAGTGGCTCGGTTTGCAGACAGTGAAATGCAGCCATGTGTGGCATAATTGCTTTAAAGCCAGTGAGTTGAAACGGGGTCCCTGTGAACCACCAGGTAGCCTGGAGGTGCCACAGAGAAAAACGGGGCCATGGGTGTCCCAGGGAACTAAACCCTCACCTTCTTTCTTTTTTTAAAAAAGCTGAGGCCATGCTTTACCTATCTCTCAACCTCCCCCATGCTGGCAGAGGTGGGAGGCAGCAGGAGAACCTCAGAAACCAGAGGAGAACTGCAGTCCTTCCTTTTCCACTCCCTATCCAAGGGTCCAGCCACAACTATCATTGACAGACAGGAGAAATAAAACCGTTCTCCATGTTCCCGGCCCCAAGGTACCCCAGCTGGGTCTACAAAATGGTTCCCACATCCATGCTGTACAGCCATGGGGACGGATGGCTGCTCCAAGCCCCAGACATGGGTTTTGGCAGCCCAGGCTGAACCTGTGACCCACAGCAGCTTGGAGGTACCTCGCTCACACTCATCACCTCCTCCACACGCTCAGCTGGAAGGTGGCCCTGTGGAGATGAAATGAGAGCTAAGGGAGCATGGTCCCAAGTTTTCCCACCCGTTTTGTTCTCACTAGTGATGAATAACTCAGCTGGTGCGTTCGCTGGCAGGGAGAAGCAGCGTTTACCAGTCATGAAACAAAACTGTGATTATTGCCATAGAAACTGGAGCTTGAATGTGAAGCTCATCCAATGGGGCAGCAGGAAGAGGACATTGGACTGCTGTCTCCTATCAAAACTCATGTGTGTGGCTTGAATTTGGAATACCAGAAAGTCACTATTATAATAACCATGTCATAAAATATCCAGATATCAAGAAACATTGACTTCTTTTGGGTTCCTAGGAAGAACTAAGTCAGGATCTCGGGGACTGACCTGTGAGGGATGAGGGTGGTCAGCACCACTGCAAAGAGCAAAGCTCTTTCCAATTAGGAAAGAAGGCAATTAAATCACAGTGGCTGAGGGATGCAGAGTCAGAAACATAACCTTGCTCTGCTTCATGGCTCTCCTTCCTGAATGCATACATGCAATTTGTTTAAAGAATTCCCTCCTCCTTCCCATTTGAACTCTCTCTGACAGTGGCTTTGCTCTAGGAGCTTACAGCACGGTTCAAGTTTCCTTGTAAGCTTACAAGCTCCATCTATAGGATAGCTGAAGAAGAGCCCTTTGGCTTCAAGCTGATGAAAAAGGGCAGAGAAGCTTCACTCAGAGATTCCAGTTTTGTTCTGGAAAAACTCCAGCATGCTTAGCATACCGCATTGCAGAAAGTCACTGATTTCATTGTCGTTACTTCATATTTGGGTATAGTTTTCCTCCCTGTTTAAACTGTCAGTCCTCAGTCCCATGCTGCATGACCGTGGGGCTCTTGCCTGTGGAAACTGCTGGAGTTATGGAGCTGCTATTATTCCACATGGGAAATCTCAGGGATTTTCTAAAGAGCTCCTGATCTACAAGATTTCTGGGCTACAGTTGTGGTGCCTTTAGGTTCTGATAGCCCACACTGCCCCATGTAGAAAACTAAACAGTAGTGATCAACATGTCCGAATCATCTAAATCCAGCTGATTTAGCAAATCAGTTTCTCCTTAGCTTGGTGTTTAATGATTGCCAGCCCCAGCCCACACTTCACTGCACAGGCTGCACCAGCAGAAGTAATTGCAGTCCACAGGGCTTTTTTTTTAGGAGGAGGAAACACAAAAGGTGAAAGACTTTTCTTCCTTCTTTTGTGCAAAGTAGAATCCTTCTTGGCAATAAGGTGTGGTACAGACTTGGGCTGTGTGTGTTTCCAAAGGAAGGAAGGAAGGAAAGGAAGGAGGGAGGAAGGAAAGAAGGAAGGAAGGAAAGGAAAGAGGGAGAGAGGGAGGGAGGAAGGAAGGAAGGGAGGGAGGGTGGAGGGACAGACACTTTGCAGGGCAGATGGAGTGTGAGTAGTGTTTTTAAAGAGATGCTGGCAACTGACACTGTTGCAAATCATCTCTCTCGTGTTGGAACTTCATCTTTGATTTGCACAAGAAATACAACTTCATTTTGGATACCCAGAATTCTTCTGAGAGGTGCTGCATTCCCAAAGAACAGATACGGCTTTTTCCTTTCTGCAGATCCATTCTGGTTTTAAATGCTGCTTTCTCCCCACACATGCACAGACCATAATCTTTGACATGTACTTCTTAAAATATCACTTTCAAATAAATAGAAGCACAATCATATCCAGTACTTGTTCCTTTCTCTGTCTCAAGATTAATTTCCCATTTTTCCATCTAACACGTCTGTCATTTGAGTATCTCCACAATCAAGAAAAAGCCCTGTTTCTTCCCTTTTGTAGATTCACAGACATTAAAACCAGAAGAAAATGTGTTCTCATCTCCTGGGCAGCTGACCTGAGTGTATATGTAGAGATGCATCTGCTTATTCAGATTATTTCATGCAAAGAAGCTTTCCCTTTCTGTAGCTACTGCTACTAAAGCACCCAGGTGCAACCCCTGCCAAATGGCTTGGTCGATCATCTCACACAGCTCAGGAGTGCAACAGCACTGTAGAAAAATTACTGCAAACCATGGGGGCTGAAGCTACCCACCTCAAGGAGGTGCAGCATCAGCACACGGTGGTAGTTATGGGCAGGGAAGAGCCAGAGCCCAGCTCTGCCCACCCGGCATGGAGAGAGTGGGCTGCTCCTGGTGCTCATTCATCCACTGATGCCTTCGAGGGGGTGTTCAACAGCAGCTGGGGAGGGTGCCTGAAGGCTAAAATAGAGCCAGTGGACACGGTGTACACCAGGCAGGACCAACGAGTCCTGGGGAAGTGTAATCTCTCTCCTGGCTTCAGTGTCTGAATCCCTCCTCTACCCCAACCTCTACCGTGCTAAACTGATGCTTTTTTTTTTTCTTTCTTTCTTACTCTGTCCCACAGAGATCCCTGGGTGTCCAGGAATGGTTGAGAGCTGAATGGGCTGACCTCTCTTCCTCACCATCCTGAGCTCATGAGGGCTCTGAAGAGATTGAGTGGGAACATGGCATTGCTTCTCTGAGCCTGGGGATGCTGTGGGAAGTGATTGCCTTGGCAAACGTCTTCATCCCAACCCATAGCCCATCATGTATTGCATGAAGGAGAAGCTGATGAAGCATAACCAGAGGACCAGGAAAGGCTCTACTAGCACTTCAAGCATTGGAGGACACAGGTGGGGGACTGGCATTAAGAGAGGCACTTTGCAGGAGTCACTGCATAGGAAACTGGCTCTGGAAAGAAGCTACAGGAGCCCTGTGAACTGAAGGAGGTGAACGTCCAAACCACCACAAAAGGTGCTGAGGGGTTTCCCTGGCACAGCATCCTTGGAAAGCACTTTCAAAAGAGAAGGGGTTATCAGGACCACGTGGCCGTCTCCGGTGGCTCGTCTGGAAGAGGCACAGCAAGGTCACTGCCTTACGGTCGGGTCAGGAGACCGGCAGGACGTGCCCACAGCTGCCTGTCCACGTGCTGGCCGGGGCTCCAGATGAAACAGGAATCTGACCAAGACTGAGAGAGAAGGAGTGTGGAAGATTGCTTTGATTTATTCTGTGCTTGTTTCTCCTTCTGGTGTCTTCTCTGTCTACCTCTTTTTCTCTCTAGGCCTATGGGTACTGCGTGTGGGGCACAGACCCTCACAAACAAGCAGGAGTATTAGTACAGGGCAAACCCTGCCCAGTCCACGGCTGTGCTGCCCAGTGCAGTGCTGTTGCTAGACGGGGCTGACCTTGCACAGTGCAGATGTAAATGTGGCCTTCGTTTGCTCCTTATGCCAACAAATCTGCAACTGCAATGCCTGGACTTCAGATGGCAGAAAGGCTTGAGCCTGGCAGTTCTTTTATTTGCAAGCAGTCACATGCTAGCTCAACAAGCCACGCTTGGGAGCTGAGTTTTAACACCCGAGCCCCAAAACATTATAGAGCATCCCTTCCTCTCCTGTAGCTGTGGAAATGAGCATGCTGGCAGGCTGCACGCTCAGCTCCTGCATCATGGATTTTAAAAATCTCATTCAGCAGAGAAAGAGACAGAGATGGAGGGAGTGATGGAGGCTTAGACAGGAAATTGTAGAAAAAACTCATTCAAAACTAGAGGAAAACATGCACCTTTTAATTGCAGGTGGTGTCCCAGCTGCAGACTGTCATGCCCAGCTGGAGGGCTGCAGCTCTCTGTTCACCGAGCTGCTCCCAGAGAACCTGGGCGAAACGTGCCGGTACCGAACTGTGCCCGGAGCCCCGTCTCAGACCTTCTCTCTCGGGCTTCCAGCTACAAAATCCTTCCCTCATGTGCAATTGTATTTATTTATTTATTTTCTTGCTGCTTGATGCAAAGCTGCTAACAGAGCGCCCTCCCCGCAAACATCCGCAGCCGAGAGAGGACGGAGAGAGGGAGCGGGTGCTGTGTCTGCGTGACGGGAGCGGGTGAAGGGGCAGGTGAATGCTGTGAGCGGCCCCGATCCGGGCATGCACGTGGGGTGTGCCTGTGAGGCAGGAAGAAAAGGCTGCAGTTAAACCAGAAATACTTTCCCTGGGGTGAGCATGCAATTTTGATCTTTTGAGAATTAAGAACAGACTGGGCAAACCCTTGTTGGGAAGGGCAGTAGGACAGCTGTAGGCTGCATAAGCTCTGCAGAGCCCCTCTAGACAGATTTTTCGCTGTGCAGCTGTGCTTGCCCAGGGTATGTATCTCTCTGCAAGTGGCTTGCCCAGACCCTGTCCTGCCAGCGCTCTCAGCTGCAATGAAGCAGACTTACTATGCGTACATCCTGGCTTTGGACACGCGCAGGGGGCCGTACACCCCGCCAGGGCAGGTTTCCACCAGCGTGCTCACAGAGGTTTAATACCTGGCAGTCTTTTCTGCTCAGTCCAGAAGAGATAACCATGTACAGACCTATTTAACACAGCCAGTTTGAGACCGGCAGACATGAGCCTCTCTAGACAATGCTGTCGCTGTGCTGTAATGGTTCTTGCTCAGCCTTGACTGTTCCTACCCATTTTGCTAAAAAACCTGGCACACCAGCAGCATCCGCTCATGGTCAGGTATTCCATCTTATGGAAAGCCTGTGTGTTCCAGTGCAGAGGGGAACCGTTTAGAGAACTGCTCTCCTGTGCCCTGCCGCTCTCCCACAGCTCCCACGCTCAGGAGGGATCCGGGGCACCCAGGCATCTCTTGGCAGGGCTCCTGGCTGCTCCAGGGGAGCTTGGCTTCTCCCATACCCTTCCCTCTGAGATGCCCCACCAAGGCTTTGTCCAAACCTGTGTGGCTGCTGAATGGAAATATTTCCCAAGCAAAACCTGTTCCTCAGAAGATTCCTGGCTGGCTCTAGTCACTTATTATGTACTGGAAACACTGCCCTTGGGATTAGTTTTCAGGTTAGAGACACGCATGGGATCATTGTAGTTCTTTTTCTCACAAATCCTCTCATGTGCAAGAGCAGGTTGCAGTAAGTGAAATGGATACACTTGTTCTGATAATTTGCCAGCATGGCCCAAAAGCAGTGACCTGCTTACTGCTGATTGCTTCCTTGCAGAGTTGTAAGAGTTGGAGATAGAAGAGATGTATTACAAATCCATCTGCCTATGACCCTTCAGGCTTGTTCCATGTATTACATTTACCAGTGGTGTGCTGGGTCTATTTTTAAATGCCCTGACACCAGGGTTATTGTGCTGTCCTTTGGGAGATTGCTCTGTAGTCCAAGTCAGGAGCTGCTATTAGTATTCCACCTGCATTTCCTCCTGAAAACTTCATTCCATTATTCCTAGTGATGTTCTTCAAATACCTGCTGCTCATTATGTCCTGGTCAGGCTCTACCACTTGACCTGTGCTCCTCTTCCCTCCTCCAGAACCTCTCTGGCTCCCTGATCACTGCCGTTCCCTGTCCTTCCCGTAGTTCAGCACAGAATGAGCCTGTTTGTTAATTCAGCCGTGCAGAGTTTGTCAGGGATCCGTACCCACCAGCAGAGTAGCCAGGACCTCTGGCAATGCCTGCTCTCCCCGGCGGCTGTAGAGCTGCTCCCTCCCTCATTGCAAAGCACATGGGCTGCAGGAAAGGGGCAGACACAGACATTTGTCTGAAAGCGGACCAGCGTTGGCAGTGAGCACTCATACCCTGCGGGGAGCGAACGCCTGCTAGGGACATTACACAACAAAGTCTCCATCTCAGCAAAGCCCAAGCTGAGCAACCGAGGTGGGTGATGCTCCAGTTATTGCCTGTGCAGCCGTACCAGGGATTGGTGGGGGACAGAGATCTGTGCTGTGGCAGGGAGCTGTGGTCTGTCCTGCCTGGAAATTGTATCCGTGAGCCAGAGCCGCAGCTCCGCACAGAGGGAGCCCCGCGCCCCACGAGCAGCACGGGGGCTCAGCAGGCTCAGCACACGTGGAGCGCTTGCTTGGGGAGTCTTTGTGTACAGCACTCGGCTGGAGCACCATTGTGGTTGTAAGAGCTCTGTTCTTCTCACCGAACAAATTGTTCCTACAAATAAAGAATGAAAAGTCCTCCTCTTCCCACTCTTCTTTTTTATGCTATTCATCAAGTAGTGCCAGAGCAAGGCACTGCACCTGGATGGTGGGAGCAGAAGGTTGCCGTGCTCTTGCGGATGCCAGCTCGTGGGGACGTGCTGGGGCTACCTGGGGGAGAGGTTGAATGCAGGCAGAATAGCCAGGGGAAATCAAAACATGAAGTGCATCAGAGCAGGTTGCAGGGCCTCTCCAAGAAGCTTGTTGATGCAGATGCGTAATGGGTTGCAATATCTCCAGGCTCTGTGGGAATGGGGCTGTGGGACAAGGCTAGAGAGGAGCTGAGCAACAGCAAGGCAGTCTCTGTAGGTACCAATCCTGCAGGTCCTGTGGAGCAGAGCAGGAGGAGGACAGGTCAAAGAAACCAAGGAGGAGAAAAAAAGACAGATGAAAGAGGGTGCTGAGCCTCCCAAGTGTTTCACAGGATGACAACAGAGGAATCTGGAGTCTCCTATGTGGCAGTGCGTGGTCTCGATGGCTGGTTCTTCGCCCAAACTTCAGATCAGAAGCTCCTTAATTCCTCCTCTCAGTCCCCAGCTGTTCTCCCCGGTGACTTGGGGCAGGGTGGCAGTGACAACGTTACAGCTTTTCAGAAGCAATTGTCAGGGGAAGAATTTGGTCCCCAAACAACGAAAGAATCAAAATGACACATTTCCAACAGAATTCATGATTAGACAATTAATCATCCCAATTTAAAACATTGGAGGGCCTGGAGTGCCCTAATACATAAAGATGTTCAAGGCAGTGGTTGTGCTCTGTGTCTGTCAGCAGCCTGTTCTCTGGCTGCCAGTGAGCACGGGGCTTTCGGCAGCATCCACGCTGCAGGTCCTCACAGCCTGGGGACCGGTCCTCTGGTGGGACCTGCATGTGGAGATATCAGGGGAATTTGATATCTCTTTTACCAAGGAATAGAGACAGCTTTGAACTGCTGCATAACTGCATGCAGGTCTCCACAGTGCCATACCTCCACTTTTGAGTGTGACCATGAACCACAAAACCTCAGCATCTTTCATCCCCACTTTCTAAGGACATTTCCAAAGTCGTTTATAGCTCAGACACTTATGTGCCAGCTACATGCAGACCCAAGTACCTACCCATCCACATTAAAGAGGCTTGTCTAACCTTTGCAGGCCTCCAGCAAACTAACAGGATGGATTTGCTCCATCTCCAAGACTTTGTATCTGGATTTACTGAGCTCTGGGGTCAGCCCTGGGTTTTGGAACTGGATAAATTGTGAGCCTTATTTGCCAAGAGCACACAAAACCTCACTGCCTCCAGACATCCCAGGATGTGTCCAAGTATCTTTCTAAAGTTCCGAAAGCTTTAAAGCAATCCGGAGAAAAGAGCTGTGAGGAGATTATTGCAGCACATAACTGCAATAAACCTTTTCTTCATCCTTTCATGGTTAGAGGTATGAACATGAATTATGGCAACATAACCTCTTGAGAGCAGCATGTAAAATTGCTTTCTCAGATGGCTGGTAAAGAACCTTGTTAAGCTAAGATGTCAGCGCTCGCAAATGCTGCTGTCTGAATGGGGCTATTTTACGAGTCATTTTAATCCTTCCAGGAATCAAACGACTCCTTTCCACCCGCACCAAGCAGCAGATTCACTCTTTGCTCCTTTTTTTCTGACCTGTTTGTTAATTTGAGGGTCTGGCACCATAACCTCTTGCAGCAGATGAGATGCCTCATAACTTGCAGATGTAAACAGGTTAATAAAAAACTCCACATCTGGCTAGCTATCATGCTACCTGGCAAATAGCAGAGGCTACAGAGAAGTCAGGGGCTTTTCATGTGCAGCCAGCAGCAAAACAGGAGGAAAGAAATGTTCACTTGCTCCAGCTGCAACTTTGAGGGTCATTTTGTTAGCTGCCACGTAAGCAGGGCTCCCAGACTCCAGCAACCCTTGTAGGACACCTTCCTGCAGTGCCCTGTTGCTTCTGGGCACAGATTTTCCTGCAGAATGGAGGAGGATTGGAGGGACCATGTCCTCAAGGGTAGCTCGGTTCCCATGCTGAGAGCCATGGAACCTCGCAGCTGCAGGCACATCCCCTCATTCATTAGCGTCTCTTCAAAAATCACACAGCTGGGCATAAGCAGCAGGTACTTTCCCTGCCTTCTATGCATTCTGGAGAATGTGTCCCTTTCTCTAGTCATGCTTCCCTGGCCTGACACCACCCCAAAGGGTGCTGCTGCCATGGCACCAATATTATTCCTGAGCATCTCCTGACAGGCCCACCAGCCCCAGCTAGTGCTGCTCTGCCTTCCCGAGGCAGAAGCTGATTTCTGGATCTCCCAGACACATTTGCTTTCAATTCTATAGGCACAAATCCCAGTAAATGTTGGATTAAATAACTGCAAGCTGGTAATTTACCATAATTTTTACTATTATGGGAGAATGTTTAAATCCCAGATGCTCTGTTTTGGTCTCCATGGAAATTGATAAAAGGGGTCACCTTTTGATTGCAGAATCCAGATGCTGAGGGGAATGGTTTTGCCTCATCAGTTGGGGAAGTGATGGGGGCTGGGTTATTTGTCTGCTTTTCTTTTTGTATGTGTCTGTCAGTGAAATCCATAATGAAAATGTGAATCTGCACAGACCAGGCTGTCATCTGACAGCAGGAAACGAAAAACAGGAAGAAGAGGTGTTAGAGAAATGGAAATTATGGTAATTAAAACACAAAAAAATAACAGTAAAAAGTATCCGGGCATTACAAACACCAGGCTGGTTTACCGATGCTGCTTCTCTAAAGACTGTTGTGACTGGAAACTGAAAGAGTAGAGAAATATCTAATGCTGTTGTTAACCATTAACTATTTTGCTCCTAGTCTTGACTGCAGCCTGCATGGGGAGCCCATGTTTTTAAGAGTTAGTTCTCATTCAAAGCCCACCCAAGCCAATGGAAAGGCTCTATGGGCGTCCAGGGGTGCAGATGACTATCAACTGTGTTTGCAATGGCAATAGCAACCAGGCAACCGAGGCAGGGAGCTCCACGGCTCTGGGTATTGCACCAGTCATGTGGGAAAGAGTCTGGTCCTGCAGAGCTCAAGATCTAAATAGGCAAGAGGGGATAAGTAGGAGAATAAAAGGCCAGCAGAGGAGACATCCCAGGGGTAGCAAACAGCATCTAAGTGTATACCCTGGTTAGGCAGAGGTCAGCTAAACATCAGGAAATTATGACTATCCTACGCTAGGATAAACTGCCTCTCTAGACAGGCTGTTTTTCTACCAAGATTACAAAAACGCTTTGGAGTAGCTCAGCTGGAACATCTGCACTTGGTCAGACAAATCCTGGCCACTCTCCGCAGTCTTTTCAATGGCCCTGCATTAGTACAGTAGTGGGGACCTGGCTCTATGGCAGAAGTGTATTTTGCCCCTGGTGCCAGCTTCCCAGGGCAGGGAATACAGCAGTGCCCTGCTTTGGGGAACTGCACATTCCCGTTTGCATCCCTGCACATGCCCGACTGCTGCGCAAGCCTGGCAAGAGCATCAGCTGCTGCTTCTTGCAAGAAACCTGTGCAAAAATTGTAGAACCAGAAAGCAATTGCACAATGAGCACCAGTCTTGCAAAGGCAGATTTTTGGGGAAGGTTCTGTGTTTTTTTAAAGGGAATATTTGTCATCTTTGAAAACTCTTTTCAGATGTTTCTTTTTAAAAAACAAGTAAGTCACATCTCCTTTGCCACATTTTTCCCCTTCCCCTTTCTAATGCTAAGTGGAGTGCACTGACCCACAGACTGTTCCACTTTCTCCTACACTCCTTCATTTGGAGAAGTTTTGTGATTTTTTTTTTTTTTAAAACAACAAAGGAGGGGGAGGGGAAAAAAGAGAACACTCTCTGCATCATCTAGACAAGTGCATTCAGGGACAAAGCAAACGAAGAGGAAATTAAATTTTTCAGTTTTCTTTTATCATCAAAACCAAAGCAAAATGAATGCATCAATCCAAAATGAAGTTTGCCATGTTTCAGAGATCCCCCTATGAAAGTGTAATCAGAATGACATTTTTTTGAGAAAAAGATGGCTTTGATGGAATCTGACTCTTTGATCCCCAAATTGTGGCTAACCAGAGTTAAAAGGCACTTCCAGCTCTCCATCCTGTGGCTGTAGTTGAGTACTTCACGCTGGTACTTGTACAAACTCCGGATGGTTTTGGTAAACAGCTTGAGAATCTCACTTGGCAATCAAACCCTCGTGTCGCCCAGACATCCCGCACCCCGTGGGAAGTCGGGCACAGGGTGATTTTTGGCAGGACAGGTGGAGGAGGGGGAGCCCTTACTTGCCCTCCCACGCTGCCGCCTGCATCCCAGCCTCTGATGCATCCCAGGTGCGCCTGGCAGCGAGCCGTGGGATAACGGCACAAGAAATTACACCATGTTTGCCAGTGGCTGGGGGGCTGGGGGGCTCCGAGCAGCCCGGTCAGCCGCGGTGGCTCCAGGACGGCACCTGTTGCTGTTGAGGCTGTGCTCGGCAGGGGCTCGGTGCTATTTTTAAAGCATGCTTGAGGGCAGGAAGGATTAGCATGCCCCAAATGCGGAAGAGCCAGGCTTGTTATGAACAGAGAGGGCTCAGATTTACTAAGCAACGAGGTCTGCCCCGGCTGGGGGCAGGAAGGGCTAACCTGGACCTCCTTGGGCATGGAGAGAGCAGGTCCAAAGCAAGATGCTCAGAACTCACCACTGACAGCAATGGTGATGATAATGGCAAGTTTGCAGCAATCCTGGGATGGCTGAAATGTGCCAGCCAGAGGCTGAAGCATCTCTACCCACACGATGCTAAGTAAAGTGTCCTGCATCTATACTAGGCTGGGATACAATAGAGAGACACAGCCCCTAGATGGGGACTTGAAGGAGGGAAGCAGGAAGAAGAGATGCTTTTTCTAGGATCAGGGAGGTTGACTGAAAAGGGACAGTCATTGCACAGATCAGAATAACCAACAGTGGAACTTCACAGGAGAGGATTTTCTTGTCGCTAGGAGCCAGATCATGTGGTGGCACCCATGGATGCCAGAGGAGCTCCAAAGCTGACACCCTTAATAAACATACACCGGCAGGGCAAGTCCCTGGAAAGCTTTCAAAGAGTGTTGTTTTCATCCTGCTCTGAACAAACATACTGCTTCTTCTGCCACCTGGAGCCCTGACTCTGCCTGCAGACTCCCCTCTCTTTTTGGGTCCTGCAGGGAGAAGGGGCCATTAGTCTACAAGATGCTCTTGCCAAGTCCTGAAGCCTCATCAGTACTTCTTTCCATGTAGATAGGGCAACCTCCACGTCCTAGCCCCCGCAGCAGCTGAGGTGTGTTTCTCCCAGCCAAAAGAATTGCTCAAAAAGCGATGGACAAAACATGGCACCAGTGGGATGAACAAAGGCAGTGGGGTTGGGCAAAGGAGATAAAGCAGGCACAGGGAGGCTGAAAGCAAAGCAGCTCTCCTGAGGCAAATGCCCTGAAACCTCAGTGGAAGCCCATGGTTATGGTTTTACCCCCATTTTCTTCCTCTTTGTAATTGATTCACAAGACATACTTGTGTAATAGATGCACACCCAGAAAAAATAGTGGCCAACACTCCTGCTACCCCTGAGCCCCGTAGCTCTGAAGCAGTGCAGTGCTGGCAAGGTGATAGAAGCAGCCAGGTTTGTTTCCAAGATGCTGCTGCAAATGTGTCACGGGAAAGATTTCAGCAGATGCAGAGCTGGGGACTCACAACTGCCACACTTCAACTTCAGCACTTGGAGAAATCCAGGATACTTCTCAGGAACAAGAGAACAAGCCTGTCCCCAGAATAGAAATGAACACCCATTTCATTAGCTAAGACTTCCCTGTGCTTATTTAAGCATTGATTCCTGTGGTGGTTGCGCGCTGTATAATGCTGATTAACAATTACAGAATGTACCAGAGCAGCATCACCACGGCACAGCTGGGAACTGCAGAGCCAACCAGGGTGATGCCATGTCGACTTGGTGGCTGCATCTCCAAGGTTACTTTTAATAGGAAACCGCTTGCTGGATAACTTTGAAGGAAGAAAACATGTTTTTAAAGTGTGGGTTTTTTTCTTTGCCGTGAATTCCCCTTAGCTCAGCACTCTATAGCTGTCTGATGGAGCAACTGCCTGAGCAGTACCTCCCTTTCTAAGACTGTTTTGTCTTCCTACTCTTCTCCTTCTAGTGAGGCATGTTTTTGCTCAAAGCCCACCCACACCTCCATTTCTTTGCCACAGGCTGCAGAAGGAGCCTTCCAGCTCAGCACTGGAAATCTTCTAGATGGCTGGTGAGAAGAAACAGAGTTTCGGTCTATCTGTGGGCACATCTTCCAGGACATTTCTTGTCCCCTCCTGCCCATCCAACGACGGCTTAGGCATTCCTGGTCCCAAGCTCCACACATTTGTCCTAAAAGCTGAAGAGGACCCATTTGGGGTTGATTTGTCCTGTCCATTGAGAGGCTGAGCTTCCAGATTCAGCCAGACGAGGGTATCAGAGGGCAATGCAAGGGGGGCTTTCCTCCACCAGCATGACCTTACTGCAGCCTTCCCACCTTCCCATGGCCAGGGAACCAGCTCGTTGTGTGCAGCCTAATGGCTCCCCTGAATGAACTGGGATCAGCTTAAAATACAACGTGGCTCTCTGTGTTTGAATCCTGCTCTATTATTAACTTGGCTGAGGAACAGGAAAACCTTGTGCATTTGGCCAGGGCTTGCTTGCTTTGTGTATTCCTCATCTTCCTCTGGGACATCAGGTGCCACTATCAGGGACAGGATATTGGCCTCAATGCAAAGGTAGTGTCAAGTTCTCCTCTCCTACAAGCCATCCTTGTCCAAAGAGGAGGCTCCATGCAGTATCACAGCAGCACCAGAGTGGTTTCCTACCTCCCATTGGGCAGGGATTCGGACTGTAGGAGCCTGTATCTACAGAGGTTTGGGTGCTTGAAGGTCCCAGCAGCTCACTGAATCCTCCTGGCCTGCCTGCAACACTGCTGCTGGCTATGCTAATACTGCATGGGGAATGTCAGCATTTCCAGAAAGTCCAATAAAATAATGGCCTCATCACTATTCATTCCTTTGGTGCAGACTCTCTTGTGCCTACATGAATCCTAATGTGCTGATAGGGTATTAATGTGGGTGCCCTGGGTGTCCCTGAGGAACCGGCACTGATGCGGAGTGTTAATAGCCCATCTTCATTTCCCCTGAGTTGTTACATGTGATGCGCACTGACTTTAACCCACTCTGAGCAAGCTCTTCTTCCAGGCTGGAGATTCTTTCTGCTGGTGGTAGAGGCTGGCTGCAGCGGGGCAGAGCGTGGCAGTCCCACGGGGAGCCTGGCACGGAGGGGACCGTGGGCATGCCAGCACTGCTCACTCCTGGAGCAGCAGATGCCTGGTGGAGAGTCCTGAAGGTGGGGCTTGTACAGCCCCCTGTACACATCCAACAACATTTCCGCATCCTTTCTAGCTTCCCCAGCGCTAATCCCCTTGCTTTGCTTAAATCAACCCATGGTGCCTTTACATGCAGTCAGGCAAAGATTTGCTATCCCACCTGCCCGGACGGGCAGTGCTCTGCAAAGCAGCACTGAGTATGGTCAACAGTGTGGAACCCCATCCGCAGGCAGAGGAAGGGAGGTTCATCTCCTGGTTGCTCAGCTCATGCCTTGTTTACGGTCTGAAACCCAGAGTCTGGTGCTCTGCTACAGCCCGACATGCTGAGCTTCCTCCCTCTGATCTGGGCAGGCAGCTGCAATGTGAAAATGAGGTAGTTTTAATTAACCTGAAAAAAAAGACAGACAGTATCTCTGGGGAAGAAGAGAAAAAAGAGAATTTACACTCTTGGTTACAGAACTGCTCCTACCAGCTGAGGGATATCTGTGACAGCAGGGAGATGGGAAAAAAGACTTGAGAAGAAAGACTTCCAGAGAGACCTGGACTTGGAGATGAAACATTGAATAGAGTATACCTTTTACGTAAAACGCCTGCCACTGCAGGAACCCAGGCTGTTAATTGGATTGATAATCCCTTTGATCTTAGATATATGTCTCCTGGCTGATTCATGCTGAGACATCCTTCTGACCTTTTGAATATTCAGCTTTTTGGGGAGAAGCAAACAAGGAGCAACTTTCTTTTAACAGACTGAGCAATAAAGCAGTCACTGTAGCAGTCCTCCTCATTTTCTTCAGCAGGATGTGTCAATATCTGACTAATGAATGTAGTCGATAGCTTAGTAATTTAACCTGCCAAGAGCGTGACCCTACCAAAGAAAGACAGTCTCCCACGAACAGTAGTGCCAAGCAGGCAAAGGGAGCAGGACCAGGCCTGATGGGACAAGTGGCAGCTGTTGTTCCAGGTCTTCATCAAAGGCAACTCCATAAAGTGGGTGTTGAGATTAGCTCGACTCAAAGCTGGGGACTGCCCATAGCAGCAAGGTGAGTTACAAGGTGAGAAGGCAAACACGGCAGCATCAGCCCAGACCCGTGGTGGGCTGCCATCTCCAGCGCTCTCCCCCCAGACAGGGAGGTTGGTGGCAAACCCATGGCACCTCAAGGGAAAAGGGTCTTATCTTCACTAGCAGCCCTGCTGTATAGCCCCTATGTAGACAGGCCTCTCAGTGGCACTGTCACGTTGTCCCTTGACATGCATTTACAGCATGAAGCATCCCCTCAGGTCTCTAGGGGGGGACCAGGGAGCTGGCAGACTTGCCTGTCCTCTTGGCGTGTGACAAAGGTTTGTTTGTCATGGGAGCTCCTAACGAGCTCCATTAATGTTCCCCTGGGAGAGAGGGAGACTAAAGTCTTTGGGAGATAAACAGAGCTTCTGCAGGCTGAAGGGATTTCTTTTTGCAGCAGCAATTTATCCTTCATGGCTCTTCCCAGTATTTACTGACTGGTTTGTCTTCTGAAACAGAAAAACTCTGATGTGGGGACTTCTGCGGGAGCTCTGTGGGCTGGAAAAGTTCCCCTTTCAGGGACACTGTACCCATATGTATATATGTGCCTGTTTATTGGGGTGGTGTTTCTTGATAAGCCACATCCAAACTGGATCTCACCTCTCATTTATTCAGGTGCAAATCCAACATGACTCCAGCCCCTGCAAGGCTCAGACACAGCCAGGCCCTCTGGAGTTATTAAAGCTCCACTTTTTCCTGGAAACCTCCCCTGCTCAGGCTCCCCCACAACCTCACATAACCCAGTCCCAGCTCCCAGGGACCCTTCTTGGGGTGGTATTATTAGAGGGGAGAAAAAGGAGCCTGACTCACCAGGTCCTGCACCTGCGGCTGAATTTCCCTCCAGACTCGCTAGCAGGGAATGCAGGTTCATGTCAGGGCTGTTTTTCCATCCCCTTTTCGGGGTTAATCTCTCCAGGGCAGCGCCTGCTGGAGGAGGCTCCCTGATTCTGTCCTGCAACGGGCAGATGTCTGTCTGATGACAGAAGTGCCCTTCATGCCTGCCTGTAACCTTCATCTGCTGCAACCTGGTACCTCCTGTGCCTAGGGCAGGTAGCAGGGGCTTACAGCCCTGAAAGGAACGGCAGCAGCATGGGCAGAGGTGCTCAGTCCTCCCCACCCACCCACAGCTCGGGTGGTACACACAAAGGGACAGGAGACCCGACAAAGAGCCCTGCTGCTTTCTGCCAGAAACAAGCTCAAGCTTCACCCATATGGATCTGCCCTTTTTCTTCCATTTCCCTCCACCCTCAATAGCTTGAAAGCCAAAGCAAGGAAAAACAACGGGAGTTCCAAGTAGAAAATTTTCCTTCTAGCCCTGGATGCAGAGGGTTGAGATGTATCTGTATTCCCTGCTCAAGTGCACGGATAAATTTCAGTGGAAGATATATTTCTGCCTTTTAGTGATTAGTGCAGCCTTCAGCAACATAAAATGCTTCTGCTGCTGCAACAGAATTTATAAGAAAGACGATCATTTACTACATTAGGAACTGAACCACAGTTTTTAAACCCTCCCGATAATTAAATTAAATTGATGTAAGTGGTCATTCCCAGGGGCTTCCCAAGGGCTCCTCTACAGCAGCTGGTTGTGGTCAGACATCTCCAGGTAGAAATTTCAGAAGGACCTCATTCCTGAAGCAAAACCAGCCATAAATATACCCCAGCGATTAGTTGACATATGAAACCCAGGAGAAGTGTCAGAGGAGAGCCAGCACCCCCTGCCTGGCTATGTAATGCAGTTTGCAGTATAGAGCAAGCACCCTGACCACAGGGCTCAGCCTTGGTCCTGCCTGCAGCCAGCTGGTTACAGAGCAGCTCCCCAAGAGCACAGGGTCACTAGCAACACAGGAGGAATGCGTGGGTCATCAGGAATGCCTAGCAGAGAGGCAGACATGAGGAGCATGACAAAACATAGAGAAGAACAAACTTCCTCAGCTATAACCCTACAGCTCAGGTCATCTAGGAGCTCCTCAGCCAAGCTGTATTAAAAGCAAACCAAGGCTTTATACCTGGGCAGCTAACGCTGCCCCCTCCTCATTCCTGCCAGCAGCCACTCATGCACAGATGAGTCTTTAAATTCTCCACAGCTGGCCTTAATCTGCAGCTCTAAGTTTTGTGGGTGTGCTGTGGAGGAGATAGGAGCTGGTGCTCTGTTTTCTGAAGTAGCTCTTCAGATGAGTAAAAGAGAAGTGCTAATGGGAGAGATCTTAAACCCAGCTCAGAGGCAAAGGCTTGAGGGAGGGGAGATGCTGCAAGTATAGGGGGAAGGGAGGATTTGCCTTTGCTTCTTGCATGTCTGGAGTAGGGAATGTATGGGAACGTACCTGCTACTGGTGTCTGTGGAGCTCATGCTGGCGGTGATGGTTGTTCTGGCATTCCTTAGTCCTTCAGAGAAGGTGGGCTTGGAGAATGGGGAAGAAAGTAGGGTGGGAGAACTGGAAGGATTTCCAAGTAGCTAACTCTCATATTAGCAGTGGTGAAGAAAAGTGAGGTGTTTTGGTTTTTTTTTTTTTTTTTTTTTTCTCTCCCTGGGAATGTGATCGTGAGCAGTGTGGTAGAAGGCTGTAGCCTCACAGTAAGGGGCCTCTTGTCAGGAGCTAGGAGTGGTTCTGGGTGTTTTCATTGCCTGCTCATCTCCAGATGCCTTTAGAGAGCTGAAAGCCAGGCTCAGCAACACCATGCTACGTGGCTGGAGATGTGCTTGCTGGTAGGCAGGAGTCTATTGGAGCCCTCATCAATCAAGCCATCTCTGGAAGTAGCTTTGTTACTGAATCATCATTGTGTGACTGGCTATGGTCTTGAGTTCCCTATCAAAAACCACTAGTGGTTTTGAAAAATCCCACTCCTTGGCAAACAAAGCTCCCTGGAGCATCTTCCCTGTATCTAGTCTGAGAGAAGAAGAAAAAACCTGAATTTTCAATTACAATGATGGAGGCTGAAAGCAAAAGGTAGCTAATATATCCAAACCCAGCTCATGGCATGGCTGTGACAGTACTCAGGGTTAACTGAGCTGGTCAGGCATCTCCTAAATGAAACATTAATGCCTTCCTTTGCCCATTTCTTACTTTGCCCCAGTTTCTTTCCTTCTCACTTTTGGGTTTTAAGGCTAATAAGTGAAATGCATCTGGTGTCATGAGGGCCAGGAGGAGCCCTTGCTTCCATAACTTGTTGTTGGGGGAGCTGGCAGTGTGCTGGTGACTTCCCCTGTGCTGGAAAGCAGGATTTCTAAAGAGAAAGTTTGAGTCTGATGAAGCTTTTGGGGAGATAATGGGACAAGAACAAAAAAGAGTCTCTGATGTTAAATCATATTAATGGCAACATAATCTTGAAAAGTGTGTTCTTCACTGCCTGATCCACTCACCTGATGAGAAACTGTACACCTACTTTCCTTCACCAAGAGTTCACTTCACACACAAATCACAGCAGGGTCTTTCTTCAGCTGGAAGTATTCCTCCTGCTTTTGCATACAGAGCACTTAACATGTTTGCCTTGAAGTCTCTGTTTTAAAACACACTTTGTCCCTCTGTTATGTGTTTTTCCCCATGTTATCCTGGATCAAGCAAAACACGCTGTGTCTGTAGTGCTTTCAGTCACCACTGGCTCTGCATGGGCAGGCTGTGCTGGAGCCAAAGCCCGACGTAGAGGTGCCTGTGGTCAGCTTAGCTCATGCTGCTCAAAACCAAGGGAATTGTAACCTATTAGGAAGACAAAAAGTGAGGTAGTTCCAGAAATAGCTCTTGTGGAAGAGCAAATCCAGTCATCGCTGTCTTTATTCTGGTACAATGGGTCAGAGCCCGCTAGACCCCCCCAGGGCATGAAGGCTTAGGAGTTTCAGCCTCTTGATGGGCTTGACATCAAGACCCACATCTGAAACTCAAAGCATTGTGCTTTGGCAGGTCAGAACCCAGCTGCTTTGCCTGTTTGTATATGACCAGCACACAAGCTATTTCACTGCGTCAAGGGAAGTCTCCATGTGTAGACACTGAACTCATTTCCCTTCTCACCCTGGCTGGCTCTCCCCATGGGAGAAGATAACAGCTCAGCTTTGCAAGGCAGTCCTCCAGGAGAAGCCCTAACCCTCCCCCTGTCCCTGGGGATGGGCAAAACTCGAGGTGTGTCGCTGGGTCCGAAATCTGCAGGTGGAAGTTGCGCAGAGGATGCAAAAAATAAACCCGAGGGGTCCAAGCTGGAGCTGTGTGTGACAAGAGAGCTTAGAAAGCCACTTTCTTACCCAGGCTTTCCACTAAACCCACAATTTTCTGTGTGCCCTGCTCCAGCAGACCTCATTTGACACGATGTGAGCTCAGTGCTAGAGGGGAGGGGGGCACGAGGCAGGAGGGCTCTGTTTCCTAAAATAGCCCTGACAGGTGCCCTTAATATCCTGGCACCAGTGTGACACCACCGAGTGAGGGCCATTAGAGATCCCGAAATGGATTTCATCTCATTGAGTCTAACCAGATGTAACCCCGGACCTCTGGGTCACTTTTATTTGTCCGTCTTCTATCAGGCACAGAGACTTAAGAGCAGAAACATGCCCGTGCCCACGCGTACACAGCAATCATCTCGCTGCTAACGCACGTAGCTTTGGGCTGGGGCAGGCGTGCGGTGTGTCCCCATCCCAATGCAGGCACACCGCCAATCCCTCCTGATCGGGCAGCCCTAGGAAATGCAGGTCTCTGCTGCTGCCTGCGATGCAGCAATCTGGCTGAGCTGCAGTCTGTCTTCCCTCTGCTGCTTCTCGGAGCATTTCTGTGCTTTGTCAGGTCATGGCTTTTTTTCCTGAATCTTTGATTTCACATCTTCTTTTTAAACTGTCACTAACCAGTAGCAACTCAGCAATTTCACTTTGTGTTCTCTCCTTGTTTTTCCTTTCTCAACTTGTGTGGTTGAGCCCTCGTGTGCTGTCTCACTTAAAGACAAGATGAGAAATAAACACAATGACAGCTCTCAGTAAAACTATGCCCCAGTTCACCTATAGCTATGGCCCCAGATATGCGCAGTGACTGTATCCTGCTGGTCCTACATGCAAATGTGTTCCTCCTTCAGATTTAAGTCTGGTCGTTTCCTACAGAGGCTGGGACTCCGTGATGGATGGACAATGTTTGGATGGACAGACTCCTGATGAACTATTGGAAGGCAAAACTGCACAGTGCATTGCACTGGGTTTTTGGGGATTTCTTTCCAGCACTGCCAAGAGGATATTGGTGACATCAACTAAATCACCTCATTCTGCGTTTTGTCTTCTGACTCCTCTGTAAAGGCATGAAGTTCTCTCCAGGACAAGCACCAGATTTTGTAGCTGTTATTCTCCCTACCCAAGGGAGCCCTAGGGATGCCATCCACAGATAGGTACTTTGCAATCATCTGCCTGTGCTGGGACCTGTTCTGTCCCCTGTTCTCCAGCCTGTGGCTTCTGGGCATGGTCAGCTCAGCCTGCTGGACCTGCAGGAGCTGCTCTGCTTGTGAAGGCTGTCGGGGAGAGGGGCCTAGAGATGACGGTGAGGCACGCAATATATCAGTTGTCTGATTAAGCAGGAGGATGCGAATCCTTCAGAGATGGAAGTTTTTATTAAAAGGCAAGAGGGTAATTCTTCATTTGCAAAATGACACAATGTTCCACAAGGAAAAAAAAAAAAAGACCAGCCACGTAACTGAAAACCACCCACCCAGCCTCAAAACGGTAAATCCAATCAAGCTTTCCTGTTAAATGCAGACATTGAAGAACATTGTATTTAATCATTAACAGTGCTGAATCGATATGAATAATCTGAAGCAACTCAGAGCAGCAGGGGCAGTTTATGTTTACAAAGAGATGAATATTGATGCAGCCATTGCAAGTGCAGCCCAAATGCTGTAAAGCCCACTCCCGCCATGACCCATACATGGGGGAAGTGACAGAGGACATGGGCCAATGGGGAAGGGTCCCCACAGCCTGCCAACTGTATGCAGGCAGAAAAAGTGCACCAAAAAATACGTAGGAGGCTGTTCTCTGCCAAACGGAGACCCAGGTTGCGCTGTTGTGTAGGAGAGCCCAACACATAGGTTGTTTTCCGTTCCTCTACCCACTGCTACTCTAGCCGACAACAGGCATCACATCACACCACCATCCAGGACCAAATGATGCTTTCCCTATCCCTCTGCAGGCTCAGCTCCCAAGATCAGGCAGTTACCTCATCTGGGCCTGCTGCCCACGCCGCGGTGGCAGGGAGATAACTCAAGGGGGACCTTGACCTGCTGACTTGTCCTGGCGGGACTGTGCAATGAGCAGGATAACAAGTTTACTCTCACAATAAGTTGCATTTGTAGGTTTAGAGTATCCCAGCTGCCTTCAGCCCTATCTTTTCACTGACAAAAGGAAAGTCCCAGGGCATTAGAGTGATGCTATCTGCCTTGAATCATTTGGCAGAGAGCGGTGGTGGGTGGGTGTTGGTGTGTGAATCACAGAACTCATAATTGCAGTCCCCGCTTAACAGGCAACTGCTTAAGTTTTTGTTTAGTTTTGTTTGCTGTCCTATTTTTCCTTTTCGCCTGCACATTTGACAGTGGTTATTCATTAGAGCAGGTTTTACTTGGACATTTTGAGACATCTGTTGCCTTTGGCTCTGGGGTGCCAATAATTTTTTAATGGAGTCTCATGAATTCATTTCCCCCAGATGGAAATGAACAAAAGAGCTCGAGGAGAGGGTATGATTTTATGATTTTCAGTTTCTGGGAGCGCTTTACAAACAGCTCAGATGATTAAAAAGGTGAGGGTGCTCTTTTAATAACAGGTTTTGTCAGGATTCAGCCAGTTAATTTCAAAGAAAAATGAGCCATTTTGTTAGAGCAGCCACTTAAGCTTCCTTCTCTGTTCAAATTCTCTTTGGCTTCACCATGCCTTACAGCTTCAGTGTCTAATTCAAAGGTGTTAATGGGGGGAGCAGAAGAGCCCTCCCATTCCCACGTGGGCTTTGCAGGGGAACGGCTGTTGTTACTGCCATGCCACAGCCTGCCAGCTCCTCCTTCCCACAGGACACCTTTTGTGAATGTTTTTTGGAAATACCTGTAAGTAGACAAAGAGATGCCTCAACAGAGAGCAGATGTGGGTGACCGCCGAGATCAAGAGCTCCCCTCGGTGCTACTGGAAGGAAAGCATGGCTCAGCGTTCTCCGGAGGCACCCAGCACCCAAGCCATGATGCCCGTGGCAGACCACAACAGGTATCATTGCCATCTCTCCCTGGGCTGAGGAAGCATCGCCTGCCGTCCATGGGGAGGTGGTTGCACTGGTGGGAGAAGGTTCAGCTATGGGATAACCAAAAGGGAGATAAAATGCACTGAAAATATGTGGGAGGCTGTTCTCTGTCCAACCGGCAGCGCTCCCTGCCTGCACCCCACAGATATGGGTATCAGCAGCCACAGCTGCGCCGGGTACTGTGTTTCTGATGTGAGCAGTTCAGAGCTGCTGATGACTTCCAAGAGTTTTCCACCATCGTCCTAGATCCCTTTTCTCTCTAATACAGTGCATGGCTATGGCATTACCCTACTGCCTCGCAGTACACAGGGACTGGAGCCAACTGTTTTCTGCCCTGATTTCTTTGACTTCCTTTTCTCTGCACAGTTCCTTCCCCTCAGCATTTCAGACTTGGGGAAAAAAAAAAAACAAAACAAAAAACATGTTGCCTGATTAAAAGAGTAAAATAAATAAATAAATCTTACTCGACATCATTAACTTGTCTCAGCTTGGGCAATTTCATTCTCCCACACAGACATCTCCTAGCCAGCCACCATCGGTGCTGAGAGTGAAGATGGATTTGTTAAAAAAAAAACAACACCCAAACTCAGAAAACTTGTTGGTTTATTTCTGAGGATTGAAGTGGGCTCACTTTTTATACTGGTTTTCAAAATCTTCATCTATATTTTTCCAAATACCTTACCCCCCAAATTAACCAGTGTGTTACAATACAAGTCAAGTTTGAGTTTAGCTAGCACTTCCTGGTGTTTCTGTTCCTGAAAAAAAGGTGTCAGAAATGAAAAAGAAAGTGGCTTTGGACAAATTGTTACCATAAAAACGATTGGTGATTTGGAACTAGTGGTCTAATCATGTATCTTTTGTGAAAATAGAATATTTTGATGGCTTTTCTCCAATCTGAAATAGTTGAGCAGTGTTGATCTGGGAGGACAAAAAAATAACAAAAGTCTAAATGACAATTGGCAGCTATTTGAAATAAAATTTTTCTAGCTCTCTAATCTCACAATCTGCAATCATACAAGTAAGCTTCATTAACTGGGGGAAAAAAGAAATAAAAGGTATGACTTCAAAGAGAAAGTTAATAGAGTAATCAAAGTGTGTGCCTCTATACTGGCTTCTGGGTTTATAAAAGAAAAGGAGTGACAAAAGGAGAACATCTACAAAAACTGCATTTTGCTGATTGTCGAGGGAGGTGTTAAAGACTCACTTTACAGAAACAAAAGGAGGTCTATCAATTTAGCACACTAAAAAGAAGCTTATAGAGGTGGTTTCCATTGCCTGTAGTTAGATATTCTGCAACTTTTCCTTTCTTCTGCCTACCTTACTGCATGGATGCAGTGTAGTCTCACATATCAGGGCATTTCCCCAAGTCCCCCCTATCTTCACAGCTTTTGGCATGTTTTCTCCTAGCCCTCTGTCCTCTGGTTAGGATGATGCTCTGCTTTTCCTGCAGGCCCTGCTCATGTAGGCTATATGTAGCATCCCCTATACCAAAGTCCTTAGCAATGCAGTCAGCAAAACCTGATGGTCTTCTTGCAAGTTCCTTTGCAAGGGTGGTGTAGAAGAGAAATGCATGTAAATGACAACGTCTTTGGTGCTAAAAGCCTCCAGAATGGTTGTCCACCTTCTCCTGGTCTTTCCCAGGAAGGTGGTGGTGTGTTGGCACACCAGGGTGGTCAGCCCCAGTGCCCCCAGCTTTGCAGCAGCTGGTCTGTGCTGCCTGGGGTTCCCTGGCTCCCGTGGTGGGCACTGGCCGTCTCCCACTGGGCAATGGTTCTGGCCCAGAGATTCAGCCGGAGATCTGTCCATCACATGATGCTCCACTCCATCCCCTTCTCCTGCCAGGATTCTGGGCAGGTACCCCAGCCTGTGCGCATGGCCCCGGGCAGAGCCCCTCTCCTGGTGGAGAATCCGGTGTCTCTCCTCTGTGTTCATCAATGTTTCACATGGTGCCCAGCCTGAAAAAGGTTTCTGAGCCAGTACTGCTAACGAGAGCCCTGTTATGAATCACCCACCACCTAAAGCTGGGACGTCAGCTATCAGATTAATTTAATTACTAGTTACTGCAGGCTTTCAAGAGCCATTTGTGCACTGAACATGCCGCGGTGGCCGAACAGCCATCTGGCTAAGCCTCAACCTGCAGCCCATCTCCCCATGAGAAATGTGGGCAGGGTGAGAATGACAAACTCTCCATGCTGTGGCCTTGGCATTGCGCAGGATAACACAGAGGAAAAGTTGTTTGCAAAAAAAGAAATGAATATGAACCATGCCTTTTCTCTTCTGCTACACTGGCAGCGGCACCTGGGGTCTCAATCCACAGCTGGTAGGGCTGGTAAGAAATGAGGTGTGAGAAGGGAATGGAGAGAATAAGCATAGACTACAGGGACACTTGCAGTGGGGAGAAGGAGGCAGGGAGCCTAGGTGACCTCCCAGAGAGGAGTGACAAACTCCCAGTTTTGGCTTGGTTTCCCTTGGTCCCTGATCAACCACCCACTCTTGCCCTCTCCAGCGTGTCGAACACCCAGAGAGGTGCCAGGGCTAGGAAATGCCAGGGCTGGGAAACACCAGGGCATCTTGGGCAATGCATACACAGGAAGCTGGGGGTCCCCAAAACTTCTCACCTGCACACAGCAGACAGCAAATAAGCAGGATACTGCATTCAGTAGGTCCTGCCTGAAGATAAAACTGCTGGTTAGTTTGCACTGTAACCTGCACCTTGTTTAGAGGCTGTCAGCAGACTGCTGGTCCAACCGCTGAGTTCCTGCTGCCCTCCCCTTGTTATACTTGTTGGTTAAATAAATGTCTATTTTTGTGCTCAGCTTCTGCTTGTTCACCACGTACTTGCAGGGAAATGAAGAGCTGTGTTTATACCAAATGGGTTTATTGAAGTATCAGAAAGCACAAATCAATTTACAAACGAAATTATATCGTACCCCAGGAATCAAAACTGACAAATACAGAGATTTGCTGTTAAATTAATAGCAAGCCAAGATAAAAGGCAGTGCAGACCATAAAATTAGTCAGGTACAATCTACTCCCTAAAATTTAGAGCTCACAGGCACATTGCTCGATTTCAGAACTAAATAACCAGCAGAGGGGTTTTAAAAATCAATATTGCAGGCCACATGGCAAAGCAAATTCCAGAAAGCACTGTATGCATTTTGCAATGGAGGACTTATTCCTGCCTTCCCTTGTCCCCCGTGAGCCTGGAACAGCACTGACGTACACACTGCCCGTGGCATGGGCTGCAGGAAGAAAGCGCCGGTAGACCTTCTACAGCAAGTTTTTTCACTTTTCAAATCGGTTTGGGCAGAGGGAAATTCAGCACTGCCTGCTCTGCCTCTTGGGCAGCGGCTGAGGACCTCCTCATGTCCTTCTCCAATGCTGGTGGGACCAAGAGTTTGTGCTTCTCTGGCTGGTTGTGGTGTGGGGCTGAGTGTGCATCACTGCAGAGCTGGGGAAATGCCATTTGTTCGCTAAATAAATTAATAGAAGAGATCAGGGCGGCAGAGAGGGCCCACGGCAAAACAGAAGCAGAGCAGTCATCACCGACCGCATGACTAACAGGCATCTCAGCTTCCCCAGGGCAGCGTAACCCAGCTCCAGTGCTGTAAAAATAGTGTAATGCTGGAAATCACCCTCGAAGGCTGGAGGATAGCCCCCGGGCAGCCAGGGTGTGCCAGCACAGGACAGTCTCTGGAGTTGCTCCCTCTGGGCCCTGCTCTGCGGTCAGGAGGGTCCCGGCTGAAAGCTGGGGCCGTGGCACGCTGCTGCTGGTCACCCGTGGACAGGAGGTGCCCTCTGGGCACGGTGCAGCAGCGAGGTGCTGTGCTAAGTGTCTTCTTCCAGTAATAGAGCTGTCCTGGCATGGCACAAGCATCCGCCTGTGCTCCCTGTTCATCCTGAACGACAGGAACAAGATGCCCAAAGTGTGGCTTTCACAAAGGGCAGCACCTCGGGCTTTGCTTTCTGAGCTCGTTTGACATTTTCACACATGTTTTGTAGGGCTTCTCTGACTTCTGCCGCTTGCTTTTCTGTCCTCTAATTAACTAACGAGACATATGATGAAGCCGTGACATGCACAAGAAATGACAGGGCCACCGAGTGCTTCAGTGTGGCATTCCCCTCGGGCGCCCTGCAAAGCAGCAGGCGTGGGGCAAGCTTTCAGAGCTAACGTGCTAATATACATTGAAATACGAGCACTTTTAAAGTGAGAACACCACAGGCCTCGGAAGAGACTCAAAGCTGTTTAACCCCGGGGTGCTCCTGCCGCCCCAAGTGCCTGCCGCTGCAGGACATCCGCAGGAGGGGTGGGAGAAGATCGCTGGCTTCTCTGGGAGTCTGCCTCGGTTCACGGCAGCGTGACACCCACTTTTTTAAAGCTGCCGTAGAGTTATCATGAGCGCGTGTATCTTGAGGATGCGAGGTAAAACTCCCTTGGAACGTTCCAGGCTTTGAGCTAATAAAGCTATTACACGTAAATTAAGTTATAGGTATCTAATGTTAATCTCTTTGTTTTTCATTGCCTTTTGTTTATGAAACTAAATACAATGATGCATAATGATAATTAAAGATTGGCTGACGAGCAGGAAATCAATCCATGTCTCCTGGGCAGTTACTGAATATCAGTCATTTTTAAAAATCTGGGGTTTTTTAATAAACATGCAATTATTGTCTTAGTAAAACTGAATTAACAAATTCAGCTGATGTTTGCCTGTATGTAAAGCAGCTCTGGCGGGTGGCAGCGATTTCTACAGGCTCCAGCTTGGTCTTCTCTCTGGAAGAGTTCCAGGGTGGCCCAGCACAGCCCCGCTTCGGAGCAGCCGGTGCTCCTTGCCATGGTAACCCCTTTCCGCCTGGCCACGTGAAGCCTTTCCACCTGCCGGCCCCGGCTCGTGTTTTTCTCAGGCAGCCTCTGAGTTTCAGATGCTGTCCCTCACAAACTCATGCTCTGGGCCAACCCACTGGGTGCAGACCCTAGCCTTCCCATGAAAGCCTGCCTGCACCCTAAAACAAAAATGCAGAAAATGCAGAATAGCCTCTTCAGAGTGAAGCTTTCTATATTGATCTTGTGGAAGAGGACAAATTAAGCAGACAGAGGGCTACCCCAGGACCTGCCTGTCTGAATGTTTTGTTTCACGATGAACCAAGTAAGCCGATGCCCCAGTACCTCTCGTGCTGTTCCCGCAGCCCCTGTCCGGCACGGCAGGGGAGAGGCAGCTCCAGGCGGCGGTGGCTACGGCACCGACACGCCAGCACTGCTCCGCCAGCAGACGGACTCACTGGGGGGCTGTGGGAAATCTCCCGCAGACTCGAACTTCCCAGATTGGGTTTAAAATCTCTTTCGTCACTTCTTTGGCCATCTCAAACTGGTGAGAGCTGATGAATCTGCGGGGGCGGGAAGTACAGTCATGGCCAGACTTGTTCACAGGTCACTGAGCAATGATAACGAGTTTGTGGCTACTTGTGGCACATCCCTGGGAGCTGCGATTGCAGCCCTACAAGCCTGGCGCGGCCAATCTGTCGCAGAACAAGAGCCAAGAAACTGGTGTACGGACTGTCCTTCACCCACCAAAACCATCCCCATGCACATCCCCATCAGCAATTCTCCCCCCGTATCCCATTCCTCCTCTGCTGCCACCTCCGTACCCCCAGCCCGACATCCTCAGCCAGCTCTTCCCAGCACACCGAGCAACACTCCTGCCCAGAAGGAGCAGCTGAAGGAGACTCTGGCTGCCTGCCCCAAGAGAGACCTGGGCTGGCTCCCAGCACTGGGCTCCCACGCAGCCACAGTTGCACGCTCAGATGCACCTACTGTACCCAGACTTGTGTTGCTCCTTGGCTGTCTGCATGTGCCTGTGGCTGATGCTTCCCTCGTGTCAGCACTTTGTTCTTCTAAAAACATGAAGTGGCTTTAGCCATCTTTGTAAGCACGAAGCAGGCATTTGTGCCCAGGTGTTCCTCTTGTCGCTTCCCCTGGTGCTTTTTCATCTGCCATTGTACATGGCATCCCTTGTACCTTGTCTTACGTGAGCTTGTAAAAGCTTCAGGACAGGGGCTGAATTTTGCAGTATAAACAATCATCTTGCCTAACTAAAAGCAGCCAGAAAAGGGTCATGTTTATTAACCAGTGGAACTGAACATTAAACACATTTCTTAATATGTGGGAGCAGTATCAAAACTGGTGAGTGCGATGCCAATCTGAACGGCCAAATTCAGCCAGTTTTGGAGAGAAGTTCTCTCTCCTCCCCTTAAAAAGCTCCCTCGGTACATATATGATACTTACAACTCTTGGCAAGGTGCACTCTGTACATGAGAAAAGAAAAAGGGTCTGGCAACCTGGACTTGCGGTAACAGATTAAAGAAACTCAATCTATTTTCTCGGAAAAAGAGAAGACAGATGGGTAACTTGATTACAGACTATAAATGCCAGCTTAGAAAAAGCTTTGTGATGATAAGGGTTTCAACTGAGTAGCAGAAGACACAGGCAGATCCAGAGCCTGGAAATTGAAATTAGACAAATTTGGAATAGGAAGCAGGGTAAGAAATAGCAGGACAGCAGGCACAGGGATGGAGTGATTCGCTACTACTTGCAGGCTTTGAAAATTGGGACTGGATGTCTTTCTAAAAGGCTAAACCAGGAGATCTAGGGCCAATAGGGGAACGTGGTAGTGTCCTGGGGAGCCCAGAATTATAACTTTCAGAATTAATGTTGATTAAAAACTTGAAAAATGAGGAAAGATTTGGGATTTTAAAAGGTACAATAGGGGAAATAGCTGAGGTTGTTGGAGCACTACCTGCTTTCAAGACCTTTGAAAACTCTGCCCTGCAGCAGGGAAACACCATGGATCAGTCACAGCGTGATGCACAGTCTGCATGTGCCATGTCCGCAGCAGATCGGAGCCTGCCAGCCTGAAGGACATCGCCTGAAGCAGCCGTAGCTTTTTTTGGACTGCAGTTCAGTCCCTGCCACTTTCATATCCATAACAAAGCCCATCTCTATCAATATTAGCACACAAATAGGCATAAATTACAGCATGCATCCCAGCACAGCTTACAGTTCACTGAGGCTGGCCCTTGCTCGCTCCTAGGGTGAGGCTTTGAGTTGCTTAACACCGCAAAGGTGCACCCGGTGGGAGGCCAGGCAGGAGCGCAGAGCTCCCCCAACCAACCTCCTGCCATCAGGAACTGCCAGCTGCTCCCCAGGGGCAAGGGCACAAGGTTCTGGGCTCGGTGGGGGCAGAGGAGCTGCTCGAGCCTCGCTGGATGAGCCTTTTGAGGTCCAGAAGGGTAATTTAAATGTTTACACAATCTCAGTGTCAGAAGCTGATAATGATTATCATTTACTGCAGTCTAATTGCATGAGAAACAATGCATAAACAGTTACACCGGACATGTCTTGACTCAAGGCGTCCCTTAGCCAAGTAAATCCAGCCTAATTAATGCTTCTTAAAAGAGAAAGGGACAAGGCTGGCTGCATGCCACATTCCTAAGTGAATTGAGTGTTGGCTCATCTCTGCATCTACAGGCCACTGTGGACTGAGATCAGCCAACTTCTCTCACTACAAGAAGCCGAGGGTGATGAGGTGGTCACCTGCAGCCCTGTCCCCTGTCATTCACCACGCTGCCTCTCCTAGGAGACACCAACACCCAGACACAGGGTGACACTGAGGGCAGCTGCCTGCAGCCTTCTGGAAGGGACTTGCGCTGCATCTTTCCCCCACTGAAGCACCACCGGAGAGCTGACCGAGGGATCCTCCATCCTAAAGGAGAGCTGCAAAGCATCTCCCCACTAAGGACATTCCATCTTGCTAGCACTTGATTTCAGGCCAGCATCTCTCTCCGTGTACCATTCCTTCCTCCTCTTCTGCTGCTTGTGAGCAAGATGGGGCAGAGCAGGAACATTATCTGCTCCAAAGCCCAGTGCGAATGGGCTACCAGTGAGCTGAGCAGCTCAGCGTATGCCTCCTGGGCAGCTCCCTGCGATGACAGGTACAGACGGGCTTTGCTGCTGGGCCTGGAGAAGGGATGTCCAGGGAAGCCTGTAGTGGCAGGTGGAGGGGCACCAGAGCAATGCTTCAAATCCCCACAGCTCCCGGGAGTGAATAGTGACTCCGGTTCCCTTTCTCTGCTGCCTTCATCCTCTTCCTCTCACACAGATACTGGACAGCACTGCTCTGCATATCAGCCCAGCTGTGAGCTTTTTGGAAAGTGACACGCAAAAGAAGGCAGGGAAGCCCCATGTAGGGAGAAGAGCCAGGCTGCCAGGGAATGGAGGGGACCTCCAGGAAAGCCTGGTGCCTGGGGAGGGGAGAAAAGGCACTGTTTACAATAGCAGCTGGCCCAGTGACTCGCCTTTGTCCTAGTCATGGTTCACGTTTATTTTTTGCATCAGCCAAGGCCTCTCACCCTTGTTTGAAGGCAAGGGAAAGGAAAGGGCCCATTTCCCCTCAATCACACAGGAATGGCAGCTGTGGTTTGGCAGGGGATGGGTTCAGGATGCCTGTGAGAGCAGAGCTGTGTCTGCGGGGCTGCTCAAGGTAATAGCCTTTAGCCTGGAGAGCAGGAAATATTAATGAGCTGTTATTCTTGAGCTTCTCTCTCTCCCTCTCTCACATACACCCGCTGCACACAGGCACTCACACTGGTCTGGGCGAGGGGGTGTTGGTAACATCTCGGCCATCTAAAAAAGTGCAGTTCTCTGATATTTTCTCTCTAACCTGTGGTCCAAACCTCCCAGACCCACCTCCCATCATTTCCCACCTATTTACCTGCCATCTGAGCATCTTCATCTCCTTGTCCTTTACAGAGAAGCTATGAATGTTTCCCCTTCCCTGTAGTTCAGGCAGTGCAATGCCCTTGCAGAAACACAATGTCCAGGGAATGGGTATTTACACCACTGTGTAAATTTGCTTTGGACACTTGTTCCAGAATGCCGGGAGGCTGGTGAGGGGTCAGAGCAGTGCTGCCCAAGCCAGGCAGTGCTTTACCTTGCTCTCAGCTGCTGGTACCAAGCCCTGCAACCTCTGTGCCTCCTGTAGTCCTGGGAAAAGCCAGATACTGGCCATTTCAGATGGCCAAATCAAGCAAATCCAGGCTCCCACAGTAACACATGGCAGATATGTGACTGGGGAATAGGAAACAGCACCTGCAGCTTCCTCAGTGCCTTGTCCTGGACCAAGCACTGAAGCTTGCCAAAGGTGCACTAGCAGCTACCCCATGGTTCATTAGGATGCTCAAGCAATAAAGGCAATACCTGGGACTGTAGATACTGGCAGGGACTGATACTTCCAGGCAGCATTGAAGGACCTGGAGTAGAGGGCAAGCAGGGAAACATGGGTTTGTGCCATGTGCTGAGCCAGCACAAGCTTGCTGTGGCGAGCACCAGGTACAGGCACAGAGACTGTCTTAGCCTGGCACTCACAGCAAAGCAAACAGCTTCTGCCCCTCAGCAAGTGGGTCCAGAGCCACATGCATGTAGTCACGTCATCCTGAGAGCAGAGCTGGCTAAAAGCATGGCTGTGACGTGCCACTTCCTTGTTTCTTAGGCTGGGGCACTAACGGGGTTCAGAGACAAGCTGGCTCCCACAGGCGCAGGCAATCAGAGCCAAGAAACCCAGCAAGGCAAACAGAAACCAAACAAACAGCACCCAGAAAACAGCAGGCAGAGCAACACACCAGCTTCCAGGCCCCAAGGCTTTCGACAGGAGAAGGGAAATGTATAGCAATTGGGCATTCTTCAGAGTACGATGGGAAGAGAGCTGAACTGTAGCAAGGCTGGCTGGGAGAGGGTCGTGAAGCCAGAGCAGCAGCGTTACAAGCAGAAATGGGGAAACACTGCATGTGCATATGCTGCTAGCAGCTCTGGAAGATCCCTCAACATCCCACCTGCAGAAGTGACAGGTAGGCCTGGGAAAGGCTTTGTGTCTGCTATCGGTGAGCAGGTTCTTATCAACAGTTGTGATCCAGGAAAACAACATCCAGTTGTGAGCCTGGAAAGCAACAGATTTGTTTATGGCTGAAGTTCACAAAACACCTGATCTGTAAGATAATGCAGCCTTCAGAGCTGTGTTTTTTTCACTACAGAATGGGAAGACGGAGCTTGTCTGAAAAAGGGCACCTAGGGGCATGCTTGCTGGGCAACTGAAACAGGCTCAGCAATATTCCACAGTCCAGCAGAGGAAATGAGAGAAAAAAGCAAAACACATCCAAGACAATATGCAGAGATAAAATGCAGAAGAGAAAGATAACTGCAGAGAAAGGTCTGTGGGTGGTGCTCAGAAAAACATGACAATGGAAAATGATATGCATATAGTTCCTGTACAGTCACTATGGCAAAAGAAATTGTTATCCTAAAGCTTGCAAAGCAGAAAAGCAAGGGAAAGAGCCACCCTGTCAAAGCCATGACTGCAGGTTTCTGTTGTGCCCGTGGGTGACACTGCTGGTAGTGCAAATTTGCAGAAAAATGAGTGCCCTGACTAGCTCAGGCAAAGCAAGGGACTTGCGTGCAGATCAACCTCACCCTCAGTGTCAAAATGGCACCAGAACATCAGGGGATTTGTGAGTGGATAGAAACCTCTTCAGCACTCTGGAGGTGGAGATGGCACAGTCCAAGCAGGCAAAGCCACGCTGAAGTGTCTATGCTGGCACAACCACAGCAGGAGCTGCAGGGTGGAAATTCCCACAACCCCATGGGAAGCAATGCAGTTGTAGACTTTGGTTACTGTAGGCAATACCACCAGCTCACAAACTTGGTGCCACCAAACCTCAGAGAAAGTCCTTGTGTATTACAGGCAGAAGAAAAACACAAGGAGTCCCAAATGCAAGTGACATGTCGTGACATGCCTCTACTAACACAGAGTAAAGTACCCGAGATGGATTTCCAGGAGGAGGACTCTTACAGAAATGGTACCAATAAAAAGAAAGGAATGATTCATGCAGTACAGGATCTGCCCAGGGAAGATGTACTGCACTGCAAGTAAAAATAAGGGAGGTAACGAAGTGAAGTGGAAGAGAAGCCCTTCCACCAACAAGGCAGAGACCATCACCCATTCTCAGTCCTTCACGTGACATTTTCTTTCTCCATCAGCCAGATGTAGACAGTCACAAACCTGTTAAAATGCAAGTGGAAGAACGGGACTGCCAGCAGCATGCCAGGCTGGCAGGACAATGTCACAGCAGATGACATGGTGGGGTAAGGCACTGAAACACCACCCATCACAGCCCTGGCTTAGGTCTTCAAGGAGAGGCAGGAGCAGGTTTCCGATTGGACAAAAGCAAGATGAAATTTTCAGCAACTGTGGCACTATCGAAGGGACACCTGCTGACTTCCAAAGGCTGACACAGCCTTCCTGCCAAAAAGAAAATGCAAATCACCAGATGTCCTTTCAGAGATTATTAGGATTTGTAAAGTATCTAATACACACTCTTGCCTGAGTGTCTCTTTATCCATTGTATCCTTCCGCATGAAAATACAACGGATAAGCAAGATCAAGAGATTTCCAATCTGAGATGAATGCCAAGAGCACAGAGGGACATGGCATCAGAAAAGTAGTTGTGTGCCAGTTTTCAAGGCAGGTTTGGGAAGAATTTGAGAACAAACTGTACTTCTAGTGCTCATGTCTACTAGTTTATCAAGACAGCATCAAGGAGATTTAAGGAGAAAAGATGTCAATTCCAGACAAAGGTACTTTAAGGAGGAGTTCAGCAGGACACAGAAGGAAAAGACTGACAGAAGCCAGAGCAGACTCAGAAACCCTACTCTGCAGAAGAAGTCAGGTACAAAGCAGGCCCTGTCATCCCCAAAGACTGAAGCTTCTGGAGTATCAAATAGCTTCCAAAATAGACATAAGATGATGCAGACACAGAGGACAAAAAGACGACTCAGAAGGCAATGACACTTCTGCTGAGTTTGGCTGCCCAGGGATACACAGCATCCCTGCAGGTGCCTTGCACCTCAGCGGTGCTCCAGTGTGGTCTGCCCCAAGTGTAGCCATCACCAGAGCACACAGTTTATTCTTCTGTCAGATCATGAGATGGACAAGATGGGAAAGCCCAGCTGATGGGTTAGGGAAGTCTGGAAGAAAATTCAGAAGAACACAAGCCTAACATGCTGGAGTCATATAGGAACTTCTGCAAATCCCTCCCAAAGCACTGGAGCAAGGGGCTTTTTTAACCTGATTAATATTGTACTAATACTTTGGGATCAAGCATGGCTTAAACCTTGGACAGCAGTAAGAAAAAAGTCATGCTGCAATTCAAAAGCCAGCTGCAAGGAACTGAAGGCATCCTAGACAGAATTAAACCTTAGAGTCAGGACATAAATGGTGCAGCCATTGCTCCCTACACACCAATGTATGTTTATGCATTCTTGTGTGGCCCCAACACCACTATCAGAGCAGGTGCAAAAGAAAGAAAAAAAACCCAAAACAAAATAGCAAAATAAAACAACTACCCCATAACCAGTGCACAAAGGGAATTTGGTTATGTAAGAATTTATTCTTCCTTTCTCAAAAATCATCTGGTGCTCAGGCACTCATTTCTTTGTATTCATCCCAATTCCTGGACTGTATCCCAACAGCCTTCACAGCAGCCAAATACAGAGTCTTTTTTATTTTTTATTTTTCCCCTCTCCTGTAGTGTGACAGGAATTGTTGGCACTTGCGCCGTTTCCTACACTTGTCTCCAGTGCTGCAGTGAGGGGAGCCTCTTGCTGCCAGGTTTCCTGCCCGCGTTTCCCTCTCAGAGGAGCCGTAGTTGTTGGGACAGTGTGCAGGAGGGAGCTGGGGAGCTATAAGCAGCTTAGCTGGGACCCTTAGCGCATGCCAGCAACATCGTGTTTGCGTGCAGAGCTGGGACAAGATGGGAACATGGAGATCTTTGCCCATCAGCTGGTACCCAGGACAGCCAGTTGCCCTTCCATGTGTCCCTGTCTCTAGCACACATGGTTCCTACCAGCTGTACACTTGGAAGGGATAATGTTTTCTGTACCATGTTTACCAGTTCACTCTCTCTGCCCTCTCCACTCCCAGAGAGATGTTTTCCCTGGCAAAGCCCAGCACAGCATCCAGCACTGGTCTCCCATCAGTCCTGCTGAATGCAAAGTGCCCACAAGAGCAGAAGGTGACGCTGGAGATCAGTGCGGGTAAGTCCTGGGGATATCTGGGTGCCCTGTGGCCAGTGATAGCAGAGATGACAGCTCCAGGGCTGACCCATGCCTAATGCTATCTCAGCACAAGAAGTATTCAATCTCTGCTGGGATTATTTTTTTTTTTTTTTACATCTGGCCTTACTATTCCCTGTCCACAGTCATTGGTCACTTCCCAGCTGCCCTTTCCTTCCTCTCTTTTTGGTTTTGCTTCTCCCCTCCCCCAGGGACACGGCAAGCTCTCAGGGCAGGGACACCAGCAGTGCAGGCATAGCCCCCCCACCTCAGCACACACAGGCTGCATTGCGCTGCTGCCCACCTTACCTTAGTGCAGGGAAGGGAAGGTTTATTTAAGCACATGCAGTTACAGTTAGTGACTCTTGGCTGTTGCTCAGCCTCCCAGCATCAACCTCCGATATGCCTTCTGGCATACATATTTATGATCCCAATTATCACTGAACAAAAACCCAGGTTGCTGTGAAAATAAATGATTTTTAATCTAAATTACCCAGTTTATATACTTCACCCACCTCTGCTTAGCAGAACAGCTGGTGTTTACCAACTTCTCATTACTGTTCCAAGCAACACAAGAAGATGCTGGCTGGAGAGGACCAGCCACCTCTGAGATAAGATGAGCTCAGATTTACCTCTGCCTCAGACTCTCTGCTCCTCCACATCACTTACGAGCCTCCAGCAGAGGCAGGCTGTGCTGGAGACCAGCCTCTGCCAAAGTTGGTAGAGATGGATAAATGAGATGACAGATACCAGCTACAAAACCTGGGCAATGAACTCCAAAACAGCTCTGTACAGCCAGTGTGCTTTTACCAGGGGGTGGTGCAGCAGCATCAGCTGTGGTTGATTTCCCTGGTTAAGGAGAGGCCCAGGTGCATGTCCTTGGGATGGGAGAAGCAGGTCCCACCCACACCTTGGATCTGTGCAGCACACCACCAAAATTCAGGCTTCCCTCCCAAGCAGTATGTGTTTTCCCTGCCCAACTGCCAGGCTTTGACAGTACTCAGAGAGGGTTTCTATCCCTTGTTTAACCCATGGGATCTGATGCATGCAGTGGAAACAGGCTGGGTTGGAGCTGGATGGTGCAGATGGGAATAGGAAGGTCTCTCCATCCAGCTCAGCCTCCATCCAGCACAGGGCCAATGAAGATTTGCAGCACTGTACAGTGAAGGAATGATGAAAGATGTCTGCTGATAATAATTATTATTTTTGGGTGTTGTATTTCTGCAGGAAAGAGTAGTTCCTGTGTAAATGCAAATAAATCTAGCTACCTCTACACCTCTGTCCATATCTGTAGTTAGTTATCAGCGCTTCCTTTTTCCTAACGCCTCAGGAGACTCACACCAGAGCTAAGATTATCCAAGAATTTTTCTTGTCATGGTATTTCCACTGTCCAAGAATGACCATATGTTAAAGAAATCCAGTCCCTCTTTATTCCAAGCCTCAAATGACCCCCTGAGGCATTAAACAAAAATGGGGTCAGAGTGCCAGCATTGGCTCTTAGGTGGGCTTACGTCAGGACTGGTAGCACTGGTGCCCAGAGGGTCACACTGGTGAAAGATTGGAGCGAGACAGGTCGGCACCAGGTCCAGACACTGGCACGCAGAAGGATCAGAGCCAAAGCAAGGAGTTTCCTACAGCACCCTTCACCCTTTGGAAGTGCTGGAAAGGAAGGTGCTGCTTTTAGCAGCCGTGTGAAGCATGTGCTGCTGCACGTGGTCCCCACCAGTCCTATTTCCAGCTCGGCTGGCTGAGGACCGAAGGAAGGAAAACTCCTGGGACTGGGCATGGAGCAGACAGTCACATGCATCTCAGAAATAAGTCACAAGCCACAGCAAGATAACGACACCTGGTGTAAGAGGAGACTTGATCCATCCTTTCCCTTTCCCCTATTTCTTCCTCCATCTGTTTGGGCTGATGTTAGTGCTGGTGAAGGAGGGCTCGGCACTGGTGACCAATGCCTACTGTAGGATAAATACCTCCTGTGTTTCTACAGCCCTGCTCTTCCAACCTTCTCTTGGAGCAACATCACAGCTCTGGCCAGGCTCTGCACCCTGCAGCACCTCGGGTGCCTACCCCTTACGTGGTCCCTGTGCTTCCTCTCTACATACACACACGGGTCCTCCCTGCTGTGTCTAAGAGACAGACAGCCCTGGGAATGATGGACAATATCCCCCCAGGCCAGGAAGGGGTGGAGGATAATAACCCCCAGCCTGGCTGCCGCAGGACCTGAGCCATCACCTGGTGACCTCCTCTGGCACAAAGTCCCCAAAGCATCTGCTTCTCTGCCCACGAAACTGTGCCAGTGGCTGGGGGGACAAGGTACCCTCACCCTCCCTTGGGCACAGGCCTACGAGCTGGTACACACGACTGACTGCTCTAAGTTTCACTTTATTTCCAAGTATTATTATGGAGCTTAAATAGCCCTGCCCACCCTGACCTCTCATCCCACTAGGAAAACAGCCCAGCTTTGTCACAGCATGTGGGAGTGGGCGAGGAGATGAGGGACAGGGGAAATGATGTTTTATGGGACGTTCCCAAAGAGCAAGTCTCTCCCCCACCCCGCACCACAAATTTGTTTCCTGTGATTTAAAGAGGACACATCTAGTTAAAAACTATGGGCCAGATCCGCAGTCCCTGCAAATCAGAACATCTCTGTTTGACTTCATGGATCTTGCTGATTTAGACCAGCTGAGACACTGACCCTCTATGTTTAAACAAACCCCATTTTTTCTCACTGGTGCTAGGCAGAATGGCCTCAGGTTTGGCTCTGGAAGGGATATTTTGGTGGGGATACTCTCTGCATGATTCATCCTCCACTGGGCTTAACTTTGACAAGAACCACAACAGCCCCCGGTTACCGGTGTGGGTCTGGGGGCTCTGCCACAGATAGAGGCACAGCCACCCACATCCTGGCCCCCAAGTGCAGAGCCTGGCCAGCAGCACAGCACCAGCCGCTACAACCACTAGTAACAAAAGCCCTGCTGGGATGTCTGGGCGTCAGCCTCATGCTGACCTTGCACCTCAGGGACCCAAAGGGCACTGCTGAGGACCAGACGGTCTGGGTACAGCAGCTGCTGCAGGCAAGCTACCGTGGGGCTGGGCAGCATCCCTAAGTGAGGTGCTGGGGATGGCAGGAGAGATGGGTGGAGATCTTGGTGCCAGGGCAGGGCAATTCTGCACCACGCAGACCCTCAGGTCTTCCAGAGCCATCAAAGCTTCCCTCTCTCCCCTCCCCTCGATAGCCTGATGTCCAGCCGTCAATCTGCCTTCTGGTACGAAGATGTGGGACTGTACATTTCCCTGTGTATGAAAAACTGCTGAAAAAAATCCTGCCCTAGCACGGTGAGCATCAGCAACCTGAACTGAGAAGAGGCAGCTCTGTAGGGTGAGGCAGGAAGGTTTGGGGGACTGGTTCTCCCCTGAGCTTGCTGTATTTCAAACAGGATGAAGATTTACCTTCTCTGAGCTCAGGGCTGAGGCTCCCCTAATGGCATCGCAGGAATGCTCGGTAAACAAGCAGTAAACTATTCATTGCCCCGATGATGGATGCCTCACAGGGATTAGAAGGGGAAAATAAACTCGGCATTTGCAAGAGCAGCAAGGAAATAAATGTTCTGCATTTAGCATTTTCAAGCAGTGGAGCGCATCAGGGAGGGAAAGACTTGGAACAGGGTCCCCCTGTGAAGCCCCAGTTGGATGTCTGGCCACTGGTTGTCAGAGCAAAGAGATGAGGTGGAAAAACTGCTCATTCCTCACTCTGCACCAGTCCAGACTGAAAAATGAGGTCGGTATTAGCCGGGAAGCGGCACTCGCCTGTGTAAGGCTGCAAACATGGGCATTTATTGCTCTCTGGTGGCGAGACGGGCTGTGGAGGAGAGCTGTGTGCTGCTGCTGGTGCTGGGTGGCAGCTCTCAGGAGATGCCTCCTCCGTGCCTCCCGCTCCCCCTGCTCGCTCCGCAGAGGAGTTTTTGCTTTTCCTCCAGCCATGTAGCTCAGGGCACCTGAAGGCACCTCGCTGCCTGCTGGGCTTCTCCTTGGGCTGCCAGTGGCCCATGCAAAGGCAGCGCAGCTGCCTCCCCCTGCCAAAACCCCGTCAGCATCCCTGCCCGGGGGGCTGGATTGGTGCCACAGGGCAGGCCAGTGCGCCCAGCCTCGCCGTCCGCTCCCCGGCACTCCTGCGTCCTGCGGGGCTCTGCAGCCTGGAGAAGAGAGGCTGGGGAGGGTGCTGGGCTGCAAAGCCAGGGCTGGGTCAGGACTGACGGCTCTTTTCCCGGGGGGGACCCATAGCGTTGTCACGCTTTATGTGCTGAAAGTGCACATGGGCTGGGGGGCAGAAGGTGAGCTCCAGTGCCAGAGCTGAGGCTGAATGGCAGGGCTGGGGTGAGGGTGGGCTCTGCCTCCCCCGCGAGCAGCCACCCGCCTGCATATGGGGCTTGTCCCCAGGCGAGGCTTGACCAGCCCCTTTCATTTCTCCTCCTTTCCCTAATTCTGCCTCTCACTGCCAAAAGCTTTGGTGGTGCTTTGTATCAAAGAGGCCCCGGGCTCTCCAGAGGTATGGGTCACAGGCCTCCCCAGAGCAGACAGGACAGAAACCAGATAGGAATAAATAAAGGAGTTGCTATTCAAGTTAAAACACATTTGGGTCAGGCTAAGCTGCCCCACGGGACCTGAGGTGTGTGGGGCAGCTGGGGGGACAGGCAGGCACATGGCAGCACTCTCCTGTGCCCATCCCAGGCAGGGCAGAGCACTCCTGAAATGCCATCTGTCACCCAGCCTTGCTGCACCGCCCGCTCCAGCTCCGCTGCCGGGGCCTCATCCTGCCTGGATGCCCAGCCTTGACGTGCCGCCTGGGCTGCGGTGCGCAGCCTTACTCCCCAAAAATGAGGGCAGGATCCCAAGTGCTTGGTCCCTTGCCTGTCGGGGACAAGAAGACCAAACGCTGCCAGCTCCGTAGGATGTGGCGCAAGACCTCTCCTGGGCCGGTTGTTCTGGAGAGCACGTGGACCTGTGCCAGCGGCACCGCATGACGCTGCTTGACAGCTCACACGGGAGTCCCGGGGGTGACGGGTCGGTCAGACGATGCGGCCGCCTTCGCTCAGCCACCTGGCCCGGTAGGTAGCACAGCCTGGTGTGCCCTTGGGCCCCCCCGGGGCACCGGGGATGTCACCCAGCTTGGCGCGGATAAGGCCTTGCAGCTCCTGGTCTTCCAGCTCGGTCGCTGCGGCGAGGGCCAGGAGGAAGTAGGCTGCTGCATCCTGTTCATCCTAACCATAAAGGACAGGCCAGGCATTAGGAAGTGGTTTAATTGAAGGTCACAGGGTATAAGGGAGCTGGAGCAGAGACCGGTGGTTCCAGGCAGAACCCAGTGACACCTGACTTCATTGCAATGGGCTCTATATAGTTGCAGCTAAGTGCCAGCACGTCTTTCCAAATTGCCTTTCCCCCTTCAAAACCTGGTTGTGCCAGCATTGTGCGCATTTATTCTAAAGCTGCAGACAGCATGGAGAGTCACAGGATGCAGCTGTCTACATGTGTGGCTGCTCTGCCAGTAGATGAGATACTCCACCTCCAGCTCTCTGTCAAGACCAGCGTGCTCAAAACAGTATCATGGAAAGGTTTCCTACCTTCAGTTTGTGCAGGGTGAGGTTGCCAAGGTGGCAATACACCTTGCAGTAGTACAGGGCCTCTCCAGAGCACTGCAGCAAGGGGGGACGCAAGGCAAGTGTCTTCAGGTAGCAATCTTCTGCCATCTCATACATATGCAGGAAATAGTAGACTGTAGCCAGGCGGTGGAATGCAACCAGCTCTTGCAATTGATCTCCTGGAAAAGAGTTGCTGATACAGTCAGCCTGCAGCGTGTTCACAATACATCCCCAGCCCAGCATGCTGAGCTACTTGGGGATGCATTTGCTCAACAGCCTGGGGGCATGTGTATCTTCATAAGGAGACACTGGGTTTGAAGGTGGTTCGGAGAAAACAGTGCCATGGGAAGGGTTGTTGGTACCAAGGCTGGACAGATTGCCCAGGGAGTATATCATTCAACCAAGGGATTTCTTGGGTGTTGGAAAGGGCTATTACAAGACTGGATCCATCTCAGACATTTGTGCTGGCATTTTGCCCATTCAAACTATTTCTGCAATGGGAAGGGATGAGTTTATCAGAAGAGCTAGGACAGGGAGGAACTGTTCAGTCCTGTGCCCTCATCAGACTTCCCATGCTCTGGTGTAGCAACAACCCTCTGCTCAGCTGGTCCCCCCACCACCACCACGGCAGAGCACTCCCATGTGGCTGTCATGCAGCTTAAAATGGGAAGTGGCCTTAAAAAGGTGTTAACACTTAGGATAAGATTAGGTCCAGCAGTCTTATGAAAGCAGGAGATCCCCCTGTCACAAGCAGGCTGTTCTCATCCAAAAAGGCAACCCCATCTGCAGGAGCCAGTAACTCCCCGTACCCTGCGGGTGTGCATCACTCACCGACCCTGATGCTCAGCCTGGCTGCCAGTGTGGCAAACTCCAGGGCCTTCTCATAGCCCTGCAGTCCAATCTGCAGCTCTGCCAGCTTATTGAACAGCCGTAGCTCTGTCTTAGTGGCCTTTAGTTTCCTGGCCAAGGGCACAGCACCTCCCTGAGGAAAGAGAATAGTGAATCCAGGCTGTTCTGGGACGTACATCACTACCCACCGAGCGGTGATAGAGCAGCAGGAGATGGACCAACCGCTTGGCATGGCAGGCAGACAATGGGGTGGTTGTGTTGCAGGTTCAGATTCTAGCCCCTTCTTTCCCCTGAAAATAAGTTTCATATCCCAGAGCGTGGTTCTCAAAACTGGAGCCTCACATCTCTGCCCTTCCTTAGGTGCCTGAAATTCTGACTCTGAGCATGTCCCCAGGAGTGACCAGCTCACACTTAACACTGCCAGGAGTTGTAATGTAAGGACTCTGTTTCCATCTCCCAAATGATCTCTGGGGTGAGCTGCACCTATTGCAAAATACATCTATGCTCCAGGCTTCCCCCCTGCAGTGATGTTTGTACTCTGGCACACTCAGATCCACGCCATCCCTTTCCACCCTCCAACCCTCCAGCCTGGCCATGCAGTGCTGCAGCCAGCCCTGGGACAAAGCTCCCTATGGCCATGGCCTTGCGGGGACACAAGGACAGAAATGCTTGGAGGCATCAGTACCCTGTAAAATTCCACCGCTCGATCTCTGTTTCGGCTGCCATTAAAAAAGGTATCACCTGCTTTTTCATAAAGATCCATGGCCAAGGAGAAGTTCTCCCGTTTCAGAGCAGTCTGAATGGCTGCCTAGAAGGAAGAGGAACCAGAGTGAGATTTGGAAAGAATCATTTGCACATAGACATCGGTGTGATTAAATAAAACCAAGTCATTGTAAATGTGAGCCCCAGTGCTCCAAACAGCATGGAGACAGGTTGGCCAGCAGGTGTATGGGACTGTTGTGCTGCATTTGCTAATGATGTGTGTAAGGATGGAGCCAGGAGCCGGATAACCCATCCCCATGCAGGGTCAGTGCAGCAAACTGATCAGCTGGGATATGCAATGGCATCAGGATTTAGAGTCGGGACAGTGTGGCCAGCAGCTGTCCTGGCCCTGGTCTGTCATTAGTGTGATGGAGCCAACGTGAAGATTGATGAGAGGAATGGACAGCTTATACAGTGAAAGGGCAGAGCCAGCAGGAGGGAGGGCAGGTATGCTAAATTCTGGGAAGAACAGTTATTTGTGCCAATTATGCACTTGGCCCTGGTGCCACCTTCCAGCCAGAACATATTGTTCCTTACACGTGACAACTTATCATTGCCAGTGACCTTGCATGGGAAGGAGCCCCTCAGGGACTGAGACATGCCCTGCTGAGATCTGGTGTCAACTGGCCCTTCTTAATGGGAAGTCACCCCTCCTTTAGCCACTGCTTCCCTGCTGAAACCATGAGTCAGGGAGGCAATGATTGCTCTTTGTTATGGGCCTCAGATCTCCCTTGTGAAAACTAGGAAACAGGCTGACGCCATAGCCATCTATTCATTTCACCCATGTCACTGAGCAGCCACCCTGTACCAGTAACTCCCTGCCTCTACCACCCTGATTTAGGGGCAGGCTGGTGTGGCTGATGGGAAAGGCTCCTCTCCTTGTTCTCACCACCGTTTACCTCAGTCACCCAGCCCCACCAGTTCAGAAGTACTTCTGGGTAACAGAGTGAGGATCCTGAACATCCTCTACAAGTGTCCAGGCTGGTGCTTTGTTGGATACATTGTTGGATATATGTTGGAATAAGGGAGCCCTAAGATTTTATGACCTGCTCTTCCACTTTGCAGGTCAACTGATAAAATAATGCTAGAGATGGAAAGAAGCCAGTAGTCTTCTACTCCAAGAAGTCTCCAAGTACTTCCCTGGCACCTTACCCCTTATCTATGTGTATTTCAATGGGAACCGGTCACCTGGCAGCTCCAGCTTCCTTTGTCACTCCTACATCACTTTCTTACTCAATACATTCACTTACTTTCACCCAAGAATCCTCTAAACCCAGTGTATGGAAGGAAAGATAGGCAAGTTAGTGCCAGATAGTGCCTAAGTGTAAGGCAACAGCTCCTCCTTTCAGTAGCAGGTTTACACTGCTTATAAGAACTTTCCCTTCCAGGTCTACCAGTCCCAAAAGGCTCCTGTCAAGGAGCTGTGATGGGAATGCAGCTAGCCAGGGTAGGAATGGGACTGCCCCAGCCACCTCCTCCATACCTGAAAGTACATTTCCACCAGCTCATCTTCTTGCATAAGATAGTAGAGCCTTCCTGCCTGCAGCCAGGCCTCTGCTGCTTTCACAGTCTCCTCAAGGTCAATGAAGATCCTCAGACTCTGTTTGGTGCAGTCCAGGGACTGTCTCAAAGCCCTGTGATGGTAACAGGCAAAAAGCTGTTATGGAGAAACCACAAACCACCACCAGCAATCAATCAGCTGCAAAGCTACTACAACACCTCCCCATTGGCAATCCCGTCTTCTTCTCCTACAGTTGCCAAAGGTTAGAGACAAACGGACAGCCACAGCTCTGAGCTATGTGTCCTGGTAAAAGTGTGGAAGTCTCCATGCTTTAGTGCATGTGCGTGCATCATCTGGCAATCTTAGACCAGCCTGAGACCCCAGTGCTCAGCACAGCCCCAAGGCAGCCTGCTCCCAAAGGGGCTGCTCCCCACCCTGGCTTGTTTCAGCTGATAAAGAGGGTTTTGTCCAGGTCATCTGAAAACCCTATTTGCCCCTCTACAATAAGCCCCAAAGTTACTCCCAGCTACACATGGGAGCATAGGCGGGGAGTGCTTGCACCTTCATTTTCCAGCCAGCATCTGGCACCCAAAACCACATCTCTGCCTATTGCTTGTCCCTGGGTGCGGCCAAAGAAGCAGATCTGTGGCTACATGTGCAAGATTTTATAGATACTTTTCAAGCCCCTGGTCACTAGAGGTCAAAGGGAAAAGGAGCAGGACAAGCCAGCAGGTTGGACACGCTGCCTGCAGCTGTGGCACAGGCAGCACTGGGCAGTGCCCAGGGCATGTTTGTTTGCTTGGTGTCTCGCCTGCTGGGCTCCAGCTGTCCTTCGAGTCCAGGGAATGGGTTGCTTTGTGATCTTAAATAGCACCATTCACATGACAGGCGTCTGCTTCCTAAATACCTTCCCTCTGAACTCACTGTGACATAGCATGGGAAGGTTAACATCCAAGTCAATAACAGCCTCTGCCCATTTGTCCTTCTGGGACATGGGAGCTAGCACTCCACTGTTTGAGACATTCGCCTTCAAAGAGTGAAGAAAGTCTGTGGTCTGTCCAAGTCTCTTTCTCTTCCCTCCCGCCTAATCTAATCAGTCACCTGCATGTGTCCAGCGGGAGATTGAAAAGTGAGCTGATACGGGGTCTTAAGTACCTCCCTGGGGAAAATATTCCAGCAGAGATAGGGAGGGCAGACTCAGCAGCAGGAGGCTGAAGCCAGACTTATTCAAATAACAGATAAGGAACCTATTTTTACTGGTGAATGGTGATTAATTACTGGAATAAGCCTCTAACGGAAGTGATGAATTCCCTGCCGCTGGGTGCCCTCTGATCAAGGCTGGATGTCTCTCTGGAAAATTGTGTTTGGCCAGACCCCAGTTCTGTCCCAGCTAACAGCCCGGCATTTGCCTGGCTGCCGCAGCGCTCTGGTTGACATTGAACTGTTCCCCTTTTCACCGCACAGCGACAGCTCACAAATCTCAGCAGCGCATTACCTAGCAGCTAGAGCTACCACACACCTTCCCCACCTCTCTCAAGGGACACCCCAGGAGAGCCACTGCTCTTGCTTTGGGTGGGCAGGGACCCCACTCTAATAGCCACAGAAGCATCTAATAGCCACAGACAGGACTTACTCAGATGTGCCCAAAGCCTGGTAGAGCTGGCTGAGGGTCTGCCAGACATTGCCTTCCAGCTCTCTGTCCTGCAGCTGTTGTGCCAAAGATACCCAGTGCTCGTGGTAGGTAATGGAGGCCTGGGGATTGGGGGACACTTTGCTGTAGAAATGGCAGAGACACTCAGTGATGTGAAGCTGACCTGCATGGTACAGGGAAGGGAAAAGGACAGGTCAGGGGACTGTGTTAGGGACCTGACAGGGTGCCGCACAGAGGCGAACACTGCCCTGGGTCCCGTCAGCAAAGCCGTACTCACTCCTCACGTTATGCCACTTCAAGGCAAAAACCAATGCCAGTTCATAACAGAGTTTGCCGTCTTCCATCCTCTGCCTGTTCACCATGGCCTGCGCTAGCCACAGCAGCACCCGCACCAACTCCATCTCCAGGTCTTCGCTGCCCTGGAGCTCAGCGTAGAGCTGAGCTGACTGGAGCAGGTAGAGCTCAGACAGCTGGCTCGCCCCGTGCGAGAGGCTCAGCTGCCCTAGGTTAGCCAGAGCGATAGCCTGGTTTCTCTTGTTCCCGGTCTCCTTGGCTTTGTGCAGGGCCCGGAGGTAGTTCTCTGCAGCCTTTTGCACCTGCCCTTCTCCTTTGAGGGCAATGGCCAGGAGATTGTGCACAGCTCCACCCTGCGTCACGCTGTCGGTCCCATGCAGAGAGTGCAAGAGCTGCCACATGATGGCTGCAGCTGGGCCTGGCTGGCTGTGCAGGAGATACATCCACCCCAAAGAGAGGGAAGACTCAAAAGCCTCCTCCTCGCCCATCAGTCTGCTGAGGGTTACGGCCATGGCTGCATAACAAACCGCCCCGTCCAACACACCATGCTGGAGGTACATCCTGGACAAGATGGCACACAGCGTCCTCTGGATGGGCACAGCTCTGGTCTCGCAGGAGAAATGCAGCGCTTGCTTAAGATAGGAACAAGCCAGTGCTGGGATGCTGCTCCTCTCCAGCTGGCTTCCCAGAAGTTTGGAAGTATTTTGGAGGATGAAACCAGCTCTCCAAATGGGTGTTGGTGCTCCCTTGACACCACTAGGAACAAACAACCTGGCGGAGGCCAGCGCGATATTTGGCAAGTACTTCTTGTCATACAGGTAGCTCAAGATGGGGGTAGCATCCAGTGGCACAGAACTAGTGTCCGGGCTGAGTAAAGTGGTGCTGAGACATTGAAGATGCTCAGTAAAGGGCAGCACTTCATCATTTTTGCCCAGTTGTAGGAAGAGCTTGACAATAAGGAAGCAGACCCGTGCCTCCAAGGGAGCATTACCCACAGCAATGGCTTCCCTCAGGACGTACATCATGACTTCCAGCTCATTCTCAGAGCTGAAAGAGCGGCCAGGCAAGCAGACAAGCAAGGCCACTGTTTTTCCCAGCAGGGAGGAGAACTTGTGCTTCATATTCTGCTTCAAGTAGATGGAGGCAAGGTTCACATGCAATGCAGCCAACAGGGGCAGGTCCCCAAAACCCCTGTCCAGGATGCTCATGGCTTCCTCAAAGTAGACTCGAGCCTGGGAGAACTTGACCTTTTTGATGCAGAGCTTACCCAAGAGGAAACAGAGCCTGACATGAGCCCAAACTGAATGAGTCCTCTTGGCCCAGTTCCTGGATGTCTCAAGGTACAAGACTAGTTCATCCTCATCAGAGAAACCATAAAAAGTGGAGTTGAGAAAGGAAAAACTGAGATCATAGAGGCTTTGAAAACTGGGCACATAACTGTCTTGGTTAAGGAAGGTCAATATGGGGTCAAAGACATCAGCATCTTCCATGTGTCCAGCATTCAGGTCAATAAAGAACTTGGGATCATCAAAATCATCCAGCTTCTCCAGGAGAACATCCTCCAATGTAGCAGGGGCTGAGTCACTCCCTGGGCTAGACAGCTCAGAGGTGCTAGTCGTAGCCAAGTCATTTATTTCCTCCCAAGACTGGAGCAGCTGGATATCTTTACAGCCATGGAGGACAGCCTCTGGAAGGGACAGGCAAACCACAGTGGGATGTTTCCCCATGTCAAAATTCACCCTCAGAAGTGATCATAAAAGCATCCCATTCTGTCCCCTCCACATACTCACCTGATGGCACTTTCGGGAGCATGGCTGTAGGTTCAAAACCATCTACAGAAAGAGACAAACAGAAAACAAAGTGCCCAAAGCCTTGCTCAGTGTTATTTGTGCAGACACAGTGCTCAAACCTTATAGAGATCTCCTGCTGCTCTGCTAAACCCCAGACCTGTATGTGGGAGAGCAGGCTTATTTCTGGCTGCAGACACCACATGCACCTGCAGTTTCAACCCCCCCTGAGCTGGCTGGTCTGGGAGGTCCCCTGAATCCCAGGGGATCCCAAGCTCAGCCCTGCATGGCCATGTTGTGCTTCTAGGTAGTGAGAAGGCAAGAAACAGAGACAGAGAAATCAGCTGTGGTCCAAAAGCCATACAGCAAGCATAGAGAAACTGAGAAGAGCACCCAGGAACCCTGACCTGGCTCCTGCTATGGGCATGGAGATGGTGTCACCTGCCACTTTAGCTGTGCTTCCCCCTCAATATACACCCAAAGGTCAGACGGTAGCAGCGGACCTGCTTTAGGCAGGGACCTACAGCTAGGATCAGGCGAGAGCAGCATTTGCCGGGGTGAACCACAGCTGAGGAGCTACCCTGGAAGCAGAGAAGACCCCTACAAACTGATGTGTGGCAGGGCCAAGCTCTTGAGCATATCTACAACCTCCACAACCAGGCTGACGGGGGTTTGGAGGCTGTCTCAACCACAGCAGTTGTCTCCCCTGCAAAGCCCGAAGCAAGGAGCTCTCTAGACGCTGCCCAGCATTGATCTCCATGGGGAGCCATGGGGCTGGGCACATAAGAAGAGGGGAAACTCACCCAGCCGGTACACAGAGGTGATGTCAGTGCGTGCCAGGTCACTGAGGAGGGTGGTGAAGTGCTGCTCGCCACCATTGCAGGGGATGCGCAGGAGGGGGCATTTTTCTTCTTCACTCAGAAACACCAAGCCCTTTCCCCTAGGTTGAGGCAGATGTAAGTGGAAAACAGTCAGTGTCTCCCCATCCCCGGACTCTACAGCTGTCCTGCGGGATGAGATGGGCTTTCCCATCCCTCCTTTTCCTGCCACCAGAAAAGCTCTGCTGCAGATGAATACAGGACTCTGAACACCTTCCCCATCAGGGCTCTCAGATCCAGGTTCTCCATGAAGGAACAAACAGGTACCAGACAGAGGGATCTATTGGTCTTTTTTGTCTCCAGAAGCCCTTTCTGAGCACAGGGCATCATCTGATCTCCTCTCTGTTCTCTGTAGTGTCAGAGAAAATTGCCTAAGACTTACCTTGAGTGAGCCTGATCCAGAAAAGCCCAACAGACCTAGCAACAGGTTAAGACCTTGTCCTTCCACACACACTCTTGGAGGAGAAGCCTTTTTGGATGGGTATTGAACCAGAGCTATGTCTTTATGCCACCAACAAAGACAACTGCCTGGGTCGTCAGAGTGGGGTTGTGTCACCCTCCCACCCAAGACAACTCTTGTCTGTGTCCTTGGGAGGGTGTTTAATTCTGCTCAGTGAAGAACTGTGTCAGTGGTCATTCTGTCTCAACATCCCACAGAAAGCAATGGGGCAGAAGGAAACAAAGCAGGACTTCGTTTCCTTGGCAGTGACCACTCTCCCCACCTTTGCCAGACTCACAGCCCCTCAGACAAAGCTACAAAGTCAAGAACATTTCTAGGTGGAACTGTGAAGCCAGCTTATCTGCTACACAGATGCCCTGGGCTGCCTTAGCATAAAGTCAGGTTTAGCCCAGGGCCAGATCTGTTCCTCTCCAAGAATCACCTGAGGCAATTGAAATACAATTGTTTTGTCTGGGCAGAGACTCCTGCAGCCTGTTGGCAGCAGACCCTGGCCAAAGCTTCTGGACAGACCTCAAATGGATCTTCTATGAAGGTCTTACAAACAAATTACCTGCCCTGGACTCTCACATAGCCTTGAGTTGGGACTTGGAGTCTTCCCTTCATTTTCTCCTAAATTTAATTTAATCTAGATGGTAGCAGTAAACTTACAGAGGTTCGCAAGCCTCGGGACTTATGTATCGGGTTGGGACAAAGCCGATGTTCCCACTGCTGACGGATTTGCCCACAAACCACGGGAGTCCTGGAATGAAGAAGCCGATGACTTCTATGCTGTCTCCTTTGGAGAAACTCAGTTCATCCCATGCTGCTCCTCTGTGGTCCTCTGTGGCTGTGCACCTGCCTTTGACTAGGAAACCAAGGCAAACAAGGGCATTTCAGTGTGAGGCCACCATTAAAACTTCTCGCTGGAGAAGACTTGGGCAAGGAGAGACCATGATTTCAGCTTGAGAAGGCTGCGTCTCTGCCCCCTAAGATTTATTGTGCTCTCAGACTCAGATCTCTGCAGTTCCTTCTTGAGAAGATGATTATAATAAAATATACAAGAGGCATGGATAAATGCCACACAGCCAAAGACTGAAATGTCTGAGAGCTGCAGCATGGAAGGTGGCTGGAAACATGGAGCTTCACAGAAGCTGCACTGTCTCAACTCTCTGCCAGGAGTGAAATCTGTAACAGTGCAAATGTCCATCACACTACATGCCAAATTCACATCTGCAGTAACCTCCCATGTCCAGCATGCTCTGTACAGTGCCCATGTCCAGGCAGGAATGGCCTGGGGCTAATGGTTGAATGGTGGGCACAGGTTTCATGTGCATACTGGTGGGAGCCTAATTATTTAAAACTTTTGCACCTTGCAATGGAGTGTCATTGTCATAAAAAGGGATGGTCCCTTTGCATTTGTGGCCAAACCCAGGTTTGCAAGAGCCGTGCCCTTCCCTAGGAAGGGCAGCTGCATTACACAGGTATCACTCACCAATTGTCTGGGAGGTCGTCCCACTGATCTCCTGGGAGATGCCAAAACCCACAGCATAATTCTTCAGGAACCACCTGCAAGGCAAAGGGGAGCCACACTGGTCCTCTCTTAGCAGTCCTGTCCTCAGGCCAGCACCAGGGTTGGTCTCACACAAGCAGGACAGATGTTCTGTCCCCTGGGAGTGCCAGAGATACTATGGAGCATGGCCAGCACGGCCAGTCCAGTAATTCCTTGTAGTGGTGTTACTGGGCATGGAGGGCAGTTTGCACCTCACACCGCATGGTAAGAGCAGGACAAATTTGCCCGGCTCTAAGGAGGATTTCACCATGTGAGTACAAGAGGAGCTGCGGGAGCCTTTGAGGCTCAGCCAGGTGTCCAACACGAGGCCCCACTTTGACTGGCATTACCTAAGTATTGGGCTATGCTTTTTCTCCCAGTTATTCACCTGTAAATTACAAATAATCTCATGTATGACCTAAATCAATATCATACAAGAATGATATCTGAAGTATGTCCTTGCTCTGTCCCATTAACAGGATCTGAATTGGTTCCAGTGGTTGCCTTTATGCGTAATGTATATCCTCACAAAATTGTGTCTCTCTTGCCCATTGCCAGAGGCAAGAGCAGTTTCTCACACCAGACTTGGTGCCAGCTCGTGCATCAGGATCAGTGAAGAATCTTGGCTTGAGCCCTATTAATTGGCCAGTCTACTTACTGGTAAAATGGGTGAGGTATCGGATCTAGAGCTGTCACAGGCACCAGGCCTCGCTGACCCGTCAGTAAGGACATCCCTTCCCACTTGGACTCCTCTCCAACGTTCTTCACATGGATCAGCTCATTCTTGCAGAGCTGCAGGCTCTCTTCTCCCTCCTGCTCCGGCTGCCAGACACCAGGCACTGCTCTGGAAAAAAAGTTACCTGCAGATAGAAAGAGTCATGCCCAGGTCAATGGCATCAGTGCAAGACATAGCCCAGCACAGGGCTACAACACAGCCCTGCTGAGATACTTTTGAGGGAGTCCCTCCGTATACAGTCCCTTCTCACCTTCCTGGAGTAGCAGACTCATATATATGGCGGCCAAGCGATCTTCATCCACAGTAACTCTGATCTCTGTGTCCTCCATCAGAGCACAGTTTAGCCAGTACTCCTGGTCAAAGACAAGCCGCTCCAGGCAGCTGCCCACATACCCTAAGAAACCAAGAGGGAAAGCAGTGTTAGCACCCTCCATCACTGCGCAGGATGAAGTGCTGTTTGGATGTTTCCCAGTCTGCCACCTGCAACCAACCACGCTGTAAGGCAACAGCCCCTAATTCTGCCTCCATCCCCAAAATGCAGTAGCGGGGTTACCCAAAAGGCATCCTCCTGGGTATCTTTCACTGATCCAGACAGTGGTTTCATAAATCTGTAGATGGACACCAAGGTCTTCTATTTCATATTCTTCATCTGTCCACCCTGTTACATTACTGTTCTTTTGGTGTCAAAGAACACCTTCTCCAAAAATGCTTCTCACATTGTCTGTTTAGATCTCCCACACCTTGAAAACATTACCTAAAGTCAGATACGTGGAAAACTTCCAGACTTCTTCTAGGGTTCTGAAGGTGAGGAGGAACCGATCCTCCTGTGCTTGCATACAGACCAGCCTGGCTGACAGTTCCTACACATGGAAGACAAAGCAAGGTTAAGGGATAGTCCTGGGACTCTGATGGGGGTTTTCTTTGTCAGTGTGGGAATAATATTAGACCCTGGAATGAGACTAGGCATTCATTCATTAGCATCGAGAGCGAAGCTGTGCGAGTTGGTTGCCTGGGGTTAAGGGGAGGGTGCTGCAGCCAGCTGAGTCCTTCAGCCAGGAGGGACGGAGTACCCACAGTGACAACTCCCCATGGTGCAGCAGTGGGAGGGTGAAGAAGCTCCATCTCCTCCTCCAAATCTTTTTCCTCGTGGCGCACACCAGAACCACTGTGCTTTTGAAACCCAGACACCTGAACCATACCACACGCGGGTAATGTTCAGTCAGGACAGGCACAGCTTCCAAATTGCAGCTCTGAGGTTGAAAGCAGTAGCTGCCTCCAGGGAGAAGCTCTCCTTTCACTATTGTTGGCACTAGTATGTCTGCACTGTTCCAGGTCTTCTGGGAAGCTCTGCGGGTTGCCCTGAGGGGCCAGGGCCTTAAAAACCAGCAGGGAAGGAGAGCTCAGTCCAGGAAACATCTCTATACCTGTAGTGATTTTTCTATATGAAGCCCAGTACTCTGAGAACTCCTGTGCAAGCCCAGAGATGCCACCTCCACCAGGGACCTGAGTCTGGCACACAGCTTTGGTGATCCCAGCCCTGTGAAATGCCGGCTATTTAGACTCACCCCAGGGCTATCTGCATGATCTCTTAGGCGGCTCAGAGCCTTCAGTGTGAGGCTCCTGACACGAGGCTTAGCTTTGTATCTGCCTCTCACCTGTTACCAGTTCATTTCTCCCATCATCCCAGTCCCCTACAGAGTCCCCATGTACAGGAACACACTCTGCAGTGGCCTTGGAGGAACTTCTCTTTCTTGGCTGGGTTTGGTATCCCATCACACACCCCACCGTGCCAGGAACCTCCCAGTACATGCTCTGCCCACCCGGCTGGGGCTCCTACCTTGAACAGGGCACAGACATCTCTGTCATCACTCTCCAGGGCCCACAGTTTCTTTCTGGCTGCTTCCTGGAGCTGGGAGTTGAGGCACCGGGAGGAGCGGCTCTCAACAGAGAAGAAGAGCGAAATCTCTTGAAAAGGAAATGTGCAGAGTTAAGGGGGAGAAGGAGGTCCATGCCACACAGAGCTGTCTCCGTTGCACTTGCCTCCCTGCAGCCAGGCCCACCAGCACCTCCAGCCCTTGCCTCGTTGCAATGCTCAAACAACACAAACCCAGCCCGTCATCCCCCTTCAGCAGCAAAGATGAGAAACTCAAGGGATGACAGGGGGGCAGGTAGCTGCAGTGATAGGCCTTGCTACATCCAACCACTGGAAATCTGGGTGATGCCAAAGGCAGCATCTTACCTGGTGGAAAGCCCTCCCTGACAGCCAGCAGCACCAAGGAGGTGTCCGGCGAGCCTTCTGCTGCCTCAGTAGCAGGGTTGCTTGGCTCTGATGCCCCAGCCTTACCTAGCAAGGAGGGAGGACACAGAAGATCTGCTGTCAAATTTTGTGGCAGAGGTCTAGGATATTCTGCCCAACCATGCCACCTGAAAGCAAAGCCCGTGGGTTGCACTGCAGATCTGGCTGGGGATTGTGCAAATCTGGTATCTCCCTAAAATCATGCTCAACATTGGAGGCAAGATCCATGGGAGTGGCCTTGACGTGAGGGGACTTTCCCTCCTTGCTCTTGAGACAGAACGTCACGAAGCAGATCTGGTAGAAGGATGACCCCGTGACACAGAGATTTTTTTGGAGGAGACCTCAGAGTGAGAGCACTTCCCCAGCGCAGGAGAGCCAAGGGCTTGCAAAACTCTTTGCTCATCAATTTGACAATTTGAAAATGAGATTTTCTCCCCTGCCTGCTCTGGTTGGTATCTGAAATCCAAGCTGCATTCTCTCTGCTTTACACATCGTCAACTATTGCCATAAAGGATTCAGGAACTGAAACTTTAGCTGGTAATTATGTTAATGAAGGCTGAGGCACATAAAAATCCAGCTAGCTCTTCCACAGCTGTATTGGCTGTGGAGGGATAAGATTAAAAACCAATTTTTGTCAGTAATCAGATTGGATTTGTAAGACAAACATGTACCCGGAGATCTGGAGCTGGAACATGCAGCAGCTTTTGTAAGTCACTTCTGTGACCATAACTATACTTTACAGCTCTTTTTATTGAGCCAGCTTTGCTAGTCAGTCAAATAAACTGCTATTTGCACGCAGAATTATAATCCTTATTTATAGTTAGCAGTAGAAAAGAATGGCCCAAGGGTGGACATGTAATGAATGAGCTTTTCTTTGAAACAAAAGGCTCTACATTTCTCAACAGCTGATTTGAACACACTTAACAAAGGACTTCATCCAGCAACTCCGTCCCCTTCCACACACGGGGGAAACGGAGATGGGGAAGCGAAACGAGCCGGAGGCAGAGCTAAACCTGAGCTGGGTCCTGCCTGGGCTGGGCTTGCCTGCCAGTTGCTTCACTCCTCCCTCCCTTCCTCTTCTCCCTGCATCCCAGCAGACCCCAGTGGGCTCCACTGGGTTCGGCAGGGCCCGGTGGACAGGGGCTGGGTCCCCCTTCCCCAGGGATGGGTACCTGATGCCATGGTCTTCTCCCGCCACCATTTTCCCCGGCGCTTGGCTGCGGTGCGCTGCAGGCGGTCCCAGCGGGGCAGGAGCACGGGCGAGTGGGGGCAGCAGGAGTCACACTCTTCACCTGGGGAAGACGGGTGGTGGGGAGAAGTGTTCAGACCCCCGGCAGAATGCTCCCTGCCCGAGGGGTCTCCATACGATGTGCTGAAAGAGGCAGCAGGTCGGACACCACTCATGCCACCTCTGCCAGCAGCATGACAAAGCATGCTGGTGGGTCTTCGCAGAGCCAGGCAGGGCTCGTTTGGGTGAGAGGAGAAATGGGTTTGCTCCCCGCAGCACTAGCTGATTCAGTGTTTATTTTTGTTTGGGCCAGGCTCAGAAAGGGAACTGGGAGCTTTTTCAAGAGACCAATTGAAACTGCTGGTGGGGAGTCATTCCCAGTTGTGCCAGTGACTCATTTACCTCCCCGGTGCTGAAATATTTTGTAACAGCGGGCAGGAAACAGCCCCAGCCCAGAGCTGAGCGCGGGTCCCGGTGCTCGGGGCTCCACTCCTGGCAGCTGGGGCTGAGGCGCTCGTGGCACCCGCTGGCACCGTCTGTCTCGGTGGACACGTGGCCACAGCCGCTGGCCCCGATCCACCTCCCTCCTCCAGCCCGTCAGCACAGCCCCGTGAGCTCATTTGAGCACACCAGTATGGGAATCGTGCCCTGGGGACTGGCAGCACCCCATGGGCTCTGCAAGCTTTGCCATGCTTGGGGTGCTCCTGGGCAGCAGTGGCAGCAGACAGGGGTGGCAAGGGGGGTCCTGAAAAGCCAACAGCATGGGATTAAACCAACCCCCTGAGTCATCCTCTCCCCTCCCAGGCCAAAATGCCCTGCCTCGCTCCCCACGCACCCAAACCTAGTGACACAGCAAGTGCCCAGCAAGAGGAGGGGACACCAGTGGCCATCTTGGGAAAGGCGGGCAAGCAGCCAAAGGCAGCCGATGCTCAGTGCTGGAGTCTCCCCAGCGGCCCCGTCAGCGGGGTGAGCTCTGCAGCCGCAGGTCTCACAGCCCCGCTCAGACAGAGCAGAGCCGTGGCACCCCCACGGACAGCTTACCTGTGCACCCCAGGGACAGGTCCTGGTGCCAGGGAGTCCCCAGGCAGCAGCCCATATGTCCAGGAACACCGCCAGCCCCGAGCCGGCGGGCTGCTGCTGCACGGGCAGGGGTGAGCGCGCTGCTCGCTGCCCGGCCGGCGCTGCGGCTCGGCCCCAGCCCCAGCCACAATGCACAATGCGCCTTTTGAGCGGGCACCGTCTGCCGGCGAGGCGGGGGCGATGGGCACAGAGTCAGAGAATGGTTTGGGTTAGAATCAGAGCACCACTTAAGTTGGAAAAGACCTTTAAAATCATCAAGTCCAACCATAAACCTAACACTGCCAAGTCCACCACTAAACCATGTCCCCAAGTGCCACATCTACACCTCTTTTAAATACCTCCAGGGATGGTGACTCAACCACTTCCCTAGGCAGCCTGTTTCAATCCTTGACAACCCTTTTGGTGAAGAAATTTTTCCTAGTATCCAATCTAAACCTCCCCTGGCACAACTTGAGGCCGTTTTCTCTCATCCTGTCACTTGTTAATTGGGAGAAGAGACCAACACCCCCCTCACTACACCCTCCTTTCAGGTAGTTGTAGAGAGCGATAAGGTCTCCCCTCAGCCTCCTTTTCTCCAGGCTAAACAACCCCAGTTCCCTCAGCTGCTCTTCATAAGACTTGTGCTCCAGACCCCTCACCAGCTTCATTGCTCTTCTTTGGACACACTCCAGCACCTTAATGCCTTTTTTTGTAGTGAGGGGCCCAAAACTGAACACAGGACTCAAGGTGCAGCCTCACCAGTGCCAAGTACAGGGGGACAGTCACCTCCCTGCTCCTGCTGGCCACACTAGTTCTGATACAAGCCAGAATGCCATCGGTCTTCTTGGCCACCTGGGCACACTGCCGGCTCGTACTCAGCCGGCTGTCGACCAACACCCCCAGGTCCTTTTCTGCCGGGCAGCTTTCCAGCCCCTCTTCCCCAAGCCCGTAGCGTTGCATGGGGTTGCTGTGACCCAAGTGCAGGACCTGGCACTTGGCCTTGTTGAACCTCATACAATTGGCCTTGGCCCATCGATCCAGCCTGTCCAGATCCCTCTGTAGAGCCTTCCTACCCTCGAGCAGGCCAACACTCCCGTCCAACTTGGTGTTGTCTGCAAACTTACTGAGGGTGCACTCGATCCCCTTGTCCAGATCATTGATAAAGGTATTAAACAGAACTGGGGAACACCACTTGTGACCGGCCACCAACTGGATTTAACTCCATTCACCACCACTCTTTGGGCTTGGCCATCCAGACAGTTTTTTACCCAGTGAAGAGTACGCCCGTCCAAGCCACGAGCAGCCAGTTTCTCCAGGAGAATGCTGTCAGAAACGGTGTCAAAGGCTTTACTAAAGTCCAGGTAAACAATATCCACAGCCTTTCCCTCATCCGCTAAGTGGGTCACCTTGTCATAGAAGGAGATCAGGTTAGTCAAGCCTTTCATAAACCCATGCAGACTGGGCCTGATCGCCTGGTTGTCCTGTACATGCCTCGCGATGGCACTCAAGACGATCTGCTCCATAACTTCCCCAGCACCGAGGTCAGACTGACAGGCCTGCAGTTCCCCAGATCCTCCTTCCAGCCCTTCTTGTAAATGGGCATCACATGTGCTGACCTCCAGTCAACTGGGACCTTCCCAGTTAGCCAGGGCTGCTGATAAACGGTTGAAGGTGGCTTGGTGAGCGCTTCCACCAGCTCCCTCAGTACCCTTGGGTGGATCCCATCTGGCCCCATAGGCTTGTGTGTGCCTAAGTGGTGTAGCAGATCGTTAACCATTTCCCCTTAGGTTATGAGGGCTTCATTTTGCTCCCTGCCCTTGTCTTCCAGCTTAGGGGGCTGGGTACCCCAAGAACAACCGGTCTTACTATTAAAGACTGAAGCAAAGAGGGAATTAAGTACCTCAGCCTTTTCCTCATCCTTTGTCACTATGTTTCTGCCTGCATCCAATAATGGATGGAGATTCTCCTTCACCCTCCTTTTGCTGTTAACGTATTTATAGAAGCATTTTTTATTGTCTTTTACAGCAGTAGCCAGTTTAATTTCTAGTTGGGCTCTGGCCCTTCTAATTTTCTCCCTGCATAACCTCACGACATCTTTGTAGTCCTCCTGAGTTGCCTGCCCCTTCTTCCAAAGGTCATAAACTCTTTTTTTTTTTTGCTGAGTTCCAGCCAAAGCTCTCTGTTCAGGCAGGCTGGTCTTTTTCCCTGCTGGCTCATCTTTTGGTACTTAGGGACAGCCTGCTCCTTGCCTGGAAGATTTCCTTCCTGAACAATATGTCCAGCCTTCCTGGACTCCTTTGCCCTTCAGGACTGCTTCCCAAGTGACCCTGTCAACCAGGCCCCTAAAGAGGCCAAGGTCTGCCCTCTGGTACTGTCCAAGGTAGCAGTTCTGCTGTCCCCCTCCTTACTTCTCCGAGAATCAAAAACTCTATCATTTCATGATCACTGTGCCCAAGACGGCTTCTGACCATCACATCACCCACAAGTCCTTCTCTTTTTGGACACAACAGGTCCGGTGGGGCACCTTCCCTGGTTGGCTCCCTCACCCACTGTGTCAGAGGAAGTTCTCTTCCACACACTCCAGGAACCTCCTAGACTGTGTCGTCTCTGCTGTATTGTATTTCCAGCAGACAGCTGGTAAGTTGAATTCACCCAAGGGACCTTTAATGACTTTGTTCCAACCCCCCCTGCCATGGGCAGGGACACCTTCCACCAGACCAGGTTGCTCAAAGCCCCATCCAACCTGGCCTGCAACACTGCCAGGGATGGGGCATCCACAGCCTCCCTGGGCAACCTGTTCCAGTGCCTCACCACCCTCTCAGTGAAGAATTTCTTCCTTATATCCAACATAAATCTACCCTCTTTCAGTTTAAAACCATTGCCCCTTGTCCTGTCACTGCAGGCCCTAGTAAAAAGCCCCTCTCCATCCTTCTTATAAGCTGCCTTTAGGTACTGAAAGGCTGCAACAAGGCCTCCCCTGAGCCTTCTCTTCTCAGCCTTTCTTCCTAGGAGAGGGGTTCCAGTCCTCCAGTCATTTTCACGGCCCTCCTCTGGATCCTCTCTGACAGGTCCATGTCCTTCTTGTGCTGGGGGCTGCAGAGCTGGATGCAGCGCTCTGGGGGCTCTCATCCTGCCGACTGGCGTTGCCGCCCTGTGCTGGCCCCGCCGTTGCCCTGGGCTCCGCTCTCGCCCTTGCCTTTGGAAGTGTGTTGCCCAGCCCACGTGGCACATTCCTCTCATTCCTCCCGCCGGCCGCGGCACTGGGAGCCCCACGGTCTGCTGAGCCCGCCCAAGCTTCCAGCTGGCCCCTGCGGAAAGCTTCAACACTGATCTCCCCCTACCTCCAAAGGCAACCCTGTTCCTGACACCGCTGAAAGCCCCTGCCTCACCTGCGGGGACAGCCCGCTGGGGCTCCTCCAGCATCCTCCACCCGGGGCTGGCTGTGCAGCCGTTCCTGGACCACCTTCCCGCCCGACCCAGCCGGCGCTCTCCCTCTTTCACAGAGAGGGCAGCTGGCACCACTGCCCGTTCCGCACCAACCTCAGCAGAGCAGACCTACGTCCAGGCAAGCCACGGGTGAGTTCTCTGCAAGCACAGACACTGTGGGCTCCTGCGGGGCTAGCAGGGCTCGTCTCATCTCCGAGAGCAGAATTGTCTGAAGCCCAGATGCAAACACCGATTCGGCTGCTGTGCAGGATCCCTTGGGCTGCCCAGGATGGCGTCTCATTCCCTCTTTGCTCACACACTCTGACCTTCCCCAGCCTCCAGGACCAGGACTCAGGACTGGCTGCGTGGTCTCACTGCACTATGGGTGGCAGACGTCCACAGAGCATCTCTGGGGAAGAGCAACACAGCCCCTGCAAAAAAAAAAACCCAAAAGGTCTAGGGAGACAAGTCACAGATAGGGAGGTCTTTTAGGGATGGACCTTTACTTCACCAACCAGACAATGCCAGTGCCACCACAGCGGTGACTTGTTTTCTGCGGTGTGCTCCAGGAGCATTGCTGGCTCTCACAGACAGCCAGGCTGCATCCCAATGCATGACAAGACCTTGAGCTTCTCCAGAGTAGTGAGTAATTACTCCAGTGAATAATTTCTTACCAGACGGATTTCTGTGCCATGACAGGGGCTGCCTGGCACCACTGCAATACCCCTAAAGCAAAGCATGAGGAGTAGCTAGCTGTGGGACAGGCTGTGGCAGGATGGAGTCCATGTTCATGGAGCTGGCTGGGAAACTGCTAAGAAAAGTGAAGTCAAACCAAAAGGCTTTGCAGGGAGGGTTGCACCGAATGATGCTCCTGTGCAGTCCAGGCCAGGCACCAGCCTGCCTGCCCAGGGGAAGACTGAAAGAGTGGGGATTTCTAGTCTTCATCAGGAGAAATCAGATGTCAAAATATTGGGGTTGCCTGGAGAAGGAACCATCCTCCTCATCCTCCTCGCTGCAGCCCACCTGCCCTCCTGAGCCCCAGATGCTAGGGTGCGAAGAGCTGCAGCTCTCTCCTGGCGTGCTAAAGTCAAGCTGATGTTTCCCATGCAAAGCTGCGTGGCTGCGGGGACCTGCACGAAGGTGAGCTGCTGGGACAGGCTGGCACTGCTCTCCCTGTGGCAAGGACACTGTCTGTTCCCATTGCATGCTGACCCTGGAAAGCTCCACATTTAGAAAACTCTCCCAGTCAACCTAGGGATGCTCTGAAGGTGCAGGAACCAGAGGGGAAATTCAGATTCAGGCACAGGTTTTGGCCTGCTTGTACTCAGAGCACACAGCCCAGGTTTCTGTGGTGGAGTCAGGCACACCTTTACACGAAAGATGTTGCTGTTTTGGGCTCATGTTGTCAAAGTGGTCAGTGCTCAAACAGGGCAGGTATTTTCAGACAAAGCTTTTTGCTTCACTCAGAATGCTGTTGATTTTGTCAATACCTGCTTGCCAATTAGCGTCAAATTATTCTACCCAGGGGAAAAAAATATTATTTTTTTTAAATCAACAGAATGTTATATTCCATTTCCTAAACAAAAATGTCTTCCTTTGTGGTTTTGAAATTTCATTTTGCTCTTAAGTTTACCTAGATAACTTAGTGACCAAACCCACACCTCTACAAGCAAAGGTATCAACCTCCTGTTTGACCTGAAATGGAATTTTCCTTTTGGCCAACAACCCAAAAACCTTCCATTCCACTCCCTACCCCACTGCTTACCACCCCTGGATCTCCCCTGGACAGCCCCCATTGCTGCTGCTGAAGCCTTCAGCCTGGCCTCCCTGCAAAAGCCTGGTCCTAATAAGTACAGAAGCAATTTCCTGAAGGTCTCAGCCTGAGCTGGCTGGGGGTCTCTGCTTGTGCCAGTTCTCCAGGGTCTCTGCTCCCTTTGTAAACCCGGTGTAGCCATGCCAGCCGGGCAGGCTCTGCAGGCAGCGCGCCAGCCGGCCACACTTCCCTCCCCAGGGCACGAAATGGGAGGCAGGGTGACTGTCTGGGCACCCTTTGTCTGGGGGACGTAGCTGCCGCAGACACTGTCAGTCTCCAGGGCTGTCTCGCAGCAGCACCCTTCCCCGGGACCAAATCCGCTTTCCTAAATCCAGTGTGCCTGCTGTGATTTCTGATGCCCTTCTCCTATCAGTTTCTGGGTACAAAGGACCCAAACCAAACCTATCCTTCCCCGGTGTGCTCATGACCACCGCGTCTGAGCCTCAAATTCAGCCGGGACGAAAAATGCAAACTCTCTGCCCTAACCTGGATTTACCCAGCTGTGTCCCTGCACTGGACCGCCCCAGCCACCTGCAGCCGCCGCGTCCTGGCTGTGTTTGCTCAGCTGGGGACGAAGGGCGCAGACATGCAACCGGCACCCAGCGAGAGACCCAGCACGGCGGCTGCAAGGGCAGAGCGGTGCAAGTGACTGTACTGACCTGCTCCTCCGCACACGCCTGCGCAGGGCCCCTTGCTCTGCTCCCCAGCACCGCTTTCCTCCCGGAGAACTCTTGACCATGAAGCTCCAATCTCTCCAAGCCGGGTCCCCCAAGGGAACGCTGCCGGCGCCGGGACGCGGCGCGCGTGCCCGTGCGTGTGCACGGGGCTGCGTACGTGTTTGCAAGGCGGGCGACCGTGCCCAGCGCCGCCACTCCCTTACACGAGGAAAGGAATTTCTTCCAAGAGCGGCTTATCATCTTGGGAACCTCCGCTTCCCAGCAGAGCCGCCGGCACGGAGGTCAATGAGTTACCCGGAGTTATGCTATAAACAGCCCAGCACGCCGGCAGACCGCCGGCTCCCGAGGGGAAGCATGTACGCCCAGGCACCACCTTCGCCCTGGCTCTGCAGTAAACAAGGGCCGGCGAGGCTGCCCACAGGCACGGCGTCGGGGAGCAGCTCAGGGCTCCGCTCAGCCCCAGTGTGGCCGCACCGGCCACGGCTCCCTCCCATTGCAAGCGGCTGCTTTGCGTGAGCAGTCTCACCCGGACTCACCTGTCCCCCGCTCCCAGCCCCGGCGTTGCGTCCTTGGGGCTCAGGACCTTCCGTCCCCGCTGTGCACCGACTGCCTCTGCTACAGCAAAGCGCCAGGGAGAGGCTCTACCTGTGCCACAGTTTGGGCATCCTGGGGAGGTGGCAGAGGCACTCAGCTCCAAAAGCCCCTTCTTCTCTGACAAAATGCAAATACAGACACACAGAACAAGAGATCTGTGGACCCAGCAGTATTTGTGCACCCTGGCTAAACTCCACAAACAGGGCTAGCAGAGAAAAATTCGGGGATTTTTTTTTTTCTTTTGAAAACAATGGAAGAGTTAATATCAAGCTTTTCTAATATTCCTGTTTCCTTCTGGGAGTGCTCAGAAGTTGACCATTCCTTGGCAGGTTCAAAACGAAGCCTCATTGCTTTTCACTTTGTTATTTAAAAATGAACCTGAATGAAAAAGGAAGTCAGCCTAAACCTGACTTCAGTCAGGGAAAAAAGCAAACAAACAAGATGAAACATTTTGTTTCAGGTCAAACAAACTCCTGTTTCATGGTTTTGATTCTCTGACATGGGGGGGGGGGACCCGTTTTGGTGTTCGGTGGTGCAGTGCTTTCCTTCCCTCGTCCTCTGAAAGCCCACCCAGCCCGAGCACCGACTGCAGCCGGGGGAGCCGCAGGGACACTGGCAGGAGTGAGCAGGGCCAGCGGGGACATTTCCTCATTCTTGCACTCTCTGATTTTAATTTCATCCTCTGCAAATGGGCACAGAGCGGTGATAAGCACCTGCCTGCGCCTTGCCCACCCCCTGCAATCTTGGGCCCTTCAGGCTGCCCGTCAGTGCCTGCCTGCTCAGGTGGGGCAACAGAGGGGTGGGGGAGAGGGACCTGCTCCCACGTACCTCCACTCATACCCTTGCATGCCCAAGAGTGGGTGGCATTGGGGACAGCATCTTTCCTGGTGTGCCGGCAGCTGGGGGCAGCTCGGGAAGGAGGGGGTTCGTGCATGGCTGCAGGACACACGGGAAGTGCCATGGTTTTGCAGCAAAACTGGCAAGGCAAGTCACTGAAATGCAGCCAGACAGGCCTGGCTTCAAGATATTTCTTTTCGCTGATGGCCCTCACTCAAGACGCTTCTTCCACCTCCAAGACCCTTCTTACTTTTCTCCATCCTGTGCAGCACGCAGCAATCCAAAGCTGCTGCTTGCACCGGGAAATTTGCTCCATCCCGCAACTAAAGGGTTAAGCGGGCTCCAGGGCTGAACTAAGCTGAACTCAGCGCTTAATTTTCAGAAATGCTGAGGCCTGCTCCTCTCGCATTGTTTTCAGCCAGAGGCGGAGGAAGTAAGCGCTCTTGGAAAATAGACCGTGTGTGGCAGCCGTGCCGTGCCGGGGTGGGTCAGGAGGCTGCGACCACCCTTTGGCCCATACGGCGGCCACCCCTGCGCTGGGGAGCTGGCAGGGAGCAGCCTAGGCTGCTGCTTTGGGGTGTCCTCCCTGGCATTGGGGTATGAACCCCGAGCATCCTCCCTGCTCGGAGCCTGCGGCTCTCGGAACATGACCACCGCTTCAAAGGCAGCGGTGCGGCGTCACCGCCCAGGGGAGCCTCCAGACTGTATGGAGACAGAGCCAGGGAAGTGGAGGCCACAGATAAGGCATGGGAAGGAAGAAGGAAGGACCAGAGCCAGCCAGCTGAGCTCCAGGGTTTGAAGATCGCTACAGCCCCTGCCTGGCACTGTTGCCGAAAGGAGCCTTCTAGTTCACCCCTGTGCAAACATCTTGGTTTTTTTCCAGTTCAGCTTGCAGGAAGGCTTGGAGGTGTCAGGGAAAGCCCCACTGTAATACTCCATGTGCAGGTGTCTCAGAGGCACCGGTTTCGCTATAGAGAGCTTAATGATAAGGTTTAGGAAAGCAGCAAGGAATAGCATTTGCAAGCATACAGCCCCATGAGGCTGCCTCTCAAGGCCTTTTTGAGCCCATTTGACCATTGCATCCCTTCCTCAGCCATCCTGCCCACAGCAGTCACTGCTCCAGCACGCTGCCTTGCTCAGGCACCCTCGCCCAGGCACAGGCAGAGCTACAGCACCTTCCAGCACCGCCACTGCTTTGGCAATGGTTGCAGCGGGGACAGCCACAGCATCAGACATCACAGCAGTTTTTAGGCACAGGACTCTCAGGGAAAACCTCTTTCTGCCTCTAGAACAGCTTCTTCCAAGGTCGCATAGGTAGCTCAGACCTCATGTCCTCTGCAAGATCTGAGCTAACAGCTCATGAAACCACCGCGCACCCTCAGGTTACTCCTCCCAGCTCCCTCTGACTCCTGTCAGGTCTCTCCTGCCTGCACTACGACAAGGTTGCAGGGATGAGGGGTGAGGTGCCAGGCTCTCTGCCGCACAGCGACTCCGTCCTGTGCAAGGACGCCTGCGCCCAGTGGAGAGCACAGGGGGACACCAGGAGATGTGTCATGAGCTTCTGAGTGTCATGAGCTTCTGACGTTCTCAGCTTGTCTCACATCCCCAGGCAGCCCAGTCCCAGACCCCTGACTCTCCTGGGATGGAGCAGGGGCTGCTCTCCATGTCACCTGCAGAAGAGGAGCCCTTCCCACCACCCCTCTAACCAGTGCCTCCCCTGGAGCCATTGTGCCCCCTCTCACCCCCAACACCGCTTTCTCAGCTCTCCCACTGCTGTGAAGCCTGGCCGTGCTGTGCACCCAGCCAAGACGGCCACCCACCCCAGGAATCAGCCCCACAAGAACAGACTCACAGCTGGCAGCCAGATCTACCCCATCTCCACAGCAGAAGAGGGTCCCCAGGTGACAAAAAGTGTCTCTTGGCCACCTGATCTCTCTTGACTGATGGAAGAGCTGCTGCACAGAGGTCCCCCAGCTCCACCCTTCCTGCTGCCCCATCCAGTCACAGCTTCTCTCCTTGGCCTTTTATCCCTGCTCTTCTCCCAGGCTGGAAGTATCTCTGCCCAGCACTGGCCAGAACATTAGATGGCCTTAACCCTATCAATAATGCAGGAGAATCGATGGCAGGTAGCTTGTAGACAGCTGCCAGCCTCTGAGGGGCACTGACACCTCCCTAAATATGGCCAGGCAGGACCTGGGGTACAGATAAATGCCTGCAGCCTATGTTGGGGTGGTGAACTCAGGCAGGATCTGACAGGAATGCCTCCTGCCTTGCCCACCTCTCTGGACCTGGACCTGCTAGCCCACGTGAGGTGGCTGCTCACCGGCCAGAGGGACACAGGGAAAGCACTGGCTGAACACAGCTATGTGCAAGCAGCTGTCACAGCTTTTGCTCTGTGACCTTGTATGTGCTGGACAGGTTTTCCTGTGGCCCCAGGTAGCCGCTGGCTATCAGGCTGTGCTGGGGACAGCAGAGGAAGGTCTCTCTGATGTGTCCCCTCTGTGTTGGGGAGCTGTTGCTAAGCCCAGAGGCTGTGCTATTCCCATCCAATAAAATGGAAAAAGGTGGAACTGTGCCTTTCTTTGCAAAGATGCTCAGAAAGCCATTGCATCAGGGCTACGTGTCCAAGAGAGGGCAATCTGAGCTGGAGTTGCAGACGGTACTGGGGGTCCCCATCTGGCAGGCTGGGAGTCTGCCATCCAGGGACCTCCAGCACTGGGCACAGCTGGTGTTGGGAGCACAGCCCCGCCTGGGACTTGCGGCATTGCCCAGCTCCCCGCCGCAAAAGGGCCGATCGGCTGAGGGATGCTCTTGTCTGCTGGGAGACTCCCAGCGCATCTCCCGAGGTGAGTTTGGGACGCAGACCTTCAGCATGGAAATCCTGCTATTTCCATGAGTTTGCAGGCGGCAGGGTGTGATGCTGCATTCGACCTCCCCCAGGAAGGGCAGAGCTGCTGGGACCAGCAAGCATCACCTCTAAGGATCTTGAAACAGGAACGCCGGACCTCTGCCTTCCCCTCAGTGCCCACTGTCACCTTACGGGACATCATGCTGCTTTTCCACCTCCGTGTGCCCCCCAGCAACCCCACGGGAGAGCTCATAGCTCCCACGCCGGCGGCGGTGCACGGTGCAGCCGGACTCTCCGCTTCTTGCATATTAATTGCCAGAGCCATTAGATGGCAGCAGCTACCGCGCCACCAGAGTCCGGCTCCCCACGCTGTCCAAGCCTTGCCAAAACGGGTTTGGGGCCAGGCCCCAGCCCTGCTGCCCACAGCCCCCGGGCACCAGCACCTGCACCACGGCGTGGGGAAATAACCCCGGGATGGGGCAAGCGCTGTGGGACTGCGGAACGGGGCTTGCAAGGAGAAAAACGAGGGAAGGCTCCGAAATAGGGGACCGGCATCCCAAGCAGCAACGTCGGGCTCAGCGGGGCACACGAGCGTGACCAGGCGGGTCCGGAGGATGTCTCTGGAGAAGATGACTCTCTGGAGTCCATCCGCAAAGGACTGCTGCGAGCACACAGCTGGGAACCGCCGGCTGCTGACTTGCAAAAGCCAGCCTCTGCGCACCGCGCTAACGAGCAGTCAGTGAAGCCGCACTCATTTCCAGCGGTGATTTTATTGCCTCTGTGTTAAAGACGCTACAGGTCAGGTAACACGCCGGGCAAATCCCGCCTGGGATGTGCAGCCAAGATTGTTCAGGTGCTGCATTGCATAGAGCTGACTGAAAGTCAGAAGCAAAACCTGCTCAAAACATCCAAGTTGTTCTCCTTGGAGAGGTTTCCAAAGGAAAATCAAACTTTCTAAATATTTCATTTTAACTTCTCAATTTCCCTATATTTCTCCCTTCTAGTCTCTCTTTTCCTTTATTATTGTCCTCTGCTTTTGCCCTGTTCCTATTTTGCCATTGAAACAGAAATGAACAGGACGAGGAAGGAGAACTAAAAATGACAAAGTGAGCACAACCCCCCAGATCTCCAATTTTTCATTTTTCAATTTCACCCACAGTAGGAAAATGGTCACGAAAATGCATTTTGGTCATCTTTAGACTACAAATGTATAAAATCCCAACCTCCACATTACTTTTCCTTCCAACATCCATGATATGAGTTGCAAGGGGCTGAATAGCCATCTCCCACACATACAGCACCAAAAAGCAAATCCAGTGCTGCTTTCCCCACCGCCAGCCCAGCAAGTGTTGATACGAGCAGTGCTCGCCATGGAGCCTGAGCAAAGACATGATTTGTATGAACCACTCCATCTAATTCACACAGCTCAAGCTCAAGCTTAACCATACAGTAAAGGGAACGTATTTAAAGAAATATGTTGATAATTCGGAAAAAAAATCAATATTTTTAGACTTTCCTCTAGAAAAGAAAAAGAGAACAACTGATTAAGATATTAATTGCTTATGCTGATCTAGGTTTTTTTGAAGCTCTTAATGATCCAAGCTGCTTGTAAAGGTGTTGGTCTTGATGCCATTTCCTTTTAGAAAGCAACAAAGCAGCTCAGTGAGGCTAAGCATCTCATTTTGATATTTTCAGGGTGGAACATTTTGATTTTTCAACTTACAGAGCTTTGCTGCTTTAATTTTTTGTACATAAAGCCAAGGCTGAAATCAGAATGAAAGCTTTCAGTTTAAACTAATTAATCCAAACACTTTGATTCAAATCCCGTTGTGTTTTCTCAGTTTTGTTCTCTGGGAATTTATTTTAAGTGTCTGCATTCCGTTTTTAGACCGGGGGGGAAAAAATGCATGATTTCCTAGAAAAGAGATAACCCGCTGCTTACCCAAGGCTAGCCATTCTGCAGTATTTCGTATGCTTAGAAGTGTAAAAATAAATTATCTTTTCTTAATTACATTGTTTGGTCTCCTTCTGAACTGTACGGGCAGCATGGTCCGGAGACCTGGTCTGAGCTTTGCCGCCAGCCCCCCGAGTGAGGAGTGCCATGCTCCAGCCCGAAGGTCCCCCAGATTCTCCCAGCATCACCCTGATTCTCAGTTTCCCCATGAAACAATATGAGGAACAAAAGGAAAAACAAGTTATCGTGATAACACCACTCCAGCAATGAGAAAGAAGCAGCATTTGCCAAAGCTAAATTGCTCTTTCTGAGAAGGTGGTGCTCCCCAAGGAGCTCTGGGAAGATGGGGGGTGTGCCAGCCAGCTTCCACAAGCGGAGAGGTCCAAGGGCTGGGCTTCTCACAAGTGGCTCGTGATAGGCAAGGCTGTCCATTAACAACATCTCGGGATCCTGACCTAACGGCTGATGGGAGGGAGGATGTTTCTTCCTTCCATCAGTCCTTGCTGCTTCAGGGCAACTTAAAAGGGAAAACTAAAAATAAACCCAACTTCCGATGACCTTTAATGGGTTGAAACATAGTTGGCAATGGGAAAGCAGGTCAGGTACCTTGGGGGCCAGAGCTGTGGCTGGTATAAATCTGCCTTTGCATTGCTTTGCTGATGCTGCTTGGCAGGAACCGCCAGCTGGGCTTTGCGGGGCAGCTGTCCCCAGTGGGTCCTCGCTGGCCCTGCAGCGGGGCCGGGAGCAGGGACCGCACGAGCATCAGCTACTCAGCTACACATGCAGAAGGGGAAACGAAGCAGCCCCGAGATGCCTGACCTCAGGCAATAAGCCCTGATATTGCCTGGGAGCCCCAGCCTTGCTGCGTGACACAACAGCGTGCTCTTTGGCTTTTGCGGCATGCTGCGGCGGCAGAGGTCTGCGCAGGGACATTAGCTCTCCTGGAGGGCAAGAGAGTGAAAGACTCTTGCAGGTTTTAGGACAAACACTGGTTTCCAATGCTCTGAAGCCTTTGCCACCACCCCTTCCTTAGGCAGATCATGCAGCACCAGTCTTCTCCCGGTGCCCTGATCTTTCAGGAGGGGAGGTGAAGGCCCAGCACTCCCAACATGCAGACAAGTCTCACTCTAGAGCTTCTGCAGCACTTGTTTTCACTCATCTGCTTCTCATTGGGGAACATTTATTGCACTTGACCTAGGGACTCGGCACCTGTGATGGTAAGATGGATAATGCCAGAGGACCTGTAGCTCCTCCTGTGCACGGCGTAGGTATCCCTTCCTGGCTTTGCAGGATGGCTGCAGGTTACAGATGGGCTATGGTGCTCACTAGCATGGCCTGGAGCAGATCCAGCTCACAACCATTCTTCACTGTCTGGGTATTTTTTCTCGCTGAAACTATTTGCACAGCACTAAAATTAATGACTGAAAATGTGAGTTTGCTTGAAAATAATCTATCATTTGATTATCACTTTAATGCAGGCAGCCTGGGGAACATCTGCCTCTGCCTGTCTGTGACTCCTCCTGCCGACACGGGGAATTGCTGGGAAGGGATGTTGTGCTGCTGTGTAAACTGGAAGAAAGCCAAACCCGTGGTGAATGACTTGGTGGTTGCTGTCACTGAGGAAAGGAGTGGGGTCCTGTGCTGGATGAGGCACGAACTGTGCTGTCAGGTCCCATCATAGCCTCCCAGGGCCCCCTCTTAAAACACCCACTGCCCAGTTCATTGCCTCTGGTCCCAGTTGCTATGTTTTCCAGGGACTCCCAAAATAAAATTCTGACCTACATCATCTGAAAGTAATTCTGTCATCACCAGAATAGCGAGTCTGGCTTTGCACTGGGGCAGCAGGCAGCAGCATCTGACCACTCCTCACTTCACCTCTGCCAGATCCCACCTCATAGGGAGGCAGGGAACAAGAGAAAAATGGGTGGGGAACTGCCCAGTGAGGCAGAATTTCCTCCATCCCATGACACAGACCATGTGCTGTGGTATAATGGGGTCTCCAGACCCCTTAGGCTTCTCTGCTGCCTTTTGGGAGCATTACAGCCCTGGACTTACAGGCTTTTTTTGGAAAATGTCACCAGCTTCCGATGAGTCAGAGTCCTGCTTCTGTGCAGCCTGCCCAGTGCTTCGCGCGAGGCGTCGGGCTGCGCCGTGCTGGGGTCCCCACGGGCATCTCGCTGCCGTTGTTTGGCCTTAAATCTTCTTGCTGAGAAAGGAGAGCTTTTTGCTGCCAGCGCACGTGCAGGCAGGTCTGCCGGGAGCTTGGGCTGGCAGGGACATGTTTGGCCAGCTGGTGCCTCTGGGACAGACAGATACATTTGTGCTACGGCACCCTGGAGCAAGGGCTGCAGCTGGGATCTCTGGCCAAGGCATTTCCACTCCTCCTGCAACTGTGATTCAGCCGTGAAGGCTGTTCACCAAGATGACTACCAGTTGAAGGGGAAAGAAAGTGGATGGAAAGCCTGGGGCTCCTACAGAGAGACCTCTGAAAGCTGTTCCATATGACTGTATGTATGTGCTTGCAAATACGTATGTATGCATGTGTCTGTACCTAGGTGGGCTGAAAGGGATGCTATGGCTTCAAGTAAACCAGAAATGTCAGAGCTACGGCTGTTGATGAACCATCCCCCCATGTGCTTTGAGGACAGAGATGCTTACATGATCATTTAACTGTCTGACCTCTCATAACCCTGTCTCTCCTGGCCTTGGGACCTGCTATCTGATATGTCCCTTGCATTCCCCTCTCCATTCCTCACCTGGTCCCCAAGTCACGTAGGAGTGAGGAGGGATCCCCTTCCCCAGGGCTTTCCCCAGGCACCCTGCTCTGCGGCAGCGGGACAGGGGCTCCCCCTCCAGCCCTGGGGACCAACATCCCTTCCCAGGGACAGCAGCTGAGTGCAGCCTCACGCAGAAACACATGGGTGGTGGCTACCCAAGCCACCGGTGGGAGAGGCAGTGACCCTGATTTCTCTGAGTTCCTGGTGTTAGTATAGCAGAAGATACATTTTGAGCCTAGCTTCCAGTGATTCCACATGCAGTCAGCAACTTCCAGCTCTCCCAGTGATCAGCCAGCCGGTGTTTGAGTTGGGCATGAGGGAAAGAAGAAACACAATTATCAACTGGGTGGGGAAAGTTTGGTTCAGGTGACTCTCTCAGTATCTCACAAGGGCATGGAGGCAGGGATAAGAAACCCAGTGTCCAGGGAAATAGTCAGTAAAATTAAATTAAATTAGCACCTTTTTCTCTTCCATCCTCTTACCCCCATCACCACTATGTCCCTTTTCACTGAACGATGCAGGGTCCTGCAGGCAACAGCATCCTCTGCGCAGCGTGAGCTACGCGGTACATGCTGGGTACTGAATGAGGCAGGCGCCTTATGGGAAAAATACGCATCTAATAATTGCTGTGAAAGACTGTGTTGCAATGCACAGACACAAAGGGATGAAAGGAGGCTGCGTTAACATCCTGACATTTCCTCATTTCTGACTTCTTGTCTCAGGCATCCCTAGCACCCTTTTATTCCAAAACACCCTGGGACAGTGCTGATGGTGAGGGGCTCCAACCAGTGCCCTGCACCACGGGCCCCTGCTGCAGCCCAGCTGGGGCCAGGTCCCTGCGCAGGAGCCACTGGCCAAGGTGGGGGGGTGGCAGGAATTTGAGCTCCCTGCCGTCAGCTCACAAGTGCCAAAAATCCATGGTGGGGGGGACCCGACGCCCTGCCGGCCTGCCCCGCTGGTGGCACCCACTGCCCCTTACCGGTGGCAGAGCCGCGGCGCTGGGAGGGGACGAAGGGGAAGAGGTTCTGAGCCGGTGCCCCCTGAGCTCTGCCAAAGCACCCTGTCCTCCCGCGCAGCCCTCTTCAATCCCAGTCTGTCTCTGCTGGAAATTTCAAGTTGTTCTGAAGGCAGCAAGTTAACAAGATTTGGAAACCAGGTCAGTGGAAGAAGCTTAATTAGCTCGCTGAACCGTGGGGACCAGCTCACATCGTATCTGCTTTATTGACTCCCCGAATGGACGTTATTGATACGATAGGCGTGAGCATCTCTGCGACGGGGCCCTGCGCTCTTCTCTGGACAAGGGGACACTCCGGGCACTTGTCAGGCACAGGGAAGCTTCACCGAGGGCCCCAAATCTGCGCCACGTGTCAGCCCGAGCCGTGCTGAATCAGCAGTACTGCTTTCCCCTTGCCTGTTCCCCCCAGCCCTGCAGGGACCCCCGGACCCTCAGCCCTGCTGCTGGTCCCACTCTTCCCACCCACCCGCCACCTCTGGGGAGGGGACAGAGCCGAAGGGGACAGGCAGCAGGGCTTGCAGCGAGCTGGTTGCCTTACTGGCAGCACAGGCGTAGCTCACACGACCTGCTACCTGTCTTGTCATGTCACCGCAAACATCTGCTGCCGCAAACAAACCAGCAAGAGAAAGGGAAAGCAAAAGGCCCTCTCCGGGCGGCACTCCAGCCCCAGGAGCGGGAGAGATGTGGAGCCTGTCACGCTGCATGAAAAACCCCTTTCATTAGTGGCAAGATCGTAGCTCGCCTCTGAATCGCAGCGCAGCTTCTCGGGGGCTCCGCAGGCAGGGCAGGCACAGCCCCGCTCCGCTCGCACCCTGGGAGCAGCTCCGCTGGGGAAGGTTTTATCCTGACGGATAGCATCTCACAAACAAAACAGGGAGCTAATGGCTTTGAAGCCCTTCCAGGGAACCCTGACGTGCTGCCAAGCAGAGAAGGCTCCTTGCTGTTTGCTGAGGGAAGAGCCCCTCTCCGTCCTGCAGCCGGGTGCCCCGCAGACACCCACAGCCCCCTCCCCGCTCCCGGCGTGGGACGGGCACCCGGGGCTGCCTCGCGTGGCACTGCCAGGACAGGCGGGGGTGGCCAGGCTGGACGGCTGCTGGAGGGCAACCTCGGCGCTAGAGGCGATCTGATTTTTCTGCATAAATGGTATGCCCCCCCGCCCCGTCCTGGGACAGGGAGTGAGCGGTGCGGGACCGGCAGCCGGTCTCAGCCAGGGCTGGGTGGGAGCTCCGTGGCAAGGAGGGACCAGCCTGGAGACCCCGGGAGCTGCAGGCAGGGCTGACGGCAGGGCGGCGAGCAGGTCACCGGGCAGGGCGAGCGCGCAAGACCGAAGACAGGGCGGCGAGGAAGGGCAGGGTAGCGCAGCGGGCAGGGCCGGCCGGCGGGCAGGATTGCAGGCAGGACTGCAGGCAGGGCCGGAGCGGAGGCAGGACTGCAGGCAGGGCAGCGGGCAGGCGGTGCCCAGCAGATGGCGGCGGTGCCGAGGCGGCGCGTCCCGCAGCCGCCCCCCCGGGGCCGGGCCGGGCCGGGCCGGGCCGGGCCGCCGCCGCCGCCCCCCGGCGCTGCCCCCCCCTCGGCGCTGCCCCCCGCGCTGCCCTCCGCGCCGCTCCGCGCTGCCCCGCCCGGCGCGGCCGTCCGCGGGCTGAGCCGCCGGGGCGGGGCGGGGAGAGGCGCGGCGCTGCGCGGCGCTGCGCGTCCCCCCGGCCGCGGCTCCACACCCCGCTATAAGAGCGGCGGCCGCGGCCGCGCTCCGCAGTGCATGGCAGCGCCTCGACCGGGACGCGGCGGCGGCTCCGCCGGGACCCTTCCCCTGGGCCGTCCCCCTTCCCGCCTCGCCCCCTCCCGGCCGCCGACACCCTTGACCTTGCCGTCCGGCAGCTCGGGAGCGAGAGCCGGCGGGATAGGCGTGCTGGGTCGCGGAGCTGCCTTGGGATGCGTTAGCCGGCGGATCGCAGAGAAATATTTCTCCTAGGAAGGAGAGAGGCAACCTCCTCCCGCTGACGCGGGCGGCGGAAGAGAAAGAGGAATTAAAGAGCATCTTTGCCCCCTTTGTTGAATGAGAAGGACGGAGGAGGACCGGCAAGATGAGCACTAGCAGTAAGTACGGCTTTCCCTTGCCTTTGCTGGGGGAATGGGGCTGGTATTGCACTGAGCTGGCTGGGAGGAATTGGAAAGAAAATGTCACAACAGGGTTGACAAGCCCAATGGGATGGATTTTTTTTTTTTATTTTCCTGCCTGCCTTTTGCTTTCTGACAGGGCCTGGCTTTGCTGGCCCTTCTTTCATAGGTGCTTATCTCCGCTGAGTACTTTTCTTGGCTTGTATTTCTGGGGTTTGGAGGGCAGATCATGGACTAAAATGTCGATATGCAACATGGTGAGAGGGAGCCAGGAGCACTCTGACAGGCAGCAGGCTCACTTGCTGATGCCACTGCCTACGTATAAATGGACATAGGGGGAACAGTCGATGGGGAGGAGGAGCACAGTAAGGAGAGACACAGAAACCAGGCATCTGAGCAAAACACAGGTGCAATACTGAAAAACACGTACCTTCTGCAGTTGGGGATGTGGGTGTTTCTATTGTGTGTGTGAGACAAGGACAGAGGCACTCATGCACTATGTATGAATTGCTAAAGAAGCAGAGCTTGGAAATGTGCTGCACAAGATGAGAAATGGCACCCGGTACTAGTCTGGTTACTTCTGGTTTCGTGTCCTTGTTGTAAAGTCTGGAAAGATTGATCAGGTTTGATCAAGTCACAATCAATTTCTTATTCCTCACTGATGTGATATGTGACAGCTGTACCCACCTTACTAGCACAGCTTTGATCTAGTCCTTTAAAAGCAGTGAGTCCCCAGCCAAAGGAGTTGATGCTGATGGCCACCTGAGGGTCTTTCTCCTGGGATAACCTCCCCAAGGAAGGTGCCCTCCCTCCTCTGGGTCCTAGAGGCTATGTGAGGAAAGGAGGACTCCCCCAGGCAGAAAGCGACAGAGCAGTGACTTCTCCATTGCATTGGTGTGTTGAGGTTTCTCAATCCAAGGGCTTGGGGTGGTTCCCAAGCAAAACACTGTGAAAAATGCCTTGGCATGCTGCAAGGCAACAGAACAGGTGATTCCAGCTCTGTTGGGCTGTGTCAGAGGTGAGAAAACTTTCCAGGTGCCCTCTGCACCAGCCACACCTGGGACAGGAGCTAGTCCCCCTCCTGGGGGAGCGGGGCTGGCAGTGCCCAGGTAGGAAACAATAGGGACTGATTCTTTCTGAGCCTGCTGGATGCCTGATAACAAAGGGTCCTCCCTGTGTCTCTCTGGGTGAGGAGCTTGGGTCCAGTGCGGAGGGCTAGGATGGCACACAGTGCTAGCTGGGGTCAGTGACCATGGTGGTCAGGTGGGACCATTAAGGTTTCTCTAAGCCAATTTTGACAAATGTGTGTTGGTTCCTTTTGGGATTCCTTTCCAGCTCTTCATTAGCCAGCTTGGCTGCTAATAGTGATAAGGGCTGTTCATGGCACTGGTGTGTTACAGCTATCTGACTGTGCTGCAAAACTCCTTTACTGGGTCGTCCTCCCCCACATAGAGAGAGGTTCCACTGAACCCAAATGTGCTGCCTGCCTGTGGCTCTGACATGACTCATGGGAGCAGGGCACCAGGCAGGCAGCGCGTGCAGAGCTAGGAGTCTCTTGGGAGGTGTTCCTCTTTCTGCCACTGCCTTGCTCTGTGACCTTGGGCACATCACTCAGCTGTGCCTCAGCTTCTGGATTTGCCAGCAGTAGGCTGCCACCATGGCTCTTGCCCAGCCTTTTGGATGGCTTTGCAATCTTTGCCTAAATATTGCCATTATGTCTTTCTAAGTAGCCATGTTTTAGTAAAGGTTTGGGAACTTTGTAACATCTGCTAATCACTTCCTGTGCTGTGGGTTGATTACTTATGGTCCCTTTGGGACCACACCTGGTACAAAGGCTGTGCAAACCCTGCAAGGCAGTGGGCTGTGCCCTGTTAGGCTTCCAGACTCTTTCCCAGTAGCTGAGGAGCTCAAAGCAGGGCTTCCCATACCCAAATGCTGGCTCGTGTCCATTCTTAGCAATGGCATGATCCTCTACTAGCTGGTTCTGTGAGGAAGGCATGGGGTGCAGGGCCATCTCTTCTACCAGCATGTTCTGTGACTGGTGTGAATATTGCCAAAAGCTGTCTCTCCCCTCTCGCTGCTGCCTTGCTGAGCTCTGCGCATCCTTATCCAGCCTGTATCCCTCGGGTCCATGTGCCTGGAAGGCAAAAAAGGAGCCCAGGAGTCTTGTGTCGGTGCGCTCTGTTTCATCTCTATTTCACCCCACTGATGCTACTTGGCGGTGTCCTGCAATGGCTTTTGCAGCTCTTTGCTAGCTGCCAATGGCTTGGGGAACTCGGTGCCACTTGTTGGTTGGACTCTTCCCAGCCCTGCTCGCAGCTCTGCCTCTTGGGCATGGCCAGCTCTGCTGCTGTGCTGCTTTTTGTTTCCCCCAGCCCCTGTAGTGACTGAGGGCTTAGATGCGGTGAGCCCAGCCAGCAGGCTCAACTGCACTCCAGCCTCCCTAGTTTGGTCTCTCCCCTGGTGCACAGGACCCTACCTGTGCAGATATGAGGAAAGAGGGAGACACAGGAAGAGGAAGATGGATGATGAAGCCAAATTGTGCATGGAGTGATGACATACAAGTGTACCTGTGGCTGCAGAACCAGAATTTGGGGGCTGGCAGGTCAATGAGGTCAATCCTCAGCTGAGGATAAAATGCCACCGTCTGATCTGTGATTCCCACCACTCCTTTCCCTTTTACTTGGTGCATTTTGATAATGCTTCTATCCTGTCTGAAGCTGATCTGAGGCAGGAAACCCGAGACTGTGGGCCCTGGCTGGCCTTAAGCCATGCTGTTGTGCAAAACTATCTGTGAGGCCTCCAGGAAGCTCTGCAGGATTTGCTGCACTGTACAGGTGTATCTCTGAAGATGCTTCATGCACAGCACACAGGAGTCTTGCCTGCCCTTGTTGAGGGGACAGGGGTTTGCTTTTCACCTCGGTATGGGTCCCAGGTTTGGAGGCCCCATGTTGTCATCTCTCCCATGATACAGGGAAGGCAAAGCCATATGGAGACCTTGCTTTTAAGGGGAAGAAGAAAAGGCCTGTGATGTTGGGTGTAAACTCATATCCTGGGGCTGCAGAGCAGACCAGATGGCCCTGAGGGTGCAAGGGTTGTGCTGGCTGGGAAGGCAGCCTCTCCTCCTGGGCTCACCAGGTGTGCAGCAAGCATTTGGAGGGCACAGTGTTGATATTTACACTAGCTACACTATTTATACCTCCCATTCTGGTTAGCACTGCTAATTGGTTGCAAATGGATTCATACATTCATAAATGGATCTATTGGTGCTGCTCTGCACTTCCATTGAACCTGGATCCTGTAGTACAAACTGTTGCCCAAGAGAACATCCCTTTAAATCAGCCATTAATCTCTTACATTCTGCGCTCAACCTCTGCCTTGGAAACTGGCCTGGTGCAGGGATTTTTAACGTGACCAATGCTGTGTTTGTGCTCATTAAAAGGCAAAGAGTTGAAGTTGTCAACTGCCCCAGGGATTTAAGACTCTCTGAAAGGAGTGTGAATAATCCCTTCTGCTGCTTTGAAGGTAGCCATCAGGTTTGGGTGCTGCAGGTCCACGCAGTGAGCACAGTCTGTGAGTAGGGGTTACCCTGGTGGGACCCGTGGGTGATGGCATTTGCACGTGGTCTCTTTCAGTCCAGTTCTGTTGGGGTGGGAGAGGGGCTGCTGGAAGCCTTGGCACTGGTCTTGTCAGGAGCAAGGTGCCCCTCATTGTTATGGGCCACGCTGGTCTGAGCAAAGACGCGCAACTCCTGGGGGAGGTGAAACCCCAGTGAACTCCCAAATCAAACCAGGTTTGGCAGGGTCTGGATCAGCATTGCAATGGGTGATTGAAATTGGTTCACAAACTAGGGATCTTCCAGATTCCTGTCTCCATCATGCACCCTGAAGAGGGACACCAGAATCTATCCCCACGGCAAGTTAATTGGGGGGGGGGGGGGGGGGGGGAACGACACCAGTACCATCTATCCCCCATCCTCTCCTCTGAGCAGCTGACAGCCTATCGCAGCACACAGAGCTCTTGCAGAGGGCTTGGTATGTGAAGTGGAAAGTTTCCCCAGACCATCCCAACCCCTGGCACCTCTCAAATTCCTGCTTGGAGGCTCCCCTAGTCTCAGAAAGCTGAGAAAGGAGACATGAGGAAAGGCTGGCCAGTTAAGCATTTGGGCAGGAAGGCTTCATGACAGATACTGATGAATGCAGCATGTTTGCTTGGTTATTTTTGTCTTTCCTAAATCATGCTCCCTGTTACATGGTGATCCACTAAGCATAATTACCCAGTAATCTCTAGGCACATGTGGTTACAAGGTGTTTACTAGCAAACTCTATTAAGTCCCTGTGTAATTAAAGAGAAATCACATGGTGCTGCACATCTCTGGGAGCTCCAGCTCTGCTCTGTACAGCTCATCAGGCAGGGTGATTCACCAGGTCTCCCCACCCAGTGGGGTAGGACCTGCTGAGAAGGACATGGTGTTTCTCCTGTGTTCAGAAGTGCAGTGAACCTGAAGGGATCAGCCTGTCAGTGTGATGAGCGGTGTTAGCGTCTTCCCTGTGGGGAGGCTCTAGTTCTTGTGGGGGTGACACTGGGCATGGAGGGCTATGGTACAGATGAGCCTTTTCAGTTGTAGCACTCGTGGTTCCTGGTCGACACTGGTTCCCATTTCATCTTTGCAATGCTGGAGAGGCTGCCACAGGCATGCAGTGAACTGGGGACAAAGTGCAGTCCCATGAGGGAGGACCCAGCAGAGTGAGATGCTGACTAGAGCAGTGGTGCTGCTGCCTAGTCCCTGGGTGCTCGGTGAGGTGGGCTCTGGCTCTGGATAAGCCTTCACACCCATCACCCCTGCTCCCCCAAGAGCTGCTGGACAGGCTTTTCACATGCAGTGGGGAAAGAGGCAGGTCTCCAAGCTGAGCTCTTCCTTCTCTGGCAGGTTACCATGGAGGAGGCTTGTAGAAGGAGGAGAGCTTTCAGAAGGGCTGGAGTAGACTCAGAGTTCAAGGTATGGGTGCAGGTGGGACAGAGAAGAAAGAAGGGACACAGATGCAAGACAGAGTCTTGCAAGAGATGAAGAGCTTCCTTCCTACTGTGTTCTCTCTAGACCCAGCCATGAACATTATGTAGCATCCATGCTTTTCCAAGGAGGGCTCCAGCACTGCATTTTGCAGAATTTGGGCACCAAGGGGAACTCCAGGGTCCCCACCCACATCGTGGTCCTCAACACCCAAGCCTGACTCTGCTGCCACAAACAACTTGATAGGAATTGTCCCCTCTCTTCCCCTGGGCAGCCTAGCAAAGGGACAATCATCCGTTGCATTCACTTTGGTGCCAGAAAATTCAGAGCCTGGGCAGCTTTTCTCTGTCCTCAGGCTGGTGGATGGACTCGTCCTCTCACCAAGCTGTGTTCAGGCTCTCCTGCAAACCATCTTTCTTGGCAGCTTGCCCTTTGAAGAGCAGAAGCCATGGAAAGTGGCCCTGCAGGCCAATGAAGTGCATGCTGCAAAGTCAATTGAAGCAATTGAATTATTTCAAAGGCCTACCATGCTCTTATAAAATAAATAGCAAGTTTTCTAATGACAAAGTGACAATCGGTTTAGCCAGATAACTGTATTTGTGATGCCAGCAGGCTGGACTAATGACAGACTGTCCTGTTATCAGCAAGGAGTCAGTGTGGTGCTGCCTTTGATCTCTGCAAAGCTGTGAAGGCAAACCCACCAAGTTCCTGCCAGACCCTGCAGTCCTATCATGACGGTGCCATAATGAAGTGGTTGGAACATCTAATTAAATATTTTTAGACTAAATACATCAGTGTCTCTCAGTTGTGAGCACTGCAGCACCTCCAGAAAGCATCCTGGGGGTAGACTGGTGATGGCAAGGACTCAGGTGGCGAGTGATGGTGGAAGGAGAGAGCGTTGCGGGATGAAAGGGGACTGGGAGTGACCACAGTAGCCACAGGGAAAGCAGAGCCCAAGTCCAGATGTTTCAGGCCCAGGAAGTTTGTTAGTGAGCAGCTCAGGGCAAGCATGGCAGGGTAACTGGCAGCCTGCAGCAGGGAAGGTGATTCTTCCTTGGAGGATACCTAGGCTGTCCCAAGTCCTCCTGTGCCCAGCATCTCTGCCCCTTGAGTCTGTAGGCTCAATAAATCACTGGGGAAGTAGAAGAGCTTGAATGCACTGATGCAGAGCCCTGATGGACATGCCTTGCTTTCTAGAAAAGGGCTGTCTGAAGCTTAACAGGACCAAAGTGATCTAGCATGGCAGCAAACTCGGGTGCACAGTTACCATTTATCTGATGGTGGCTCAGGTTTTTGGTAGGCCATAGTTTATACAGGCATTTTTCAGTTTGGGTATAGTCTTCTGAATGCTTTTTCAGTATCAGCTGTAATCTCTGGCCTGGGAGTTGGTGTGCCTTCTCTGCTGCCTGGGGTGGAGATCTGGAAGAAAAAGGAGCTGGTACTATGGCTTCCTTATGCAGCCTGTCTGATCTTCCTTTCTTCTTACCCTTTCTACGCTGGCAAAGCCCTCTGAGCCCCAAGCATCACTTGTTTTTCTGTTCATGGACATTTTACTCCACTTCTATTTTGAATCATCTTGTTTCTGAGACTTGGACAACTGGGAAAGTCCTTGGGGGGGGGGGGGGGTGTCTGTAAGGAACAGGACAGTGTAAGAGGGGAGCATGTGCTTGAGGGTTTGAAGCCCTCCTGTTGCCAAGAAAGAACGGAAGCCAGCAAGTGGCACATTTTGGAGAGCACTACACTGCTGTGGGACAAGGAAGGCTTTTCTGGTGCGATGCCAGCCTCAGAGCCCCTCCTCAGCCCAACTTGAGTCCATTGCAATCTGAATTTAAGTTTCAGGGTTTGACCTATTCTCACAGTAGGGAATTATGTGACTGCTTCTCAGATACAGGCAGCCAGGCTGCAGTCTGCTGCTGGATGAGACAAGCATAACCTAGACGAGGACTCAAAACGTGAGCTCTGAAGTGCCCATGCCAGGCTCTGCAGTACAGCACCCCTCACAAACACGCTTGTAGCATCTTGCTTGTGAAAGCATGTTGCAAGGCCCTGCCTGTCCTTCCCAGCATCTGTATTTTGTACTAGCTGACCCTGAAGATCTTGCTGCTTTTCTCCTGGCATCCATCTCCTTACCAGCCCTGGGGACCCCTTTGCACAGAGGTGTCCCTGGGAGGACTGCCCAGCCCAGGGGTGCTTGCTTGTGAAGGGAGCTATTTTTAAAGCAGCTGGGGGACCGAGTGAGTTGTTCCCTGGCTCAGCAGCACTTGCTGGGACATGTTGGGTGCTGTGGTGGGGATCTCCCAGTTGCAGCTGCTCCCCAGCCTGGATTTTCAGCAGTGGCAGGGAGGGTCCTGGCAGGATGGCTGGCGCAAGGCAGCTGTGTTTCACCCCCTGGTCAAGGACTTTTCCCTGCTAAAAGCTTTAGAGGAGGAGGAGGAGGGAAGGAAGCTCTGTGTGGAAACCCATTTCTGTTGCACATCAGGAGCTGCAGCCCATCCAAGCCCCAGAGCTGTGTGAGAGGGGCAGCTGCCTCCCCCCAGCAGCCCCTCTCCAAAAGAAGAGGCTTCTTTGCCTTGGCCATGAGGCAGGGCTGGATCAGGCCTTCTCTGTCAGCTGCGGCTGCCCTGCCTGTCTCCTGCTGCACTGAATCAGAGTGCTCTTCCTGGGTAAAATAACCTCCGGCTGGCTTGGCCACAGCGGTGCCCAGCTGGGGCGGTGAGTGGCTTTCTCAGCAGGCTGGTGTGGCTGCAAGGTCTGCATCAGCTGGGATGCCTGTGTGTGACTATACAGGCAGACAGGTCTCTGGGCTGCCAGGAAGGACCTACAGCAGGTCCCCGTGGTCCATGCTTGCCCTGCGAACTGGAGATCAGCGGTCAGGTGCTGAGTACAACAAAGGCATGGAAAGGCTCTCCTTGCCTGGCCCAAAGAAATGGGGGCTGGGGCAGGCAGAGGTCCTAGAGCCCCTCTGGAGGTGGTGCAGACCCTACTTGCTCTCAGCACCCAGCTGAAATGCAGCCCAGGTAGGGGGTAGGTTGCCCCAGTCTGTGCAGGGCTGTGGGAGCCAGGTCTGGGCAGGCAGCGTGCTGTGCAGCTTGGCGCTGGCTTCTCCTGCCATCCGAGCAGGCAGCTCTGCTCCGGATTTTCCCTCTCTCTGCTCATATCACAGCAGTCCTCAGAGTGTGATAGAGTACAGGCTTTCCCGGCTCTCGTCTGCGCTCACACAGCCTCTTGTCTGTGCTCAGATCACGGCACAGCGCTGGTCCCTGCAAAGCCTTCCTTCCCTCCCTCCGCCTCGGCTGCCCTGCACTGTACCAGGGGGCCTGGGCTGTCCCTCCACATCACCCCGCTTCCACCTCCGCATCGGCACCTTCTGCATCAGCTCCTGGTCCTCAGAGGATGAAGAAGGTGGAGCAAGGTAAGATGAGCTCCCTCTAACCTCCTCCGTGCTATAAATAGCCGCGTTACCCAAGCATCGTCTGAGTGATGTGACCAAGTTCAGGCTCCTGGAGACCTGCTGCCTGTCGCAGATGCACCCAACACTTGGTCAAAAGGGCTCCCGCGGGTCCGCTGGTGACGGGGAGCGTGTCATCGCATTAACGCGCTGCAGGACACCTCTCAGGTTATGCACAGCCTAATTTCATCTGGCAGCCGCTGAGGCTGGCATCCTGTGGTGGCTGGGTCAGCATGCCCGCACCTCGCTGGCAGCGGTAGCCAGACAGTTTGCACCAGGGAGCCTTCCCCCTGCAATAAAGATTTAGCAAGCTGCCTTCAGCTCTTGCCAAGCTGTGCTGGAGTGCAGGTGGCATGGATGGGCCAGGGCAATGGGGTGTCTTTGGTATGTGTGTCAGGTCTCTGGCCAGACCTTTGGGAGGGAAGGGGGAGGCAGCTCTTCTGTAGGGAATAACCAGTTTGGGGAGAGAAAAGTGGGTTTTGTGGTGCTGGTGCAGTGCCTGTGTGGTCCTTGAATGCTTATTTGCTCCATCCATCCGGGCTGGGCTGGAGGTTAGGGTTGATCAGGAAAACCTTGCTCCTAGCTATCTATCCAGGCTGTCACCAGATTCAGTTCTTGGGACAGACTGTGCCTTTGGAGGGAGTTTTGCTGGTGGTGCCAATATCCCCCACCCCTTGACCATCAACCAGCATGGGAACCAAGCAGTACAGCAGCTTACATGTGCCTGGGCATACAGGGAGGAGCCCAGCCATCTTCTCAGCAAGGAACCCCTCCTTCATCTGGCAGCAGATGCTGAGGCACGAAGCTGGATGATCCCCAGTTCAGAGCCTTTTAGTCAGTGAGCAAAACCATCCCTTCAAACACCCACAGACGCTACTTGAGAGGACTTGTGCTGTTGCCCCACCATCTGGCCCAGCTGCCCCCTTCAGAGAGGAGTGGGATGGACCTGATCCTTCCCCTCTGGGACAGGAGATGCCTGGCAGTGCTGCCCCGGCTGAGCTGGCCAGGGAGAGCTGAGGGACTGAGTGTGGATGTTCTCCCCTCCCCTGCTTTTGAAAAAAGAAAAGTCACTGCCTGCATGGTGAGTTATGTGGTGATGACGGCTCATGATGGGTTACATATAAAATCCCTTGCATCCCTGAGGATGCTACCAGTTGAAAGCTTTTATGGCATTTTAAAAATAGCCACAGAGGGGGAGAGAATGAGAAGATGGATAGGTAGGTGGATCCCTAATAAGGAGAGAAGAGGAAACAGCTAGAGAGGGAATGGAAAGACTTTCGTGAACGGCATGTGAGTGATTACTGAGGGAGGGAGTGGTGTGGTCGTACTGAGCCGCTGAGCTGCATGCCCAGCGGGAATGGGAAACCCTATAAAAAGCCTGGCTGTGAGATGTTCCTTGCACGTGCTGGGGAGAGGGATGGGGTGAGCATCAGCTCAGGCTGTCTCTCCTATGGGTGCTTGCTGTGTTCTACAAGTAGCCATTAAAAATAATCTGACTCTTGGCTGGCTGCTGCTGCTCTTGCGTGATTCCTCAAACAGCCCCAGGCTCATATGTGCTCCTCTCCTGCCTTGAGGCTCAGGCTGACAGCCTTGCCTGGGAGCTGATGGGTGAGGTTGGTCCTGGCCCTGGCTTTCCCCAAGGTGGCCTTTCCCACCTGGGCTGTGCTCCAAGAAAGATGCTGAGAGCTGCCTCTCTCTTCTGTCTTCTGGCTCTCTGCTGCCTGACAGCTTGCAGCAGCCGGAGGCAAGATCTGGTGGTGGTGGGTCTGGAGCTGTGGCTGGATGAGGGTGCAGTTCCCCAGCACCTGGCTGGAGCAGCAGTTCCAGAGCTGCTGGCAGGAGGTCCCTTCAGTGCGACAGCCCTGATCTGCCTTGCATTGCTGCCAGCGCAGCATCTCCCCGGTCCCGGGAAGTGGCTCCAGGCCCTTCCCTGTGCTTGTGGCAGCTCTCCCCACCACTCAGGGAAGATTACACAGAGTGTCTCCAAGAAATGCTAATTGCTTTGGCTTGTGCTTGGTACAGCAGAGCCACTGGGCACTCAGAGCTCTTAGTCAGCTTAGAGATCTGCCAGATCCTTCCCCTGGAGAGCCAGTGGAGGTCTGCTGTGGCTGTTGCTCATCCCCACATCCCTGGGCGCCAGCTGAGCTGCAGGCTTGCACCCAAACTGGCCCAGACCTGTGGTCCCAAATACCCAGTGGCACAAGGCATGGTGCGCTCTCATCGGGGTGTTGCAGCCTTGGGGTGAAACACCCCAAGCTCAGCCCCTGGCAGGCACACTGTGGGGTGAGATGCACCCCTCGTGCTGGAGGAAGGGTGGCTGGAGAGACAACAGGACTTTTCTCATTCTGGGGGATGAGGATGGAGCTCATGCTGTGGCAGAAGCTGTCAGCACTGCTCTGCTGTCTGTCCTCCCGGACCCCTCAGCTGCTGCTGCCCACCCCTGCTCTGTCACTGGCAATTAAAGCTCTGTGCAGCCAGGCTCGTTTGGTGCAGGCTGTTGGGAAGCATTCCTTGGCTTATCCCCTGCTCGAACTGCAGGGAAAATACGCTGCTAACAAGACTCCCCTGTCAAACTTGCTAGCCTGTCACATCCAGGCCATCTCCCTCTTGCTTGCTTTCTTGTCTTTTTCTTCCTTATCAGCTAGGCAAATACCCAGGGAAGCAGAGGCTGATGATGAGTTAGCCCTGCCCGGCTCCAGGCTGGGGAATGGCAAAGCCAGAGAGCGTGTGCTGCCTGGTCCTTGTGCTGGCCTCTTGCAAAGGGTTGCCACTCATCTGTGCACTGATCTTGCTGTATTTCTCAAGGCCACGGCTTTTTTTTAATGCTGTAGCATGGGAGTTGAAGTGCAAGACCAACCACCCTCTGTGGGTGCTGAGGTCTCTACCCTACCTCCCTTGCCAAACCCCAGGGCAGCCCCTAGCCTGGGGAGGCTGAAGAGGTGCCTCCTGCCCTGGCTGGCTTCTGCTGACTCTGAAGAGCTTCTCACCTGGTCTGAAATAACTTCTGGAGGAGCAGCGGGTGGTTTTGAGCCAGCAGCACAGTCCTTGCTGGTGAGTGCCCATTACCCTCCCCAAGGCAGGGGGTACCCCCAGTCCCTGCTCCCACCTTGCCTGCCCTTTTCTGGGCTGCTGTGAGAGCATCCTGCGGGCACGTGGCAGAGCAAGGGCTTGCCAAGAGAGGTCATCTGCGGCTGCCCCAGCCCTTGCTCCCTGCTTGGTTGGTCAGGTGGCATAAAGGGTCTGGTTTGGGAAATAATTCTGTTCCTTGGCAGGCAGGTTTTGGCTCATTTAAGCCAAAAGCGTGCATAACAAAGCACATGTTCATTTTCCCCCATTGAAAGGGGACTTGTTCCCTGGAAAGTGCCAGCTCTGCTGGGCTTGTTGATTGCCTGTTAATTGTCACTAATGAGGAGCTGGGAGATGTGGCTTCCAGAGGCTGTTGGGGACAGACGTTGCTTTGGCTTGGGAGGGACATCTCAGCGGGGAAGGGAGCCGTGACCTCGGTGTAGGCGAGTTGAGCTGCATGAATGTGTTTGTTACTGGAGAATGCCCCAATTCCTGTGCCTATGGCATGGGGCAGCAATGCTTAGACTCGACTCCAGAGCGGAGAGCGTGGAGGGTTAAGAGGATCTCTGGTGCTTACTGTACACAGATGGATTTATTTACATATATATAGCAGGGAGGTGGGATGGGGAGGGCTAAACCCACCTTGTCCGGGAGGGAGGGTTAAATCTCTGTGGCTGGCCCATGTTGGGAGCACAGGGCTGCTGGGCAGCAGGGCCTGATGCCAGGGCTTGGCCATTTGCCTCCAGCCTGACAGTTGAAGGCTGTTTTTCCCCGGCCCTGATGAAAGGCACCAAAGGCTTTTAGCAGGAGACAGCCACGTCTGCCTGCTGCTTCCCACACTGGCAGCCCCCCCTCCTTTTGAAGTCGGGTTTCTGGGCGTACACAGGAGCCGAGGAGAGCATGAGTGCGGGAAGGAGGAGGGGAGACGATTACGTCTGTGCCAAAACCCCTCATACGCTCATGAGAGTTTATTGTTCTAGATGTGCCTCGTCCTGCCATGTCCCCTGTTGTCCCCAGCCTGGTTTGTCCTTGCCCAGCACCGAGCCTTGCTTGGCAATTCTTGGCCCCATCGCTGGGCCACCCCATGTCCTACCAGCAGAGGCTCAGAAGGTGGCTGGGGGTGATATTAAGCCCCCTTAGTGTCGTGCTGTGTGAGGACTGGTGCAGAGGTGTGCTTTTACCTGCTGAGACAGCCCCATGCTGCAGTGGGGACAGGCTCTCCTCTCCCACAGCAGCAGCAGCTTTGCAGGTGCCCATCGCCTGCTGTCCTGCTCCAGCTGCTCCTGTAGCATCTGTGCAAATGACTTCAGTAGTTTCTGTCATCTTCTCTTTGCTAAAATGGCTGAGCTGTTTCACCCAGTGCTTTTCCTGGGAGTTTTCTCAGTTTTTCTCCCATTCCTGCCAGGCTTTTGTGTACAGCCAGCCCCACTGACCACCTCCTGCTCCCTGGGCACCCGCTCTCGTCCCTGCAATCGGTGGGCTGAGGCACCACCCCAGCACTTGCTATCTGCCTGCAAGAGGCTGTTTCTGTGTTTACCATTCAGCTATCGTGAGGGCAGCTCAGCAGAGGGGGAGCTTCCCTTTGGGATTTGTTATTTCATTAGAATAAACAGCCAAGTGGGATGTTATTTTCCATTCCAGCTGAGAGAGGTTGTACTTGCTGCTTTTTGACCCAAACCCTGATGTCTGTTTTTTAATTCTCTGCCTTTAATGAAGTGGGATGGAGAAGTGAGAGCAGAGCATGCTTTGGCAGTGGACGCAGCTTGCATTCTTGCAGTATGAGGGCTTATGTCAATGTATTTGTTGCTGCATCTCTGCCCCTACCCTGACCTTGGTTTAGGGCTTCAGGTGAGCCCCAAGCCATGTGACAAAGCATACTTTGTCCCCTGCTGCCTCTGGGCTCCTTTCACAACCAGCCGTGGAGATGGCCCACCGTTGTGGGGTTGGGACTGGCTATTGCTCTGAAGGGTTCTGTGCTCCATTTGAGGGTCTTGGTGGTCTGGCCTCCAAAATGCCTTCTTGTGGGCTCAAGGGGATGCAGGCAGCCCTGCTCTGCTTGGGAAGTAGCAGGGCAAAGAGCTGGTACAGCTGGGCTGAGAAATGGCCCTGGACCCCAAAACTGGGGTGCAGTGGGAGTATGGGCAGCCCTGAGCTAGCATGCTGTGTGTGACGTGCTGTGACCCAAAAGCTAGGCCAGTCCATCTGTGCTAGCAGAAGAAAGAAGGTGCTGAATAACCTGGCCCCAGACACCCATCTGTCCATCACCTTAAGGGTCTCTTCAGTTTGGGGTTTGAGAGCTGCCTCAGGGCGTGGGAAGGGCTCCTTGCAGCCTCCTGGGTCTCTAGCAGGCTGCTGCCTGCCTGTCCTGCAGCACAGCCTCAGGCTGCCAGCCTGGCAACTGGCAGGGGGGACATGCCATGTCCTGGAGGGACCCTTTACTGGGATGGTCACAGCGGGGCCAACAGACATCTTGGTGATGCATTCGGTGCACACTGTGGGTCACCTTGCTGAAGGTCATCCCAAGGTGAGCAGCCTAAAGGCAGCTCTCTTCCTCTGCCACAATACCTGTGCTTTCCCACCCCGTCGCTGCCTCCTGCCACAGCCTTTGCTCCATGACTTGAGACTGTTTCCCTTTCCTTTTTTTTTTTTTTGCCACCCTCCCTTTCCTTTTTCTTCTGTTTCTCTCCTGTCAGCTTTGTTCGCCCCGGCTGTGTACCAGGGTTGCCATGGTGACTGCCAGAGCATCTCTGCATCCTGGAGTAGTGGTCCTACGCTTGCCCTGGCCATGGGGAGTGGTAGGGCACCCTCCTGCCCCTCAAAGGGGCCAGCTGCTGCCTCCTCCCAGGGATGGAGGTCCCTGGGGACATCCCTGTGACACATCCTGGTGTCTGGGAAGGGGAGAGGACAGGGCACAGGGTGGTCCTCACCAGCTCAGGATGGGGCTGTTCAGCACCTTGTGCAGGGGTCTGGGGGAGGAACTGGCAGGGCTGGCTGCATGGCACAGCTTTATTTGCCTCTTATTGCCAGAACTGTTAATCTTCAATACATATTTTTTTAATGAGCGAGTGCTACTTAAAGACAATAGAGGAGCTGCTGCACCACAGACAGTCCCTTCAGGTTTAATGGGGCAATGGGGCACCACCACCTGCCAGCAGAGAGGAGTATAAAACTGTATTCATATACAGAGCTGTACCCCATTGCAAGACACATGCACCTTTCCTCTTGCGAATAAGCTTCTTTTCCCCGTTCTAGGAGCCATGCTATTTCTTCTCTTGATGTCATCACCTGTTGCCATGCAAGTGACTGCACTGACTTGACCTTGCCTTGGTCAGGCTCAGGGCCCCGGGGTGCAAACCTCCTCGTGTCTTTGGGCAAAGTGTCATCTGGATCCTAGATCTAGTTTTTGCTCATGACATGTGGAGGACTAAGGCTGGCAGCAGGGACTTGGATGCATCCCCTAGCCATGGTCTAGTGTTGGAGGATGTAAGTGGAGCTGTGGTTTGGAGGCAGAGCGCAGCTTGTGGCCTGGTGCTGATTTGCAGACAACAATATATCTTTTCAGTATTTGTCAAAGCTTCTGTGCCCCTTTCATGAGATAATTAGGATGACGTGTTATTAGCTGATTACTAGGGAAGCATATATTTAGTGAGGATTTATTCTGGAAGCAACATTAATCTCCTGTATAGTTGCTAAACCCCCATAAATAATCTGATTTTGATAATCAATTGCTATTGCAACCCCCCCCATAAATCTCAATTAAATGCACATTTAATTCACATAAAGTTGCCAAATTTGCTTGTACATTTCTGTCCTGCTGTTTGCCTCAGGCAGATGTCTGTGTATGTGTAAGCTCAAGTCTGTTTATCAGACAGCCTAAAACCAGAATATGGTTTGCCAAGGTGGAGCAGTTACAGTAACAGCAACAATCCTCTCCCGTGGTCCCACATGGAGAACCCAGCACATCCCGGCTTCCTGCTGCCAGAGCTGCTCAAACACAAGTGCTTTGCAAACATCACTGTGCACAGCCCTTCCCGGGCCATTGTCTTTGTGCTGGGGTTTGCAGCGAGGGCAGCAGGAGCAACTGTAGGAGTCTGTGCACCTGGAGGAACCCAGGCTTGCCCAAGGTGCTTGGGCATGGGTGTGCTCGGGGAGGGGCAGGGAGGAGAGATGCAGTTGCTGAAACCCATGCAGAAGCTTTCAACCGTGCTAGGCTGGGATGGAAACTGAGGTCTTGTTGAGCTTGATTGAGTCCTGACCACTCTTGGGCCAGCCACAGTGACTTTTCAAGTCTTAGTGGTGGCAGAGGGGGCAGAAGCAGGGGCATGCTGCAGGCAGGAGGTGGCTGGCCCTGGACTAGCGGGATGCAGTGCTGCCAGCTTCCTTCAGAGCTGGAGGGAGATTCCAGGCATCAGCTGGGCTTCATTTGTTGTTAGGGCCACACTAATTTATTTTATCGTCTTGTTTTTGTAAATAGTACACAGCTAGCTGCGGTGGTGCACACCCCAGAGAGGGCAGAGAGAGCTGGGCTTGTGTGGCAGAGCTCTGGAGGTGCTGGTGACACGGGCCCATGCTGGGAGACCTGGCAGGAGTATGGCAAACCTCCCACCTCCTTTTGTGGTGTGGGGTTTTGACCTTCACCTGTGCTGCTTGGGTGCTGGCCCCTGCAGCTGCAGGGGCTGATGCTCTTTGGAGCGCAGTGTCCCCATCCCTGCTGCCTCTGCTGGGGTGCCGGGAGTGACAGCTTGGGCTGTGATGATCTTGGTGATGGGGACCGCACTAGGGGAGCCATAAAAAAAACATGATGAAGCTGTTCAAGTTGCTGGGAAGACATCTACTAAGATCTCCTCCTGAGCCTGGCTGGAGCCCAGCCTGCTAATTATGGTGGTAGGGGAAATACACAAACATACAGATGGCAAGAAGAACAAAAACTGCTGTCTTTTAATAGCAAAAGCTCAGTTTCCGGCCAACCGAAACCGACATAGAAGCTAAACGCTAACAGCTTTGGGTGAGACCGTAGTACCTCACCAGTCTGTGCAGGATCTCCTGGAGCCCTTGCAGAGCCCAGAGGGGGGATCTGCCTCTCCTGGGGCAGCGGGATGGACCTCAGCCTGCAGCAGTCGCTGGTGGATGAGCAGGGAGGCCAGGCTGTTGTGGTGGCTGGCCACGCACGCCTGCATGAGTGCACATCTACATGTGCTAGGAGACAGCCACGGGCAGGGCTTGCAGCTGCAGGCTGCCAAGAGCCCCACACTGGCTCTGCACCAGGGGTGGCCCATGGCTGCTCCAGCCTGCTCTGTCCCAGAGACTCCTTAGTGCATCCCTGCATTGCAGGGAGGGAGTTCCCTCCCTCTGAACCCACCTTTCAGCTTTGGTAGGTGGGTTGGGGCAGTGGCTTGCAGAGAGACCTGAGATGCTGCCATCAGACATTGTCACCACTGTCAGCCAGCCCCTCATCACTGTGCTCAGGGAGGGGTGCTGCTGGCAGGGGAGCATCCCCTCCAGGGTATCTTTGTGTTGACCCTTGGAGTGCCGAGGGGCTATGCTCTTGATAACTTGTAAAAGATGCTCTGTCCCGTGGGGTTTTACCCTAACTGCAGGTCCTAAGGGTGGAGTGGGCGAGATGGACATTAGGCAGCAAGGGGCTGGTGATGCGGTGTTTTCTAGCACTGTCCTGAGGAGCCTGTGGGTCAGCACGCCTGTCTGATGCCTTGTGCCATCCTGCAGTGCTTGTGGTGCCTGAAACCCATTGGTGGCCATGGGGCTCTTCCTGGCATGGTGCTGTCCCCCACTGCACCCCACCAGCTGCACAGCCCTGGCGTCTGCTGTGCTCCCCTCTCTGCCACCCATATGCATGGCCAGGTGTCTCAAATAAGCTCTGTGGGGGGTGGGTACAATCTTTTTATGACCACTTAAAGGCTCCATTTGCTACATTTAACAGAGTTAGAGCAGGGATCACAGTAGATTAAGAAAAGCAGTAAACACCCTCTGTGCTGCATGGCTCTCGGCTGCAGGGACCCTGCTGTGGTCAGGAGGCCTGGGGCTCTGATAAGCCCTTCTCTGAAAGAAGGTTTGCACAGTTTTTGTGGGATGGTCTGTATTAATTGACTGCAGGTGTATATTTTGTCTCTTCTGACCCCATGGTTTGCAGGCAGTTTGATGGTTCAGCAGGGCTCCAAGGGGATGTGCGATGCCCTTGGCGCTGCAGCCTTGGGCTGTGTTGCCCCCCCCTCCCAGGACCACAGCTGACGAGATCCCAGTTGTTTTAGAAAGCACCTTCCCAGGATATAAGAGTGGATAGAGGAATTTGGAGCCTGTTGGGGAAGCTCCTGATGGTGTTTGCTGCCAGCCCTGAGCCATAATTCATCCCCTGGAATGGGACTGGCTGGGGGGTGGCTGGTCTTGAACCTCCTGTCCCTCTGAGCACAGGCTGGTGGCACTGAGATTGCTCTGTAACGTATATCCCTTCTATGCATCCTATTTATGGAGAGATTGTCTCCTCTGTGACGCCAGGGCTCACTTTGCCAGCTGTCACCTCCAGTCCAAATTCCCATTTCATTGCACTAATATCTATACAGTGTCTCTGGATAGAGATTTGATTTCAGTTCCCCCCTTGGAGTAGAAGGAGTTAAAAATAGCAAATCCAACACCCTTCATTCCCTGGCTATGACGCAGTCTCCTGGGTTGAAGTTACAATGCCAGTGTGAGTATGGTTTAAAATAAAGCAAGTGAGTGTACTGCACTCTGCAGAATAGAACAAGCTCCAGGCGGGAGAAATGACATGGAGGAGTTTCTGGTCTTCTAACCTGTGCTTGCAAAAGGCAAGAATTTCTCATCCTTGCCGTGCTCGTATTGGCCAGCTAAATGATGCTATGCACAGAGCGATTAGTGGAGTAATACAGGCGGTATTCAGCCCATCAGGGAATCAACTGATTGCAGAAGCCAGGAAGAAAGTAGCTCAGTGGATTATGGTTTGGGGCTGCCTTTCTAGAGCATCACATGCAGACCACCTTGCCAAGTATCAGCTGGATGCTAAACTGAATGATCAGGGCAGAGAGGTGCTGGACTCAGCAGCACTGTGGCCCTTCTGAAATAGCAGGGTGCAGACATGCAGGCTAACCAGGTGGATCCTCTCCCAGAATTTGGTACCAGACTATGTAAGCAACAGTCTGCTGCAAGGTGGTGGGTTGCCAACCTGGCTCTATCTTGTCTAGCGGGGCTTTTTCTCTGATCTGGTACAGAAAATCCTAAATCCCCACATTTTTCACTCTCAGACCCTGCCCTAGTTTAAAAATGCTGGCTCCTGGCTTGCTTTGTAATATTTTAAATATAGCATCCTTTATGTTTTTGATGTATGCACCATATGTTTTGAAAACTGCAACAAAATCCATTGGGCTTGTGGGTGGAGGTTAAAGGGAAAAAGCATTTCCATACGGGAAGCCGCAAATACAAAACACAGCAGCAAACAGAAAATCCCTCCATGCATCAGCCAGAAATAAGCTCCTTTCTGTCCTGGCTGTCTCCGGCACATTTGTGTGCGTGCAAGGAACCAGCCTGAATGTTTCCATTGTGTCAGCTCCTGTCCTGGACACCCTGGCACTGACTCCACAGCCCCCTCCAAGGCCCAGCAGGAGATGCCACCGTGTCAGAGACCATCTGACAGCTCCTTTGCCCTTTCCCTTCCTCAGAAAACCCCTTTCTGGGTTTGGGGGTTTTCTTTTTTTTTTTTTTTTTTTCTCTTTTTTGGCTGGGATGGATCCTTCCTGCTAAAGCTCAGCTGGTCTGCTGCCTCCCTGGCTGGTGGCAGCGGGTGGGCTTTGGCAGTGGAGGGGAGAGTCTCCCTAGGCTCCCTGCACTCCCACGCAGCATGGACTGCCTCCCAGTGTTGAACATAGACTCTATTTAGCAGGGAATTTGGCCTCGGCAAAATGATGAGCTAACGGTTTTCATCTTTTGGCCAGGACCTCAAGTTTAGTCTCTTCTACCACGCACATCTGGCATCCCTTCACTCTGGGACCCAAGGGCGTCCTCTCACATGGACCCCCCCAAACCTGTCCAGCCTGGTTAGAGCAGAAAATAGCATCATGTGGGCTGGGTCCAACCTCCAACCGAGGCACGTTCCTCCTGTATTCTCGCTGTCTGAGGCTGCTGGGTGAGCTGTTTGGCTGGCTCTAGCTCACCCACTTGTCATGCCTCATGAATAAAATCTGGGGGAGGAGATGGGTTCTGGCCAGTGCCGGGCTGCCTCCCTTGAGACCACCCTGTCAGGCCCCCTCCCCAGCCAGCATCGCCCCAGGTGAGCAGGAGAGAGGCTGGGATGGCCAAGGGCAGCAGTAGGGCTGGTAGGACCCATGTGTCTCTTGGGTGGCCCTAAGCTCCTGCTGGGGGAAGCAGCTCTGGTTTGGCCCCACACTCGGAGGATGGGTGGGATGCAGTGGCCATGTGTATTGAGGGAGGGGGATGTCACAGGATGGCCGCAGTGGAGGAGGGGACGTGGGGAAGGCTTTCATATTTGCTCTTGCTCTGCAGCATCCCATTGCCCTGGAGATTCAGGGCTGGGACTGCGTGTCGCCCCATGAGGCATGCATGCCCTGGGGACAGCAGAGTCCAGAGCGGGGCAGAGGGAGGCCACTACCAAGGATTTGGCTGTACGCTGCAGCATGGTGTCCTCCAGAGGACGTGGCCTCAGGTGGTCCTCCTGCACCTGGGATCCACAGAGGGCCACCAAGAGCAGCCATGTGTCTCTGACTGCTTGTGTGGGTTTGTGCTCACCCAGATCCCTGTCCCAGGGTAGTCCGCACCCCAGCCCTGCTTTGGGACCCAGGCAGAGCTCAAGCCACGGATGTGCAATGTGTTTCTGTGCAGGATGCACTCATCTGCCTCACGCCCCCTCGCTCATACACAATTTATTTGTATCTATAGCAGCTCGGGCAAGATTTTTTTAAGCTGAAGCAGATGTAAGGATGAAATCCCATCTTCAGCCTCTCAGCAGGGATCCCTCCTCACCCGCCTCAAATAAACCTTTCTGCAGCCCAAAATGCTGATCTCGGAGAGTGCCGCACATCTGCCGAGGAGGCAGTGGTCAGTGGGAGCGGCGGCAAATGCCAACAGCGGGAGCGGCTCCGGCACCGTGCCCCGGCTGCACGTGGCAGGCAAGGGATGCCTCCGGCTGTGGGTCGGGGCTGGGACGCTGCAGAGAGATGTGCGCGGGGGCGAGAGGGCAGGAGGGTGTTTGTCGGCTCTCGCTGCGTCCCTGGCCGGATTGTCGTTGGGTTTGTGTGTAAAAGGGTGGGTTTTGTGCAGAGCTGTGGGAGTCCTGTCTTGCCTCTCCTTGCAGGTGCCATGGGGGCTGTGGACCGAAGGGCTGTGACCCCCCCACACCCTGGTGCAGGGCTGGGACACACAGTACGAGGCAGCTCCCCGCTGGCTCCTGTATCTCTGCGTCACCCTGGGCTTCACTCCTGCTGCTTATTGCTTCATCAGACCTCCTAAATGGCGGCTGACCCTCTGAATCGAGAGGCAATTCCTCAGGAGGGACCTGTTCTGGCTTTCTGGGCCTGGATCCAGCATCTTCGCAGCCTCCCGAGTGAAGAGCTGATGTGTGTGCATGCAGGCATCTGCTTGGGGTATCTGAATGCTTGTGTCCCCCATGGTGGTGGGGCACCTCTGGGTGCAGAGGAGAGCTCTGGGCGGTGCATGTGCTCTGGATTCGGCCCCTGGGGACGCCTGTTTGCTGTCTGCATCCTCCATCTCTCCTTCAGCTCGTACACACGTGCCTCTCGCCCTCTCTCCCCCATGGCTTCACTGTTCTGTTTTTCTTGAAAGCGAAGCAAATCGATAGTTGCCTGGACTCCTGGGAGGCTCCGTGCAGCTCCCCAGCCCTATGCTTGCTTGTGCCATGCAGCCCGGTGTGCTGCCATGGTGCCCTGCCTGGCTACCAGTTCGGTGGCTGTCCCTGCACAGCTTGGCCGGCTCCCAGACCGCGGGTGGCCCTTGGGCTCCTGACCCCCGGCCGTGGGAGCTGCGGGGTGCTTCGGGGTGTCTGAATCAAGCCCTTCTCAGCCCTGCACGTCCTGTGAGGAGTGGCTTGTGGCACCAAAGCCACCAGGCACCCAAGCTTAGGGTGAAGGTGCCTTGTGGAGGGATGTCAGCGTGGCTTTGGGGAGCCCGGTGGATCTGGTCCAGTTGGCCCTGGGGGCTTGCTCATGGGGCCAAAGCAGCTCTGATCTGGTCCCCTCCACCCTTGCTGCACTTGGTACCTGTGCAAGCCAGGGAGTTTTCAAGGCCAGGCTGCTCTTGCAGGGGGTGGGGGACCTGGCGTTACTGGCAGCACAAGTCACCTCGTAGCCGTCAGGGGATGGAGACTCGTATTCCACATGCTGGGGGAAGCATCTCACTTCCCAGCACTGCTAGTCCCAGGTAGCTGGTGGGGGCTTCCTACTGCTGTAGTGGATCTGGATAGCAATTGGATAGCCAAATGCTGGGGAGCTGCACCAGCAAGGAGCAGTCCTGCTCACCCCAAAAGGATGCTTGGGACTGCCACGGTCCTTGCTAGTGTCCCAGTGATCCCGGGCTCTGGCAACCAAGAGCCTTAGCCACCTCCAGGTGCTGCAGCAGGGGCTGGCTATGTGGACGGCTGCCACTCCCCAGCTTCACCATCGGGGCGGCTCCCCCTTCACTGGGCTTTTTTCCCCATTCATGAGCCTGACCTCGTGTCAGAGTGGGGTGTGAGTTTCAGGGCTGTGACTAGCTAATGTCCTCACAAAGATTTTAAGAGGAAGAAGGAAGGTAGCTGCCTGGCTTGCAGAGGAGTAGAGTATCCTTGCTTCTGCCTGGGAATGGGGCAGAGGGTGCTGCTCACAGCTGTCCTGCTGGAGCCACCCTGGGGCAGGACCCAGCACCAGCCCTCTGATGCCTGGGGCCCTCCATGCCATCCCCTTCTGTTCAGCATAACTCCCTGCTCCGGGCTCACCATGCCTCCTGCCCTGGGCAGCCATGCATTTCAGCCATTATTAATTAAAATGCAATCTATCCTTTCTCTTCCTCTCCCCAAGACGCCAAGAACTGCTAAAATATTCTCAGGGATAATAGGGAGGGGAATTAAGTAGTTACTGTGAAATTTGAGCTGTGCCTTTTGGAGATTTATTGCCATTCCTAGAGCCTGCGATTCCCTGTTGAGTACTACGTCTCCAGCCCCATGCTCAGTGGAAATACCATGCCTGCCTGGGAGACTGGGCATGCCATGTAAGATATACAGGCAGCTGCGGCACGTTCAGCCTGCATGTAGATATGGTACACCAGGTGCTGGGGGATCTCTTTTTCGCGAGCTGCCGGAGGGGCTGAACTCCTTGTCTCTAACCTGTGTGGTTATCTGCAGCACTTGGTGTCAGTTCTGGGATGCAGCCTGGGGACCCAATGGGACAGGCACTCTGGGTGTGATACCACATGTTAGGATGAGAACAATATTTCTTGTGGAGAGTGGCTCCTGGAGTGAGTGAGGTCCTGGGAGCAGAGGTGGGCAGCAGCCAAGAGGATTTTGCCTGCAGCTCTGAGCACTGTGCCCAGGAGGGTGACCGTGGGAGGAGCAGCCCCAGCCCCTGCGCTGCCTGCGAGGAAGGGGCTGCTGGATGCACAGCCTTACTTCTCCCACATCACCCAGTTCTTCTGTTCCTCCTGCAAATTGCTGCTGGGGGCGGGCATGCACAAGATCGGGAGCAGCTGGCCCAGCGCAGGGGGCTGAGCATCCCACAGACCCTTCCTGGAGGGGATGAAATGGGAGGAACTGCCTGGTAGTGTTTGTTAGTCATTGCAAAAAATCCCCAAATCCCTGTTGCATCCTACTCGGGGGGCAGCTTGGGCCCGGCGCGGGGAGGCAGGCTGCCGCCCTCCCTTGGGGGTTCTGCTCGCACCCAGTCTGGGGATCTGTGGAGCACAGAGCTCTGCTGGAAGGGGGCTTCTGTGATGTCTGCAGACAGGCAAACGTGCTAGCACCAGGCATCCCGACTGCAACTGCAGTTCAAGGAGATCTTGTTGCCATGACAAGCTGTACAAGTATTATCTGGGAAAAAAAGACCTCGGCAGTGCTTGTTGGAGATGGGAGAAAAGCAGCCAGTGTAGAGGGCACATACATACCATGCAAGCCATGCAGTAATGTGGCTGCAAGTACGTGTGTTCAAATGCAGATGTTAAACTCCTTCCAACATGTGTTATCTTCCAGTGTTACACCCCCAAGACCTCCTGCCCTGCTCCAGCCCCCTCTCGAGCTCCATGCCCCCCAAACTCCCACATGTGGGGGTGCACAGCCACGGTCCCGGTCCCCACGCAGCCATCCTGGCAGGGCCCTTGCAGGAAAGAGAAGGTGTTAGCAAAGCTCTCAGGAGATGCCAGCCCCATGCCACAGCGCTTGCCAGGCAGTGGAAGCTCGCGCCCACCAAGCCCTCCACTTCTTCATTTATTTAGTAGCAGGGCCTGGTGAGTGATGATTAAACTTTAAAGGGTGGTTCTATGCTGGGAAGCAAACACCGTTAAAAACCCTGGTGCCTCTGAGTGGACGCTGCTACTGGGATGAGAGCATCAGTAGCAAGGGGTGCAGCCCAGCTCTGGGCATGTGCCCCATGGCACAGACCAGCGTGGGGCTGGGGATGCTGTTTAGCCTGCGGCAGGATGCTCATCCTCCTCCTTTGCCTGGTGAGTGGTGAAAGGACCTCTTTCTCTGGATGATGACTCTTGCCACAGTGGTGCTCTGGGTGCGACCATTGCTGCAACCCTGTGAGTGAGGATGCCACACACAGGCTTGTTCCCTGTGGTGCTCCCTGGCCACTGCTGGGCTGGGTGGTTGGGGGTTGTTGGGACAGCATGCTCCCTGGCTCACCAGCTCTGGGCAGCCCAGGGAATAGCTGTCAGGCTGTGGATGCTTGTGAGCACTACACAAGGCTTTCTGTTGTCATGCTGCTTTGCACCAAGGTCTTCAAATTTCCCTGCAGCTGCGAAAACTAGAAGAGCAACTTTTTCCTCTTTTTCTTGAGAATCTGGAAAAATCACAATTGCAGCAGTCAGTGGTTTCAGCAAACCAGGGACATGCTGGGGCCCCTCGCCCAGCACACCCCATGGCCCTGCTGGCAGTGGGGCTGGGACTGGGAGGTGGCAGGGGCAGCGGGTTCCCCAGGGGGTAGCAGGTTTCTGCAGGGGAGGAGGTAAAATCTGCTGCAGCCTCAGCTGGCAGTGGGGTCTTCGGGTTTCCCCAGCACATTAGAGCCCTGCCTGGGCTGCCTGGGCTGGGGAAGTAAACATCCTGCGGGCAGGCACAGGCAGCTGCCAGCAGCTGGGTCAGTGCGGGGAGACAATCGCCGGCTTCCTCACCACTCGCATTTGGAGAATAATTTCCATGTATGCAGCCAGAAACAAAGTTTGCTGTGCAGGCAGGGCCTTTGCTGTTCACTGCTCCATCTTTTTTCCTTTTTTCCTTCTATCCTCTTTCTTTTTCTCCTTCTCTCCTTCCCTCTTTTTCTTTACCCTTGTCCTTTGTCTCCTCTGACTGTGTTTTTGAGCTCCCTCCTCTCTCTTTTCGGAGTGGTACCAGTGCGTCCCCCCTGCAGACCAGCTCCCACCCCAGCACATGGTCCTGCCATGCCCTTGCTGTTAGCATGAGGCTTTGGCACCTATTTGGGCACCTTCCCGCATCACTGGCCAGCCACAGCAGCTGCCACCACTTGAGTCTGTGTGACGGTGACAGTTTGCTGCCTCCTCCCAGTTTCAGCTTGACATGAGATCTGGGGAACCCCTCCCAGCACTGGCTACTTTGCTTCCCAGCATGGTGCTGGGAGCTTGGGGAACAGAGCAAAAGGAGAGGCTGGTTCTGCCCGCTCCACCCCTCTGCGCAGGCAGCACTGCCTCTGCAGTGCAAATCATGGTGCCCACACCCCCCATCCTTCCCGCCTGCCATCCTGCCAAGGCAGGGTGCGAGCCTTCGAGCATCCCGAGGTTCAAAGCCACAGTGAGCCCCACAGCTGGGGGCTGGAGCAGGGCCAGAGCGTGCATTTGAGCTTGTTAGGAGCCTGTTGCGGTGGTTTCACCCGGCTGCCAGCCCTCCCAGGAGAGGTGCACGTGGGCCGGGCAGTGGCACATGGGGAGCAGCAAGGGTGCTGTGGAGTGGGAGCATGGGGCTGGCACCTCTGCCCTGCATCCTTGACCTACCTCTGCAAAGAAAGGACTTGCACAGAGTTTAGCTGCCATTATCCTCTGTGATATCCAGCCACACTCATTCAGGTCCTACCCGCGATACCCAGCTAAAGAAGACTCTCTCCCCCATACGGTGCCAGTGCTGGCCCAGCATCCCCATCCCAGCCCTGTCCTGTTGCCGGCAGCCACATGCCCTCGCCCACGCTGGCATCTGCCACTCCAGCTCTGCTGACTCCCATCCTTGCAGCACCCACATCTTGTGTCCTGTGTCACGCCGAGGAAGGTGACGCAGTGCGGGAGTGACAGTGGTGGGGGGCAAGGGGACAGTGTGAGGCAGGTGGAAGCAATAATTGGTCATGATCTAATTAGGGAAGCCTAGGGCTAGATTAGGAGCTGTGACACGGTTTTTAGCCGTAAGCCACAGATGGCTCTGCCTGCGAGCTGGGAGAGGAGGGGGAAGCTGTCGTGGACTTGCTGGGATTTGTAATCCTGCCTGCACGACGCTCTGTGCTGACTAACATGACTGTTTTCTGATGGCTTGGAAATACCTCTGAGCCTGGTCTGCGTAAGGCGGGTGTTCCCCAATGCTCCCAGCCCACGCTCCCCACACTGCCCCGCTCCCTGCCCGCCCCACTGGTGCCCCTCACAGCCCACTCCTGTGCTGCACATGTGAGGACAGCAACAGATGCAATGCAAACATTGCGAGAAGCAGCCAGAGCTGCTCCAGGCTCAAACTATCCCACAACAGGTCCATGGTACCTGCCCTTGGCCCATGCCTTTATCAGGAGCACCTGGCCTGCCCCAGCTTAAAATGTAAATACTAAGTAAGGAATCATGTGACACTTCTGGATCTGGAAAGATCAAAAGAGAAAATATTTGACCAAAGGTAAATATGTAATTTTCTCCTTGATTCAAATGACTTTTATCTGTGGAACCCTGATGGAAAGCAGTGGCCAGCTGCCTGAGCACCGAGATGGCCATGCAGATGTCACAGCAGGTGTCAGATTCACCGCTGGAGCTGTGCGTCCCGATTAGCCCCTTCCTTTATTCCAGGGGTAATTTGGCTGATCTTTCAACTGGACCACCAGCACCAGCATGGCAGGGCGCATGTGCCCACATTGTACCCCTTACCCAGCTATCTGCTGCCGACAGCCCCCAGCACCTTTGCCCACCGTCGCCTTCTCAGCAGGGAGCTGGGGTGGGCAAGCACCCAGGGTGGCCGGAGCAGGCTCATTCCCACGTGCTGGGGTCAGAGGCAGCCCCACAGGATGGCTGGCTGCAGCTCTCCCCGTGTGTCCCCCCTCCAGCACCAGCATCATTTGGCTCCAAGCTCGTCTTTCCCTTCCTCCCCAAGGCGTTTTTATGGCTGCGGCCGAGCTCTTTGGCCGCTGCAGGACAGCAGGCAGGAGCCCTCAGCCCCGCTGCTGATGAGAAACCCATATCCCGCAGCCGCTGGAGCTCCCACCCTTCCTACCCGGCCGCCCTTGGGGCGCAGCGCAGCTCCTGCCTGGAGGGGAAATCCTCCCCCTCGCCCTCATCTCCCGCGGGGCTTGGAGCCGGCCAGGTCACTCTGCGTCCTTGCTGCGGCGAGAGGATTTTTGGGGTGCGGGCTCCCGGAGCACCACCTCTTTCTCCCCGCGTCCCGGCAGGCGTTTCTTCTGCGCCCCCTCGCTCTCCGCCCCCAGCCCAGCACATTGTGTCCCATCACCAGCGCTTCACCCCAGCCTCTCCCTCAGCCTCCAGTGCTTCCAGCAAAATTCCTTTCTGGCCAGTCATTGCGGCCCCTCGGCCTCGACGCCTCTGGCGTGCTGGCGGGGCTGGGCTTCCTCTTCCTGAGCCGCCCCAGCCCCCGCCATGCTCCCAGCCCCCTCCTCGCCTTCGCCCAGCGCTGTGGCATCGGCTCATCCCTAGGGACACGAGGTCTGCCAGCCGAGCCCACCTCAAGGTTCGGGTGCCCGGCTTCCCTCACCCTCCCCAGGGGAGCTGCATCCCGCACGCACCCTGTAGCATCCCGGTCCCACCACCCCCAGTGGGTTTTTGCGAGAGGATGATTTACAGCCCCGGTTAGCGCAGGGAGCGTGCAGAGGATGATTGTGGTGAATCGCTCGCTGCAGGCAGCGGGGAGGAGTGGGAGGCAGCGGCTGCTGGAAGAGAGCTCAGCCCCAGGGAGGTGCGAGGACTCCTGGCAGCGCTGCCTGCCCTGGCACACTGCTGCTGCTCCCCCTCGCCTCCGGGCATCCACCCCAACTCGGGTCTCACCCAGGCACACACCCAGCACGCCCTGGACCCCACGCTGACACCCACAGCACCCAGTGGGGACATCTTCCCTACACGCAGCCAGCACCCGCTTTGCTCGCACCTCGCTGCGCCTGCCAGCGCTCGGCCCCAGCAGCAACCCCTGGCACCCACCCACCTCAGCTTCCCACTGTGGTACCACCTCTCGTTATTAATTAAAGGGTGAATGCTTTGCTTTTCCACAGTCCCCTTCACCTGTGGCTCTCTGAGCATTATGCAAATATTAATTACTGGTAATTAATTAAATCAGGCCTCCCCATCCCCCTGTGGAGATGCTGTCTCATAAACATGCTGATAGCAAACACAGTGTCAGGGCAGGCTCTCCGAGCTGGGTGGGAGCTTCCAATTACCTGTTGCTAATGATGCAAACCCCACCTGCAGCAGTTTCTACCTAATTGAGCTTCCCAGAGGGCTAATGGGCTGGGAGAGGGAGATAGGTGGGAAACCAGCAGGACCTGGTCTGATCCCAGTAAGGGATGATGGATGGATCTTTATAAAAGGAGCTGGGTGTTCTGTTCCCCACAGCTTGTGCTCCTGGAAACTTGGTCCTGGTTTGCTGCTGGTGGGGTGTGGGGCTGCCTGGGTAAGAGATGGGGGGCCCGAGCAGCTGGTGGAGCTTGCTTTATGTCAGCCTTTCAGCCCCAAGCCACCATGGGGAGTTGTGCCCTGTTATTTACATTGGTGTCGAGCTGCCATCCCTCCAAGGTAGATGGGGATCATCTATCAGCCACCCCTCCTGAAGGGCTTGAAGTGTTTCAGAGGCAGCATAAGGGTTCAACGTTCCCCTGTCCTGCCGCTCCTCGGTGGGAGGGCTGTGCAGGAAGAGGACAGGAAGGCAAACACGGTTATTGACCCTCCTGAAGCGGAAGGTGGGTGCTCTGCAAAAGAAGGAGGGGGATTGCCCAGGCATGCACGGCAGGAACCTGCAGATTGCTCACTACAGCACGGCGTGGAGGATCTCTTGGGCAAGGTCCCTCTGCCCTCCTGGGGGGACAAAGCTCCTCTACGCAGCCTTGGGTGTTGTTTGGGGGCACTGTCTCTCCCCCCACCTGGGTCACAAGCTCCCTTGCTTGCGTATGGCTGCCGCTATCTGTCCCTAAGACTGTGCAGGGCACCGATCCCTGACCGGAGGTGCCACCTTAATCCGGATAAATGGGAAACCTATTGCGTGCCCACGCAGCCCCGTGCGGCAGCTCGCTGCCTGGCTGTGGCCACAGCAGCTCCTCGGACCCTGCGGATCAAGTGCCAGCCGGGACATGGGGTCAGCCCTGCAGGAACCTGGCCCTGGGCAGCCTTTTGCGCTGCATTGTGGAGCACAAATGCATTAGTCGCTGAACGAAGCCAGCTTAATTTCCCGCTCTGCAAGCAAAAGCGGGAGCAAACTGGGGTGAGATTAAGGCATTCCTTGGGCAGCTCCCACCCCCTCACCCTGACTGCTGTATCTCAGCCTGCGAGGCCACTAATGCTACTTACATTATTACTGGATTATTTTGGTGTAATGAGCTTTGCCCTGCTCAGCTGTCCCTCTGCTCAGGGGTGTTGTGATGTGTAATACTTCCTGCGTGAGGCCATGAGGCAGGCAGCTGCCTGCTCAAAAACAACCAGAGCCCCAGCAAAACAATGCATTAATGTTCCCAGAGCAAAATTCCAGCACGGGCCGGAGGTTAATCACAAATCAGGGAGCTTTTGGCTTAGTGCTGAACAAAGCTGGCAGGCGGGAGGGCGATGGTGCCTAAGCCGGGTCCTGACCCATCTCCATGGGTACAAATAGGAGTGACCGTATCGGTTTCATCTCTGCCAGTGGTATAACGCAGCTATAAGCATCTCTTCCATCATCGACTCCTTTTCCTCTGCCTTCCCTCCCATCAGACCTGCCAGTGCAGGGGCTTGGCGATGTGTTGCTATGGACACCAAGAAGTTTCCCCTAGAGACCAGAAGCCCGGAATAAGTGATGCCTGCATTTTCTGACATTGATTATTTTTTTCTTCCCCATTTTTTATTATTCATTTTTGCTTAAGTGTTGATTAATTCCTAGCCTTTCACCCCACCTCCCTCCTGATTTTCTCTCCGAGCTTTGTGGATTGCCGTGGCTGTGTCCCAGGGCTTGGCTTCTGCTTCATTCTCTGCGAGGGTGCGAGCACGGGGTGCGTGGGAGGAAGTTTCAGTGCTGTAACTCTTGCTCTGCTGGAGACCCCTACAGAAGAGATTCCCCCATTTATTCCAGCCTTGAGAGATCCTGTTGGGGTCAGGCCCGGGTCCCCCCGGGCTGCTGCAGAGTTCAGGAGTGCCCACCAGCAGCAGCAGCTGCTGCAGAAGGTCCTGGACCCCTCTTCCCAGGGCTTGCACCTCCCTGCAAAAGAATGGGTGGGGGTACCCTGCTCCCTTTACAGGTGTCCTTCATCGTATTTGGGACCTCAAGGTGATTTAGATCCAGACTAGTTAGTGTCTCTGCTGGCCTAACTCCTGTTTTATAGCTCTTCTGTTGGCACTGCAGTACCCTTTAGTACCCCAAGTACCTCTGTTGGCTTCAGAGCTCTTGGCCTGCAAGAGCACAATCAGGAGGGAAGTCCCAGCAACTCTTGGAAGTTCGTGTCAAGGCCAGAGCCTGAGCTTTGCAGCGGGGCTGGGGGACACTTATAGGAAAGCACCTTGGCTTTTCTTGCAGCCCTCAGGTCCATCTTGGCGAGGCAGCCAGTCCCCGGCAGCTCCATAGCCCCAGGGGATGGAGCAGCGGTCAGGGAGGGTCAGCCCATTTTCCCAGTGGCGAGCAGTGCCGCACGTCCGAAGAGCGTGTCTCTGAGCACCTGGTGTATGGGTTGGGATTTTACTGTGAGACAGTCTCAATGTCATTTTTGACTTCTCTTTCTTTGCTTTTGAAGCCAATAATAAGGTCAGGGAGGGTCAGCCCATTTTCCCAGTGGTGAGCAGCGCTGCACATCCGTAGAGCGTATCTCTGGGCACTGGGCATATGTGATGGGATTTTACTGTGAGACAGTCTCAATGGCATTTTGACTTCTCTTCCTTTGCTTTTGAAGCCAATAATAATGGGCTGTTTCGGTTCCCTGTCACATGATCTGCCTCACGGTGAGCGAGGAGCCTCTCTGATGAGTGATCTCCTCTGTCCTGTGTCCCTTCCTCCCTGCTCTGGAGGGAGTTCACATACCAGGTTTCAATCAACTGCTTCTCTTGTTCCTGGGAATGCAGTTCAGCACTAGGTTAGAAAGTCTCTGGTCCATTGAAATCCTGCCCTTCACTGCTCGAGTTGCCCAAATTGCAACTCCCTCTCTGAAATCTTACAGCACACAAGTCCTTTGCTGCTTGGCCCCTGATTGCAGCGGTGAGCATGGTGTCAGCCAGCCTGGAGCTCCTGCGAGCAGCCTGTGCATTTGTAGCTGGGGCAGGGAAAGCAGGAGCTGCTCTTTAAAATGTTTTTGGTATGTGTTTGGGGATTGTGCTGAGACAGCAGAAAGACCCCCTCCTCTATACTATTCCTCCCCTGAAGCGTGGGATGAGGTTGCAGAGCATCAGCCCTTCGTGGTGGTCTGCAGAGCTGCTGGGGAGGGATGAGGAGTGGAGGCAAGTCCCAGGACCATCTGCAGCAAGAGAAGGTTGGCTCTTGACCATAGCTCCAGGGGAGTCATATTGCCCTCCCCTCCCCTGCAGCCCCCAGCTCAGCGCAGAGCCTGCACGCGCCGCGGTGCCGCTCCGGAAGGAGCAGCGAGGCTGGGATGCTGCTCCTCTCTGGGGAGGTGAGAGTCCCACCAGGGCCAGACACTCAATTGCTGTGATGTTTGAAAGCTCCTTGAAAAATTACTTCTTCATCCAGTTCCTAACCAAACAAGTGGAAGCTCCAAAAAACAACAGTTCCTTCCCATGCTGCTGCCAAATCAGTGCTCGCTGGCGTGTTTCTGAGCAGGTCAGCAGCCAGCCAGGACTGCCCGAGGACTGAGCAGAGCTGGTGGGTAGCTGGTCCCTGCATTGTCCTTCTGCACCTGCTTAGGAGATAGGAGAGCGTCCGGGGAGCTCTGCATGGCTTTGGGGCGATGCTGCAGGTGAGCTGGTTATCCATGCAGGGACAGGGAGCAGTGCCCGAGCACTTGCACGGCACAGCACTTAGGACTGGAGACCTGTGAGCCAAACATGGGTAGTGGCTCTTTTGTGGGGACAGGGAAATCCTGAATCCAGATGGGGATATGCACCCAGCTCAGAGTTACCAGGTGCTGGCACAATCTTGGCTGTCCTTTGCCCTTAGCCTAATGTCTGGCTGCTGCGTTGCAGTCACCAGAGGGGTCTTCTGCAGCTGCCCAGCTGAGGTCAGTGCCATGACACCTGGCTGTGTTCTGAATGTTAACAGACCCTTCCCCTCTCTTGCTTTTCCCTCCCTCCTTTCTGCCAGCAGTTCCCTATCAGCAAAACCCCTACACACCTGGGAGCAGCTCCACCGTCATCCAGTGCTACCGCTGTGGGGACACCTGCAAGGGCGAGGTGGTGCGTGTCCAGAGCAATCACTTCCACATCCGCTGCTTCACCTGCCAAGGTAGGACAGTGCCGCCCGAAGAGCTGGTGGTCAGGTTGCCCCACGGCCCTGGGTGCAGTCTGGAAAGCAAAAGGCTGGGGACAGACCTACCTGGCCCGCTGAGATGTGGTCACACGCCTGGGGGTGGCAGTTTCCCGCAGGGGTGGATGTGGCACGGTGCAGGCGGGGAGGTAACGGCACGGGGCTGGCACGGTGCAGGCAATGCCCCTGCGTGATGCCAGAGCCAGCAGGATGTGAATGGGGGTGGCCGAGACCTGGGCACCATCACTACCCTCAAGCTGCCTGAATGCCAGCAGCCCACGCTGCGCCGGTCCCAAACGTACCCACGGCCCATCTGTGATCTGGGGGGGCCACCGCGTCCTTCAGCCGCCTGCCTGCCCCCAAATCAGGAGGGGGAGGAGGAGTGTTGCCAGCTTGGCTGAGAGGCGGTGAGGTGGGGGAGATTCCCAGAGCGGCTCCTGAGGGGTCTGGGGATGGGTGACGGATCGCTGCCACCCGTGCAGGGGATGCAACTGAGGTGCCGTGGGATGCTGTGTGCTGCAGCTGGGGCTCAGCAGCCCCCAGGGGCTGGCAGAAATAGAGGGAGGTTGCTTGAATCTTCCCTGAGCACAAGAGGAGAGCTGTGGAGCTGTAAAAGCTAACGGCCCAGAGCCAAGGCTGAAGAGCTCCTTAGTGTGTTTATTAAAGCAGCCACTCTCAACCAGGCCAGTGGCTGCTTCTGTAGGTTGTAAAGCATCCCATTACCAGGGCTTTTTAAAGGTCTCTGGTCTTTCAAGATCCCAGCACCTTTTGCTAAGCAGGACATAAATCCCCGTCCCTTTGGCCATGCTTTGCTGCTCCTCCCCAGGGAGCGGAGGGTTTGGCTGGAGGGGACTTTTCCCCTGGGCTGTCACCACCCCTACTGCAGCCCTGTGCCCCATGGAGCAGGCAGCCCCAGATCTCTGGGAGGGGCTGTGGGCCCCAGGTTGCCCTCGGGGCTGACCTACACGTGTGGGGTGCTGGGCTGAGCCCCCTGCCTCTTCCAAGCTTGGATGTGCAGGATCAAGAGGGAGCTGCTCATCCCAAGAGCTCAGACAGCCGCCGGCTTCAAAGGGTCCAGGAGCCAGCAGGGAGAGCTTGGCAGTGCTCGCCGCCTGATTTCCAAGTGAAAGGGAATAAGTAATGAGAGGAAATCCTCCTGTCTCGCCTTCCTTCACAGCTCTTACCCCCTGCCACCGCTGGCTCCCACGCCAGCCCCATGGCTTGTCCCTGACATGTCCCCAGGAGCCTGGCACAGGTGGTGCAGCTTCTGGGGATGTGCTATGGGTCCCACAGCAAACAGGGCCCAGACCTGCCTCATTTTTATCTTCCTTCTGCTTCCCGATGCTGTCCCAGAGCTGGTGGCCTGTCCCTTAAGCGCTGGCAGGCTCTTTCAGAGAGCAGTGGGTGCTGGCCATGTATCTCCTGGCTGCCCACCCACAGCTCCAGGGATCAGCTTTGCCAGGGGATGCTCTGCGGGAGAGGAGCTGCATCTCTGCCCCTGTGGGCCCTGCAGCCAGCGGGTCCAGCCTTGCCCTGGGGAGGGTGGCTGCTGTGTGGGCTGGCCCATGGGTGCAGGTGAGGTGTGCAAGGACAGGACAGAGGGGTGCTTGGGGGTGAAGGGTAAAAGCAGAGACCAAGATGGGCTGTGCTAGCAGGTGCTCGTTTCTCTGTAGTTCCCCCTGCACCCCATCACCTTGCAGGACAGGTGATGGGCATCGTGCAGAGGCCCCAGGACCTCGTCCCTGTGCTAATCCTGAGGTGCCTTCCAGGGTCTGATGCTCTTGACGTCTCTCTGGATGGAGAAGACATAGGAGGGAAATGACACTAAGGGCCAGGGCTTGCCATGTCTCCTTGGATTACTCTGATGGGCTGTGCACCACCCATGGTTCCCACAGCAGGGAAGGAAGCAATGTTGGGCTGGATGCCTATGGAAAACAAGCAGTGAGAGCACCAACCCCAGTGTGTCCCAGGACCTGTTCCCATTAGGGCACGGCTTCATGTCCAGGCCAGGGAGCGGAGAGAAGACATCCCAGAGCGTGGAGAAGACCTCTCCCCAACTGTCCCTAGGCCATGCCCAACTCTGCCGGTCCTGTTCTTGGCTTCCTGACACCATGAGAGTGTCAAATGGAGGGGCTGAGCCCCATCCAGGTGCCGTGGGTCCGGGAGGGGATGCCGGAGGCTCTCCCGGGCTGTTTGTGCATGATGAGTGGGGGGCTGCAGGGGTTCCCCTCCCGGTGCTGAGGTTTCCTCTGGGAGCGCCCAGCCCTGGCTGTCTGGGCAGCACCATCCTGCACCCCACCGCAGCCCAACACTGACATCTTGTGGTGCTGGGGGAAGGCCCCAGCACATCTGGGGGGAAGGGAAACCCTCTGAGATACCTGCAGAAAGCTGTGTCTTCATGGATGCCCTGGGACCACTGCTGCAGAGGCAGCAGAGGTGGGCTCAGAGATCCCGGCTGAGCCCTGGGGCTGGACCTGCCCGCTGGCCCCTTGACAGATGCCTGTCCTCCCCCTGCAGTGTGTGGCTGCGACCTGGCCCAGTCGGGCTTCTTCTTTAAGAACCAGGAGTACATCTGCACCCACGACTACCAGCAGCTCTACGGGACCCGCTGTGACAGCTGCGGGGACTTCATCACCGGAGAGGTCATCTCTGCCCTGGGGAGGACCTACCACCCCAAGTGTTTCGTCTGCAGCACCTGCAGGTGAGCTGAAGCCATCACTGAGGGTGCGTGACCCCCCTGCAGAAGCCCTGTACAGCCCTTGGCTGTGCACCAGGGAGAGGGCTGTTAGTTAGCCCGCAGCCCCTCGTTCCCCACTCAGCACCATAGGAGGTACCTCTTCTGCGTTATCTTAGTGGAAATCCTTGGGAGGCAATGAAATGGCTCCAACCCTTCCCTTTGCAGCCTGCAGACCTGCAGACCTGCCTTAATGCCTGCCTTGGTCCTCCTGCCCCAGCACACATGCACATTTGCTGCCTCCCCTTGTAGCCCTTGCCTGGAGCCCCTCTGCCGCCCAGCACCGTGGGTCCCGCTGGCCTCGGGGGAAGGAGCTCACGGGCAGCACAAGCACTGCGTGGAGGGGAGCGAGCAGCTCACACCTCTCCACTTCTCCTTGGCCGCAGGAAGCCATTCCCCATCGGAGACAAGGTCACGTTCAGCGGGAAGGACTGCGTCTGCCAAAACTGCTCCCACTCTCTCATCAGCACCAAACCCATCAAGATCCATGGGCCCAGCCGTAAGTTGACTGCTCTCGTGTTACATGATGGCTGCAAGGAGAGGGACCACATGCCCCTGGATGGTGCTCGGAGGGGGGTGACGGGATGGGCTTTGGAGCCAGTGTGCAGCACTGCATGGAGGCGTGGGTGTTTGCAGAGGTTTCAGAGGAGAAACAGGGTAGTCCCATGGCTCAGGCCAGGACTGCAGGTCACCGCTGGTTTTGGAAACTCCTTTGATCTGTTTGTGACCTGGGCAGGTGCTGCCACCCCAGTGGGTGCTATCTGGGGAGGGTTTTGGAGCCAAGTTTGCTCTGAGGCAGTGGCCAGATGTTGCTGTATGTCCAGCTGCACCAAGGTCTGTGTCCAAGTGCCAGCCCTGGGACTGCTCACCTGGCTTTCCCAGCGCTGGCATTATTCGCTGCCTCTGCAAGCACCGAAAGGCTTCTTAGGCTCATCCCGATGCACTAATGAACCCAAACTGATACTCAGCAACAGTAATGGACAGGCTCTTTTGGGTGGGTTTGGCCTTGCTTTTTACCCCAGGTTGTTCCTTGGGATACCCTCCCTTTGTGCCATGCTTTGCCCCCCCAGTTTTTCCTTGCTGCTGGCTCTCTGCCCCAGGCCACTGCAGAGTGTCCCATGGGTGCTGTGCTTGGGGGCTGGTAGAGCATCCCTCTGGCATGGAGCTGCTGCACACAGGGCTCGCTTCAGCCTGTGTCTGGAGTGAGGGGACTGCAGCATTAACGTGTGGTCCATGCTTCACTGTCTCCCATATGCTCCATGTTTGCTGCTGTCAAGTTCCAGGGGAGCTGTCTCAGCACAGCGTGTGGGCAGGTGGCAGAAGGCAGGGAGAGCCGGGAGCTGTGCCACACCATGGTGCCCAAACCCTGCCATGTCAGCAGGCTGAGCTGGCGGCGGGGGCTGCGTGGGGGCCCATGCTGCTGCGGCTCAGCAAGCCCTGAGCATCAGTGCCTGGAGCAGAGTCCTGCAGCCAGGGCCAGACCCAGGACCATGGTGTCACCCATGGTCCTTGTCACCCAGTCGCCATGGTGGCACTGGTGGTGACTGGGTTGAGTTACGAATTGCTGCAGATGGGTCCCTGGAATCCCCCCAAGGTGCCTGCCCCCAGCTCTTACCACAGCCTCGATGGAGTTAGGGGACGTGGCAGGGTTTGAATGAGCCCCAGCCAGAGGACAGGGCTTCCCCCGTCAGCACCCCGAGCTGCCCAGCAGCAGGCTGTGGCCAGCCCGCAGCACCCCGCTGTCTCCCATAGCAGGACCGGGGCAGCGGGCAGAGGAAGGGCAGCCGCACGCTCTGCCTCTCGCCTGCCTTCCTCTCCCTTCCCATCCCCTTCCCGCCAGCGCTCCTCCCCGGCTTGCAGAGCGGGGTTACCTGAGGGCACCATGCTTTATTCATAGGCAGCTGCAGGCAGCAGCCAGATGCAGCCTGCTGCCCACGTGTGCCCCTTGCAGCCCAGGTGGCCCTGGCAGTGCCACCCAGAAGGAGTGGCAGGGGAGGTGTGCCTGCTGGAGCCCGCGCTGGTGCACTCTGCAGGGAGGACATCCCTAGGAGAAGGATGCTGAGCCTCTCCCTGCAGCCCTGCGAGCAACTCAAAAACCAGCAGGATCTGTGTCAGAGAAGGAACAGATCCTGGCTCAGCCGAGCTGGCCAGCCTGCTTTTAGCCAGGGGTCAAAAATCCTCCCCTCTTAGCTTTGTGCAGCGGGCAGGGACTTGGTGTAGGGCTGCCTGGGGTGGGCTGGGTGGAAAAGCCTGCCTGCTCAGGCTGCCTGTGCTGCCTCTGCGGTGCTGCTGCACCTCCCCGGTGCCGCAGCAGGGAGGGAGGCGGCAGGGATGGGGTTAAGGAGGAACCCCATCCGGGCAAACCTGCTGCCCAGGGGGAGAAGAGGACAAGGAGAAGTCAAGGTCAGGAGTCCGAGGCCCATGTGCTTCCTGCTCCCAGCCTTGACGGGAGCCAGGGGAAGCGGGGAAGGAAGGGAGTCTCGTAAATACTGCAGCGGGGCCGGACGCGGCTGCCGGAGAGCACAGCCCTTCCTCTGCTGCGCTCACTCCCGGACACTTCCCACCGCTCCTGTCCCGGAGAAGAGCCCCCGGGGACCTGCCAGGGCAGCATGGCCCCAGCAGCCCAGACACTCGCTCTGGCTCAAATTCACCAGCCCAGCAGGGAGACCCGGCGCTGCGCTGCAGTGGGTGCTTGGCTGGGGTGGCTGGGTGCTAGCGGTGCCTTGGAGGTCCCAGCTCCAGCCGGAGGCTTTCCTCCTGGCTCCTTTGCTGGGAACAAGCAGAGGTGGCATATTCCCATAAAGAAATGATTCCCCATAAAGAAATGATCCCCAAGAGGCTTCTCCTGGAGTGGTCTCAGGAGGAGGGCGTTTATAACAGCAGCATCCCCTAGAAAAGGGGGTCTTCTGCGGCAGGGCTTTCCTCTGGGTGCAAGGGGTGTGCCAGGTTAAACGGCCAGAGTGCCTCGGCATGGGCCAGCAGATGTGGGCGTTCCTGCCGCGCTGCTGAGCCCCCCGCCGGGGAGCTGCGGTGGTCCCACGCTCCCCGCCCCGCTTTTTTCCCCCCAGACTGCGCAGGCTGCAAGGAGGAGATCAAGCAAGGCCAGTCCCTCCTGGCATTGGAGAAGCAGTGGCACGTCAGCTGCTTCAAGTGCCAAACGTGTGGGATCATCCTCACCGGCGAGTACATCAGCAAGTGAGTGCCACCGTCCTGGCAGCAGGCTTGGCCGTCCTGGGCATTGCCAGGCTGCACCCCCCGGGGCTGGGGCTGCACCAACGTGGTGCCCAGCCCGGCTCCCCCGCCACTCAACCCCTTCTCCTCCCTCTCCCAAAGGGATGGCATCCCATACTGTGAGTCCGACTACCATGCCCAATTTGGCATCAAGTGCGAGACCTGTGACCGGTACATCAGCGGCAGGGTCCTGGAGGTGAGTCCTGGGGCTGCAGCCAACCCATCCCAGTCTGTAATTGGGACTGCATGCATCCCACCCAGAGGTGCATGCCTTGGGGAGGTGTGGGAGTTTCATCATCCTACACCCTTGTCATGCTACCCTCCGTCTCTCGGGGCCATGGCTCTTCCTGCAGCGGGTATATGGACACAGTCTGACCACCTTCTCTAGGGGTGGGAGTGGGGGAAGGAGCACCACCATGCTGCAGACCTTTGGAGAGGTGGCTTGGATACTGGAGCTCCAGAAGCGGCCAGAGCACACAGTGGCCGGGGTGTGCTGGGACGTGTCTGGAGCCCAAGATGTGGGAACACCAGCCTTAACCAGCTGCTGCCATGCCGGACTCTGGAGTGTCCCCACCATGCTCACCCCAGCTCGCCTTCTGAGAGCATCCCTGTGCAGGCAGCCTGCCTGTTGCCTTGGAAACACATGCAGCACGGCTGCCCGCTCCTGCAACACCCTGCCCACAGGCAGCTGTCCCCATGGCACACCCCTTTGCAGGGCAGCAACTGGAGCAGGGGGTCCTCTTCCCTGGGCCAAAGAGGGAGGGGGCTTTGCTCAGCCACCGAGGGATGCAGGGATCCCATGGGGATCCTACAGTAAAACATGGGTGCAGGTGGCCGTGGAGCATGTTTTGGGTGATGGTGGAGCTGCACAGCTGGCAAGGGGAGTGGGAGTTGCTGCTGGGGAGGGGCACAGAGGTCCACCAGGGCTGGTTCTTCCCGTCAGCCAGGTGGTCACATCCTGGCTGTGGTCCCTGCTCCTGGAGGTGAGGTGTCCTCTCACACTTTTTGTTTCTACCCCCATGTTTGCAGGGTTAAAAAAAAGCCAGAAAATCTGGTCTGAGGGTAAACTAAAGGCTCAGGAGGCATAGAGAAAGATGTCAGAATGAAGCCTGTTGTGATTTTTAGACCCCCTGGTGATACCATGGAGCTGGGTTGTGGTGGCGTAGAGGCAGCAATGCTGAAAGCGTGCTCAGTCACTCCTGAGACCTTCCCCTCTGCGCAGCTGAGCAGAAGGGAAGTGCTCCTGGGGTGGCATTGGCACCCACATGTCTGCTGTCCTGAGACAGCAGCGATAGGAAGCTGTATCCCAAAACCAGAGGTACCGTGCCTCCACAGTGAGCCAGACCACAGGTGCTGTGTAGGTCTCCAGCCTGCTGAGAGCTGTTCCAGGACATGTCCAGCCTGTTTCACTCACAGCCTGCCAAGAAGTCGTCACCCCCTCTAGTCCTGCTGGCTGGGCTGGCCTGAGAGCACCCAGACTGGCCAGAGAACCTCCCCTGAAACTGGAGCCAGGTGCCAGGAGCCCTCCAGCATCTTCTCCCTCCTCAGGGAGCTGCCTCTGCCTGGGAAGACTTTCTGCTGACTCCAGGCTTCCCAGCACTGGCTGCTGTGAGCGTGAGCTCAGCACTGCAGCAGCTGCCGTGGGCCAGCTGCCCATCATGGGGCTACTTGATCAGCAAATGTCTGAATGGAGCAGGGTGAAGCCAGAGGCTCCCCTGACATTGAATGCCTGCTGCTGTTCCCCTGGGCGTTTGGGTTCCTGATAACCCCGTGCCAGGACAGAGCATCCTCAGCCATCCCAGCAGGGCAAGCAGGCTGCGTGTTACATGGTATGGGATGTTCAGTGGGTGAGAGGAGCCAGAGGGGGCCTGGGACCCCTGCCCCGGGCTCGAAGGCTGTGCTGCCAGCCTGGCTGGCACCATTGGGCACCGCTGCCTCTGAGCCACTTGTTGCACTGCTTTTGGGGTTTTCCTTGCTTGGTGCAACCACAGTGGAGTCAGGACGAGCGTAGGATGTTCCTGCTGCTGCATGTCTCAGGGGATGGATAGAAAGCAGCTCTCAGGCCATGACGGGTGGGGTAGTGGCAGCCCACCTTCAAGCTGGAGACCGTCGTGGGACGGTGACGAGGGAACAGCCCTCCTTCTCCCTCACCTCCATTTCTCCTGGCTCTTGTCCTGGCAGTAGCTCTGGTTCTCTCCACCTCCCCCTGTGCCCTCCATCCCCAGCTCTGCTCCCAACATTGGCTCTTTCTGGCTGGAGGGGCCAGCCAGCTCTGCCCACCCACGCCAGGCTATGGGAAGAAGCTGGCTGAATCCCACAAGATGCTCTGGACAGCAGTCATCTCACATTAGCACCTTGCCTGCCGCACCCATGCCCGGGCATGGGAGTCCTCCTTGTGCAATGGGACACCGTGGGCTGGAAGTAACGCGCCTTGGCACCTGGGTCCCCGTGGGCAGAGCCGAGCTGCCACCTCCTTGCAGGCGCTGTCATGGAGCCGAGAGGAGCGTAGGGTTTGGGTGCCGGAGGGCTGTGCCAGATGAGCACCACGGAACCTGCAGGCACTGCGGGCACCCCTTGCCTCCCCATGGCCAGGGCTGAGCCTGCACTTCCCACCCTCCCCAGGTACATGCCTGCTCGCAGTATTGAATGATCTGTAAAACCAGAGGCTTTAATTGTCTTCTCCGGCAGAGCATGAAATGGAAAGGATGCCTTTAAATAATTTTAGGCCTTAAGGAGCCTTCTCGTGCTATCCTGGCAGCCTCTGGGCTTTCCCAACTGCTCTGAGCTGCACAGCCAGGCTTGGATGATTAATGAGTCTTTAAGGGACCCGAAGTGATAACGAGCAGGTCTCTTCCCTTGCAGCCTCCAGCAGCCTTTTACGAGCTGTAGTATTAACCAATGTAAAAGGAACAAGGTTTGTGCATGGTTTGGAGAGTTGCTCCTTGAGGAGGAGTGGTGCGTGTTGAGACGGGTAGTTTTTGGAGGAGGTCTGTGTTGAAATGAAAGTTGAGACTGGGCTGGTACATACTGCTGGGGGAGCAGCCAGCCTCCCTCTAGATCCACACACCGATCTGCAAGGCATCCCCTTTTGGCATTGTCTGACCTGTGACAGCAGCCTATATAGTCTAGATAGGAAAAGATGTATATATGTGAGGGTTTTTTTCCTTACTGTCAGCACACCAAGTCTTTGGGGGTACTAACAGGGTCCAAGAGCACCAAACCCATCCCAGATTCAGAGAGGGACGGGGGAAGGTGACACATTGGTCACCAGGGCCCCATGTCCCCTGCGTTAGCTGTCTCTACCCAGCTGGAAATACAGGTGATGGGAACTGCAGGCACACTGTCTTGAAGTGAGTAGGAGCTGGGCTTTACTGGGTTATTTTTCACCTCTTTTCCCTGTGTTTATGGCCGTCTCATCTAATTGATGCAGCTCATTGTGTCTGCCGTGGGTGCACTGGCTGTTGGTGCTGGGTGCCTGGCGCGGAGGGGTGCTGGCACGGTGCTGTGGTGGGCAGCTGCCGAGGCAGGGCTTTGTGCACAGGGGCTCTGGCAGAGCGGGAGGAACTGGCCGTCCTTCGGGAGCCTCTGCCTTGGTGGGGCGGTGGGTCAGCTCCCTGGAGCAATGGGCATGATACACGATGAGCCCGTTAGCACAACGTCACTGACACCAGGGGCTCCAGATGAGGCTTTTAGGGGTAAAATTGGTTTAGGATCTGTATAGCCTGGAACCAGCAGGCGTGTTTGCTCAGGCTGGCGAAGCGTTCAGTGCAAGCCCCTGCCGTGGGGTGCTGTGGCTGGGCCGGGGCTCAGGGTGGCTTCTTGCTGGGGCTGCCATGGGGGCCTCTCCCATCCCACTGGAGAGCCTGGGGGACTGGGGCTGGGGCCTTCCCTGCTGATCCTCTGCGTTCATGGTAGGTCTGTCTCTGCAGCCCTCCCACCGGTGACTTTCCTGCCATGTTATCAAGCTTTTGGGTGCCAACTGGGGATGTTTGGGCTGTGGGCTCACTCGGGCCAGCCCAGGAGTAAGTTGTGCTGCTGGGGGCTGGCACAGGGAGGTGACTGGGGTCCATTGCAATGAAAGGAAGAGGGGTCCAACCTCTCCCACTCATCTCCCCTGCCTGCCCTAAAACCTTCCACTCATTTTTGGCATAAAGTGGAGGGCAAAAGCCACTGGCTGCCATCTGCATCCCAAGGACATTGAATTCCAGGTTGGTTTTTATGGGCAACCAACTGGCAGATTCTCAGTTATCCTCACAGCAAAGTTTCCTGTTGATCCTCTCTGTTTCAAACCGGCTGCAGCCCCGTCTGTCATAACCCCCTTCTTTGTCAGCAAGAGCCTCGTCTTCCCTCTGCTGCCTTAAATTATCCTTCCTCTTCTCTTGGATTATTATGGGAGTAAAAAGTCCTTTGGGGTCGAGCTCTAACAGCACAGCCCAGATTCCTCCTGCCCTGAGCAGTTCCTGCCTCCCAGCTCCCAGACCAGAAAATGAGCCTGTAATTGAAATGCTAGCAGACACTTTGAGAGGAAACAAGCTACCAATTAAAGCTATTATCCCTGTCAAAGAGCACAGGGAGCAGCCCAGCTCCCGCTCAGCTGGGGAATAGCATGTCACTAGAGCTGAAGTTTGGGCATGGCTTCACAGAAGGAGAAAAGTTTCTTGAGGGAGAGGGGCTGGCGATGGTAGCCAGGGAGGGTTTGACAGCAAAAGGAAGCCTGTGCTTTGCGAGATTTATCTTTGGGGCCCTTCTCCTTTTATTGCTTCCCTGCTGCGACATCTTGGGCCAAATTTGCTGTTTCTCTTCAAAGCTATAGAGGAAAGGAGCTGGTGCAAAGCATGGCTGCTTGGCTGAGTGTTACTGCAGAGGGTCTCAGTTATTTCCAGAGTGCAAGGACAATTTATTAGGGGTGAGGTTTGTAGGGGTACCTTCCTTGGGGGTTTGGGACCTCCTGGCTCTGCTTTCCTGTGTGCTGGACAGTTCAAGGAGAGCAGAAGGTTCCCAGTCTGACTTGTAGTCCAGCAAGTGAGAAGCATTAGTGATGAAATGGTCTCTGGTTTTCTCCATGTGTTATGGCAGTCTCCGAGGCCTCCGGGGGCAGTTTTGCCCCATTCACCTTGTTGTTGTCTGCAGCAGCAAGTGATGCCAGGGCCACTTGCCCTCAGGGACACAAGCAGGTCACCATGTCCTGCCTTGCTCAGGGGCCTCTCTTCTCTGCTTGTCCTTGCAGGCAGGAGGGAAGCACTACCACCCCACCTGTGCCAGATGTGTCCGCTGCCACCAGATGTTCACGGAAGGAGAGGAGATGTACCTCACAGGTAGGGATCCCGCTGCATTGAGGAGGGACTCCCCTGCCCCATGTCAGGGCATGGACCAGCGTGGCTGTGCGGAGATGTGGGGGCTGTGGGGGCGTTTGGGGTTCAGGCCCTTAGGGCAATCGGTGCCAAAAGGGCATCTCTGTGCAGCAATGCCAGAGACCCTTTCTCTGCTGCTCCCCAGCCCTTGCGCTCTTCCTGGGCCATGTGGCAATCATTTCTCTGCATGAAACCTTCCCTGCTGATGAGCTGGAGGAGACTTTGTTCGTCATCGGCAGCTTTTTGCTCACTGGGAGTCTCCCTGCGCAGCTGGGAAGTGCTGCCGGGCATGCCTGGATGTGTCCCTGGCCTGCACCCAGTGAATAGAGGCTGGGATAGGTGCTGGGTGCCTGGCTCCCTGCTCTCCCCAACCCTAGGGAAGGGTGGTCCAGGACCCCTTCCCCACCACCCCCAACTCCCCCTGTCTGGGTTATGCTGCGACCAGCACCGGAGGGGTAAGGCTTTCACTTGGCACAGCTGGATGGTTTGGGCTTGGTTTTGGCAGGAGCTCATCCCTGCCTGGAGCTGCCTTAGGGACTATTTCCAGCGCAGAGGGAGGGTTTGTTTTCTGTCAGTAACCTGTGCTTGCCTGTCACCCTGTCTCACTAATCCCATGGGTGGCAAAGCGGAATTGTGCACTGAGAGAGCGAGAGTGGGGGTCTTAGTAAGGCCCTGTCATGCACAGCAGGATGGGTGTGCTCAGCATCCATCCCTGGGCACACCTGGGCAAAGCTCAGTGGCTTTGCTGGTTCCAGCCCAGAGGGTGTGCGAGGGGCTGTGGATGCCCTGGGCTCACTGTTACCCCGGGTTTAACCAGCAGGAGCTGCCTGGCTAAGCACTGGTTGGGCTGCACCAAAACCACACCTGGGTTTGCTGTCACAGTTTAGTAGTGTTGGCCACTACATCTCGGTGCTTGGGAGCCGTTTCGTTTCTTAGTAGGGACACCAGTCCCCGCTGCCCCATGGGGCACGTGCCTGTGGCTGCGCTGTAGTGGAGAAGGCGCCCAGGAAAGCTGGTGGGACCCAGCAGGTGACCTCCCTCTGCATCCTCGGGGCTCGCTGCCTCCCTCCTGCTCTGCTCCCCATGGAGAGACTCTGGTTCCTACCTTGTGCCCCTGCAGGGCCCCCCAGGAGCTGCTGCCCCAGCATGCAGGGGTTGCACTCCTATAACACCAGTTGCTCAATGCGGCTGCTGCTGCGGAGAGCACTGACATGTCCCCCCCGGGGCACTGTGGACTGCAAGTCAGTGCTGGAGGTGGCAGGGACAGGACGGGACTCCCCCATGGCAGGGGGAGCTGGACGATCCCTAGCAGCAGGGGTGAGCTGAAACGCTTTCCCTTTTGCTGCGTTTCAGGCTCCGAAGTGTGGCACCCCATCTGCAAGCAGGCGGCCAGAGCAGAGAAGAAGCTAAAGGTAGGCAGCAGGGTGAGGGTCATCTCCGAGAGGTGGCACGTCTCAGGTGATGTTGCCCCCGAGTCCCTGCTGGAGGTGAACCGTTGTGGCGGTGTCCAAGCCCGGGGTAGCTTCCCGAGGCTGGCACGAGCTCTGTCCCCGCTGCCCAGAGGACAGTGGGTGGCTGTGGCCGAGGCTGTTAGTGGGGACCTGCCTCCTGGCTGGCATCAGCCCATGCCACAGGCGGGGAGGGGGCACAGAAGTCCCCTCAACCAACCCCCCCGCACCCCTTGAGCTGTTGCTCCCTCTCTGCACCCAGCTGGCCACGGGGAGAGCTGCCTGCTGGGTCTTGCCAGGCCACTCGCCTGACTCCAGATCTGGCCCTGAGAGAGGCCAGAGTGCAAAGCTGGACAGCAGGGTGGCCTGCAACGGCCATGGGCACCGGCAGCAAGTGGATGAAAGGGCAGAGGAACTGGACCTTGAGTGAAATTCAGCCCCAAAACCAACAATTTACTTGCTGCACCCAGCATTGTGGGTCCCTCCTCACCATGCTCTCACGTGTCCTCCGCTTTTCTGCCTCCACAGCACAGAAGGACGTCAGAAACCTCCATCTCGCCCCCCGGTTCCAGCATCGGCTCCCCGAACCGTGTCATCTGCGTAAGTACAGCTCTGGCCCTCCTCAGCGCAGGGCAGGACAGATGCTCCAGCCCCAGGGAAGGGCGCAGCATTTCCCAGTGTTGTTCTGCACTGTGAGGCATCTCCCAAGGGATGAGCCCAGCTTTCGGGGACAGCACAGACAAGCCATGCACCCTTGCCGCAGAAGCATGCCGTGCTGCCAGTGCCATTGGCACAGACCAGGAGCGCTCAGAGGGGCACAGTCCCACCCTCCCAGCTCCTCTGCCCTTTCCCTCTGCTGCCTCTCAGGCATCTCCTCTTACCTCTTCCTGCTGCTGGGGTGAGGTGGGCTCTGTCTGCTCTGTGCTGGCTCCACACTGTGCGCTCCAACCTTCCCTTCCTTCTCTCCTCCTCTTCCTTTCCGTCTCTCTGTCTGTCTCTCCCTCTCCCTAGGCTAAAGTGGATAATGAGATCCTTAATTACAAAGACCTGGCAGCTCTTCCCAAGATTAAAGCCATCTATGAAGTGCAGCGTCCTGACCTCATTTCCTACGAGCCCTATCACAGATACACGTCGGATGAGACGCTGGAAAGATATAGCTATGGGGAGGTACTGAGTCTCGATATGCCAAATGCCGGGCTGCACAGGGACCCGGGCCCTGATTCGGGGCAATGGGAAAAACTTCATGTGGGTTTGCTCACTCCAGTGGGAATGCTGCAGGGAGGCAGGAGCAGGGGTAAGACCTCTCCCAGAGGCTCCCTGTCACTGGAAAGAGGGCCTGGGCTGGAAGGGAAATCTTGGTGGTGGTGCTGTAGAGTAAGAAAGAAACCAGTGACCTTATCAGCTGATGGCAGCGCCCTGCCCACACTGTGCCACAGACCCGATGTGCAGGGACAGACAGCGCTGCGCAGGAGGAGACGTCACCCTTGGGAGTGATGTGGCAGAGAGCTCACCCATCGCAGCCTGCAGGAGAGGAGGAGGGCATGCAGCACACGTGCATCCCTCCAGGGTGGAGGGACAGACAGACAGCAGGTTCAGGCCAAAGCCTGGCCCCTGGCAAGCAATCCTCCTGGCCACCCAGCCCTGGCATGGCAGGGCTGCTCCTGTTGGGTGCTGGCCCCACAGCCAGGGGAAGGGGGCTTGGTCAGTGCAGTTTTTGCAAGCATGTGATGAGATGATGCCCAAGCAGCACATGGCATGGGATTGCCCTGTCCCACTCCCCCAGGCAGGCTGGGGCTGCTGGATGAATTCAGTAAGTCCATGGAAGAAGAGCGTCTGAGCAGCTCACACAGAGATGGGGGACCTGAGGTCATCCTGGAAGAGGACTTTGTAATGGCCACCAGCAGCGTCTCTTACATCTCGAGTCCCAAGGCTTGTCACAAGTCTGGTTTCCTCCAGCCCACCCGGTGATGGTGCAGGCAGCATGGCCATGGCCCACCGTGGGGCCAGCAACTGCCTTCCCCCCCCTTGCAGCCACTCCACCGAGGTCTCTGAGAAGGGGTGCAGGCTGCCGATTCAGGAGGTGCCATCCTTGCTCCAGCTCCCCTCCTGGCTGGGGGCTCCCTGCCCTGCGTCCTGCCGTAGTTGGGCTCTGGCTGTGCCACCAGCCACCCTCACTGCCTGGCAGCTGTGATGAGGCTGTAACATGGGGAAAACGGGCTGCTGTGGGACCTCAGTCTGTCACTGCTCTCCTTAACTGTGTGCTGTCTCTCTCTCTGTCTCTTCCCCCCCCCCACTTTGCCTCCTGCCGCTTCCAGTCCCTGGGGACCCTCTCCCCATATTCACAGGTAATGCCCCCGGCAGGCACCGGGGGTTCTGTCACCTGCTGCCCCCACAGGGCGTCCCTTTGCCCAGGGACCACTGGGGCTCTGCTGAACGTCCCCCCACCTGGGTGCTGCCGTGATGTGGTGGGAGACAGGGGACCCTGTCCAGGAGGGTCCTGTCCTTCAGGGCCCCGGGGATTAGCAGCAAGCAAATCCTCCCTGGCAGAGTGGACCCAGAGTGCCACCCAGAGTGGAGGGGGACACCAGTAATTGGCAACAAGCACAGGGGAAGGAGACTATCTCTAGGCAAGGGGATGAAAGCCTCTTGACAGACACTGTCACCTGGTCCCAAACCCTGGGCTTTGCTGCCTGCATTTCGGCAGCAGGGAGGCAGAGCAGCCTGGGGACCCCTCCAGCTGTGGAGGACATGCACGCTGCCCTGCATGTCACACCGCAAAGCATGCACCCTCCTGGGCTGCCACAAGCATGGGAACCCCCATCCATGGGACACCTCCTCACAGGGCGGCCGAGGCACTGACCTGCCTTGTCCCTCATCCTGCCAGCTCTAACCCTGCTTCTTTCCATGCCTTTCGCCATCCCCAGGACATCTACGAGAGCTTTGACATGCGGCAGAGGCGAGCCTCCAGCCCTGGCTACATTGACTCCCCCACCTACAGCCGCCAGGGCATGTCCCCCACCATCCCAAGGTCCCCCCACCATTTCTACCGTTCAGGTGAGGATTTCAGCTGCAACTCCAGGCTAGGCTAAGCTTAGACCCCCAACGGGAGTGGGGTCACCAAACTGTCCCCTGCTTCTCCCAGGGGACCTCAGTGGTCCCTCCTCTGGCAAGCAGGCAGGAGGCCTGGGGGGGTCCGTGGGGGGCTGACAGCAGCAAGAGTTGCCGGGCAGTGACCAGCTTTGCTGTGTGCTGTGTTCCCCCGACTCTTGTCTTGCGAACAGAGAGGAGAGGCTGAGGGGGCTTTGCCCTGGCTCAGACCAGAGTTGGGGCTCATGGAGGATATGGTGGGGAGGGAGGTGACCCCTCAGGTCCAGTAAAGACGCCACAGCTGGCTTGGTAGCTCTGGGAGGGGTGTGCACGAGAGTGCTTGTGCCCAGCCAGTGCTGTAAAGGGGGTCCTTACACACACACACGTGTGCATGCCCTGGAGCATGTCGGGGAGAAGCAGAGTGTGTCCGTGCCATGTCTCCTGTCCTTCGGAGCTGGGGAGGAACGACTGGGAAAATCCAAGGTCAGTAAGTCTGGAGATCCCACATTCCCTGAGCTACCCCCTACGCTGCACCACCACGGGCTCGTCACCGTTTGCCTCTGCAGCACGCTCGGCTTTCCTCTCACCAGCGGTGGGGCAGCCTGCTGCCCTGTAACAGCACCCACACGTGGGGTTTCCTCTGCATCCCGCCTTCCTCTGGAGATGCGGGAAATCTCCCCTTGCTCCATCACACCCCATCCTGGACCACAGCCAGGCGCACGTCCCCATCGCCCCCCGCTCTTCTAACACCACTGCATTTAACACCCATTTTCTTCTGCCTCTTGTTCTCTCTCTCGGTCACTTATGGCTGCTTCTGCTCGGCACCGCGTAGGCACCGAGAGCGGGCGCAGCTCCCCCTACTATAGCCAGTTAGATGTGAGGTCCTCCACACCAACCTCATACCAAGCACCCAAGCATTTCCACATCCCAGGTAGGCTCTGGAGCGCCCCGGTCCCCAGGGAAGCGCCGTGTCTGTGGCATGCCCGCATGTGCCGTCCCCCCTGTGTCGCATGCATAGCTCCGCCGCCTGCCTAGAGCCAGCTGGCAGCAGGATCTACCCCTGGTAGAGGCCATCCATAAACAGGACCTGCAGCTTGAACCCTCCTCCCTCCCCATCACCACCCGGACATCCCAGAGCTGCCCAGTCTGCTTGATCCTTGCAATGTCCCTCTTCTCCCTCTTCCCTGACCTTCCTCCACCCACCACACAAAGATGAGTCCCCTGCAGAGAGCCTGCCCCCTCCCCTGCCTCCCACCCCAGGATCACGAGCCGAAGCGTGTCTGCCGGAGGCCTTTCCGCACCCATCCGCTACAGATGACTATTTTATACTCCCCCTAGGGCCCGCTGCTCCCTCCCCCCAGAGTCTTCTGGGCTTGCCAGATGCCTGCTCCCCTTCTGCAGGGATTGCAGGGGGCCACCAGGTAAGGGCCACCACCCGCTCCCGGCCACGCAGAGCCCATGGGGATGGGGACGGAGTGGGCAGAAAGGGAGAGTGGGGAGGGAAGCAGGCAGAGCTGCCCATCCATCCTTCAGCACTTGCAGGGGGGCCAGAGCCCCAGACCACCCTGCTCAGCCGTAGGCATCTCCCGCTGCCCTTGTCCTCCAAAGTGTGGAACCCTCCACAACGTACAGCTGATGTCCTGGGACAGCACTGTGAGGACACCCAGCGGCTCCCCACCATGTCCCCTGCTCCCATCCCATCCCATCCCATCCCTGCCAGGGCTTGGCCCCGCTGCCTGCCCTGCCCTCCCGCTGACGGTCGGTGGTTTATGGATGGCCCCCTCCCTGCTCCGCCAGCTCCGCTGCCTGGCCCCTGCGCGGGGGCTGTAGCTCTCAGCACCAGGCTCCAGTTCGCTTTCCCTCCCAGCTCGCTCTTTTCTCTCTCTGCTGCGGAAAGAGGCTTTGGCTGATGTTGTTTCGCCCCAGTTAGCTCGCAGGCGGTTCTCGCAGGTGCTGGCACCCCTGAGAAACCACACCAGCGTGAGCCGTGGTGCATTGCTGCCGGCTGGCAGGGGCGGCCGGTGGTTCCTGGCTGTGCCGCTCCCTCCCGGGGCTGGCAGCGCCCGCCGCCCCGTGGTGCATGCTGATGCTGGGGCGCTCACTGCATGTTCTCCGTGCACACCGCTGCCGAGGGCAGCCCCGGGACCGTGCTCCTGCTGCCCGTCCCAGAGCCCGCCTGGGCCTGGCCCGGTGCTGCGCTCCCGTGGGACACGTGGACCCGGAGGCAGTTGTGTGATGGAAGCGTGGCATAGGGGTAGCGTCTCCTGCAGGACCTCTGTCCTGTCCGCGCTGAGCACACCCATGCTGACCTTCCCTTCCTCCCTTCTTTCCTTCTTTCTTCCCTTTCTTTCTTCTTCCACCAGCTGCCGGCGAGAGTAACATCTACCGGAAACCGCCCATCTATAAGCGACACGGTACGGTCTGCCTGCCGTGCACCGGGCTCCGCTCTGTGGGGGACGCAGGGCAGGGTACCAGTGTGGGACTTGGTCTGGCTGAGTCACGTTTAGGGGCAGGGTGGGAGATGGGAGCAGGCATCAAGGCGAGATGTTGGGGTGCTGGGCTTTGGTGGGCTGATGCTCCTGATTCCCCTCCGGGCAGCAGAGTGCAGGGTTCGGTGCTAGAAAAAGGCAGCTCTGGACCTCATCCCTCTCGCGAGGGATGGAGGAGAAGGCTGTCAGTGGTGCTGGAGCCAGGGATAGCTGTGGGAGGGGAAGCAACGCCATGGAGGGGTGGCAGAGGGTACAAGGGTGGCCGTTGTTTGCTGATACCAGGAGCCAGAGCAGCCTTGGGAAAGGGATGAAGAAGGTAATTTGCAGTTTCACGTGGAGCCCTGGAGAAAAAAATCACAGCCCATCCTGGATGGATGCTCCAGGGTGAAACAGGCGTGGGGGGCTGTTGAGGGGTGGGGAGGAGGCACAGGGGTCTTTGGTGTCTCTCAGCGGGGCTGGCTTGCACTGTCCCTGCTTGCTTCTGCATGTAGAGGGACAGCAGCTCCCCCCGAGCAGTAACTGTGTCTCTTCTCTCTCCCTGGGCTCTCCCTTCCCACCTGCCCAACTCCCACTGCTCTGCTGCTGGCTGCACCTGCTGCTGTAAGTAGCTGCTGTTGGCAGGGTCCCCTGCGCCTGAGGTGGTGGGATGGCTCTGCCACAACGTCTGTCCTTGGCGCTCCTTCCCCTGCGAGCCTCCTGGCCTCTCGGGGAAAGGAGCAGGGCTCACCCTTGGGTTTTTCATGTGTGCTGTCGAGGCTCAGTCCCCAGCCTGAGCAGAGCCCTGTGTGTGGCCCTGCCAGAGCCGGAGCTGCTGGGGTCAATTCTCTGCTCCTCGCTCCTGCTACACAGCCCACTGCTGCCTTCCCTGGCAGTAACCCACCGAGAGCCCTTTCCCTGCTGGATCTCAGCCTTCCTCCATACCTTCCCACCTGTGCGGTTATAGCCCTCCGGGTGATGGGACAGCCTGGGGTACAGGGGCACGGGGAGGTTGGTGGCACTGGTGGTACTGGGGCTGGGGTGAGCGCTATGCAGGAGCCAGAGCTTGTCGTGGTGCTGTGGGCTATGAGCCATTCGGGTCCCTTTCCAGCCACATCAGTGACAGCCCCTCTGCTTTTCACTGTCCCCACTGTCTGCTTCTGCACCCTTGTCTCCAGGAGGTGTCAGCAGTTTGAAAATGGATTATTCTCAGCTCTGTTCCATGTTGTCCCAGACAAAAATTGCTGGTGGCCACTGGGGAGACGGGAGGGAAGAGGATTTGCCTTCAACCCAGGGTGGATCTTTGCAAGTCCTGCTGGTGGGACTCCGAGTCCTCCTTACAGCTCTGCCTGCTCCTTTTGCAGACAACCTCCCTGCAGCCACGAAAAGCAAAACCAGCGAAGACATCGCACAGTCATCTAAGTATAGCCCTGCCTACTCCCCGGACCCATACTACCACTCTGAGTCAGAGTACTGGTCCTTCCAAGGCTCCCCCAAAGGTAACAGTCCCCCATTGGGCTGGGGGAAAGGGAAACCCATTCCTGCCCCCAAACCCAGCCATTCCCTGGGAGGTAACACTCCCCTGCTCCCCCGTTGGGTCTGGACACAAAAGTGGGGTTGGGCTGAGATACCTGCCAAAGTGACCCCAAAATCCTGGCAGCCCTTGGGACCCCATACAACTGGGGACTGTCTCCTCCCTACCTGTCTCCACCTTCATGCCCATCTGACCCCCCCCCGCCACCTCTCTCCTTGCAGCCCCCCGGGCCCGGAGGTTCTCGTCAGGAGGCGAGGAGGACGGGTATGACCGAGGCATGCACAAGGTGAGTGATCTCCCTGCCCGCAGCCTGGCAGAGGAGAGCAGCAGCAAGCTGTCCCCGTGGTGGTCGGCTTTGGGGAGGAGGCCTAGCCCAGCTCCGTCACCCAAGAAGGGGCCACCAGCATCCCTGCTGCCATCTGCCATCTCTTCCACCTTGGCCACCCCCAACATGTGGTCTGAAGGAGGGGGAGTGCACCCCCTTGCCGAGGCACCCCAGCCCAGTACCTCGTCCCCAGGGACGGGGGAGCAGATGGGAGATGCCGTGCCCTGCCACGATGTGCCAGCGGTCAGCGAGGGCCAGGCAGGGAAAGGAGGGGTGCAAAGTGGCTTTTCCCCCCCGCCCAGATCCAGAGCGGCATCGGCAGGCTGATCCTGAGGGAGGAGATGAAGGCTCGGTCCAACTCCTACGCAGACCCCTGGACACCCCCTCGCAGCTCGGCCAGCAGCAGAGAAGCCCTGCACACAGCTGGCTACGAGGGCTCCCTCAATGGCTGTAAGGACAACCCTGTCCATCTGTCCATCCCACCTGGCACAGCCCCAGCCCCTCTGGGAAGTTTGCTGGGGTGGAGAGAGAAGAACAGGGGACTGGGAAGGGGTGGTGGGAGAGGTGCTGGGCACCAGAGTTGGACTTGGGAGGCTCTTTTCCTCTCTGGAGGGCTCCATCCATTCCCTGTGCTCCGGCTGGGATGGGGCATTGCCTGGCGGGTGTTGCAGTCTGTCCCGGCAGCCTGGTGAAGTGCCTCATGGGGTGGTTGAAGGGTCCCTTGGGAATCTCACAGCACAGCGCTGGGTTTGCTCTGACCTGTTTTGGACTCGCTGTGTGCGTACCTCCTCGTTAATGGCATATCTGGGACCTTCTGGCACCCCAGACCTGCTGACTGGCCCCAGAGTCGCCTTCCTTGCTTGCGCTGCTCTCACTGCACAGCACCCAGGGCACCCAGCCCCTCTCCCTTCGGGGCTGCAGGGGGGGCTAGGGGCACTGGGGACCCTGGCAGCACAGATGCCCCTGCATGCTCTGTGCCTTCTTTCCTCATGGCACATCTGCCCTCACGGAGCTGGGGCTCTTCAGAGGTGGTCAGGGAGCCCCTCAGCCCTGCTGGGCTCCCGGGAGCCCCAAGGAGGACCCGCATGCCCCAAGGCAGCTCTGCATGGCGTGGGGCGCTCGGTCCTCCCTGACACCCGGCTCTGCTCTCCTTGCAGCTCCCCGGACACACTACCTGGCCGACAGCGGTGAGTGTGTGAGCCTGCAGCCCTCTGCAGCTCAGCCCACGTGGCTGTGGGGTCCAGAGCCTGAGCTGGAGGAGAGGCTGGGACCAGGGAGGGAAGAAGGGGAGAGAAGAAGGTGCCCTTGAAAGGCTGGGCCAGGGTAGAGCTGAACCAGGGCAGAGCTGGTGGCAGCACCGGGAGAGGACAAATCAGAGAAACAGAGATTGTGTTGCGCTGAAGGGTGAGGTGGGAGGACTGCCATGGAAAAGGGATTTTGGGGAGAGGAGTATCAGCGCAGGAGGAAGCCAGGCTGGAAATGAGTCGGAGCTGGAAGGAGACAGAGCTGGGTGAATGTGGAGCTGGGTAGCGATGTGGGAGCAGAGGGGTAGGGTGGCTGCAATGTGGGGCTCACCCCTGCTTTTTCCCTTATGCACCTTGGTGGCTTCTTTGCAGATCCCCTCATTTCTAAATCGGCCTCCCTTCCTGCCTACAGGAGGAACGGGCTGCACAGGGTAAGTGCCTCCTGCCTCCATCCTGCTGCTGCCAGGCATCTCTGCACCCTTCATCATTCTCCCCAGGCTCCTCAAAGCCCCCGGTGCCCTCCTTTCATGACTAGGGTGTCCTGCTCCCTGCTTCTTTGCACGCCTGCTGTCACTGCTGGTCTGCACCAATCCAAAATGACCCTTATTAGGGACCAAAGTTCCCTGTCCAGGCGCTGCAGGACAGAGGTACCTGCCCTGAATGTCCTGCAGGGCACATTTCAGAGGGACCCTGGTCTTGCTTCCCAGGATGAGAGCTTTGCTTTATACCCTGCGGTAGCAATTGCTGGGGGTCAGGAGACCTGGTCCTCCCTCTGTGTGACCTGTACTTGTTAGTTCACCTCCTCGTGCCTCAGTTTCCCCACTGCCAGGTGTAGGGAGTGGGTCCTGCTTTGGGGTGGGTGGGTGCCATGCTGAGCGTCTGGATGGGACCCCCTCTTACTCCTCCCTCCCTGTATCCCTCCTGCAGCCTCCCAGTGCTGAGCTTTTCCACTACGACAGCACGAATGCCGTCAACTGGGGGATGCGAGGTAAAGTGCCGCGGGCTGAGGAGCAGCGTGGGCAGGGGACCCTGTAGGCATGGAGCCAGAAGCCGTGTGGCTGCCTACCCCACCACAGGCAGAAATGGAAAATGAGGCCCAGGCTGGGGGGAGAAGTTGGGAGACAAGCGGGGGTCCCCACAGCCCTGGGGGGAGGATCCTGGCAGCAGAGGGGTCAGCGTGGCTCATGTCTCTCTTGTCTTTTCTCTCTCCCCACAGAGTACAAGGTAAGATGCTCCTGCTCCAAGGAGCAGCTGCCAGCCGGAGGTGCAAGTACCACCCAGAGGGAGTCCCAGAGACGTGTCCCTGTGTCCCCAGGCCCTTCAGGAGGAAGCTTTGCCCTCTGCCCACAATGCCCTACCTTCATACCCCTCCATCCTTCACCTGACAGCCCCGTCCTGGGACGGTGGGGCTCGGACCAGAGTCCTTCCCCTCCTGCCAGGGTCCCAAGCACTTGGCCAAACAGAATTGTCTCCTGGGTGGGGAACAGAGAAGGGTGGTTGTGCTGGTGGTCCCCTACTCACACTCTTCCCTGGGTCGCTCCTGGTTTCACAGAGTGAGCAGGCTATTCCAGAGCCACCAAGGTGATTCAAGGTGGATTAGGATCACCCTGAGAGCAAGTCCCCCCTTGCCTTGTCCCATCCAAGCCCTGGAGGCAGCTGTGCCACCCAAATCCTGCTAAATACAGCAGGAGCAGGCTTTGCCCTGGTGGCCCCCATGGCCTCCTTCCCAGGTGTGCCCCAACTGTCCTCTTCTGGCTCTGGAGCTACCCCGTGGTCTTCCTGTCCCTGTGCAGATATACCCCTACGAGCTGCTCCTAGTGAAGACGAGGGGGAGGAACCAGCTGCCCAAAGACGTGGACAGGACTCGGTTAGAGGTGAGGAGAGCCTTTTCCATGGCGGGTAATCTCCTCAGAGGGATGCGATCCTGCGGGGTGTCCCCTTAGCCCCAGCAGGCAGTGTGGGACTGCGAGGGGCTCTCCAGGAGCACACGTGTGCCAGCACACTGTCACGGTGGTCCTGCTGCTGCACTGGCCTGGCAGAGCTGTTCCCCATGCCCACAGCATGAATTTGTTTGGCAGGAGCAGGAGGGTGCTGGGTGCTCCCCCTCTCCCAAGTGAGCGCTGCTGGGGGTTGTATCACCCCATCGCACCCAGCCAGGCAGGGGATGCCATCGGGCCCCCTTGCGTGCCCTCCCACCCCACTGCAGCCATACGGCCTGTGTGGTGGCCATTGGCCCCGGACGGTGGCCACGGTCCCCAGCCCTGGCCCAGCATCCTGTCTCTCCCCAGCGCCACCTCTCCCAGGAGGAGTTCTACCAGATCTTCGGCATGACCATCGCCGAGTTCGACCGCCTGGCCCTGTGGAAGAGGAACGAGCTGAAGAAGCAGGCCCGGCTGTTTTAAATGCAGTGCACTATAAATATATACATACCTATAAATATATACATAGAAAGATCTCTATATTGCAGCTCTGTATGATTCTCGGTGCTGTATGTGGCAGAGGCGCCCTCTGCACCCCTGAGAGTGAACTGGAGTCTTGCAGATCATTTTATGCTCTTTGTTTCCTTTTCTTTTCCAACCCTGATTCTGTATCAATCCTTGGGTTCTCCCAGGGGCTAAAGCCACGTGTGCCCCGAAGCACTTGGCGTCTGTCAGTGCTGCCCTACGGAGTGGGGGGGATTCTCCTGCTGCAGCCACAGCACCCAGGGCTGGGGGAGAGCAGGGCCCTGGGATGGGGGGTGGGATAGGGGTGTCCCATCCCGTTCTGCTCAGCTGGTCTGTGTATTTACTTGTGGGTTGGAAAAGGCCCTGGGTACAATTGCAGGAAAGCGGGATCTCGCCATGGGCTCCTTAATGCCCTCCCTGCCTTTAACAAGGCCATGCACTTCGGGTCACCTTCAGGCTCACCCTCAGGATCAGAAATACAGAGCCTGGGGCAGGGGACAAGGAGGAGAAGTGGTGGGAACCCCACGGGGAGCAGGGTGCACCCCCACGGGTCAAGGTGCAAGCCTGGGCCCGGTGTGTCCTGAGCTGTTGGCTTTACCTGCAAACCTAGTATTGCTACAGAGCCAGTTTTTCCTCCCAAAGTGCCATCCCAAAAACAAGCCCTTCTGAAATGAAACAGCCAAAGCCACCTCCTCCCCTGTGCAGTTTCTTGCTGCTGTTCAGGTTTGTCCAGGGCCTGGACAAGGCCCGGGAGCGGACAAGCTGAGCTGCCGTCCCGTCCTGGGCCACTGTGCATGGGGTCCTACCAGAGATGGTGGGAGCACCCAGCCCTGCTGCTCCAGGGTCTCGACACCCACACAAGCAGCAGTGGGACCAGTCTGGCCGGGAGCTGGTGGCAAGGCCAGAGTGGGGGAGCTGGGAAGCCGGTCCCACTAACTGCTGGACCTTTTCATGGGAGTTTTCCTGGATTACCCCATCACTGATGCCTGAAGTCCAGATCAATACCTCTGCAAGCCTCCAGGAGCGAAGGCCATTACCAGGGCCGTTCAGCATTCACTCCACTGCAGACTACTGGGTTTTTGGGGTTTTTTTTTTGCTTTTGCTTATTTTTTCTTGAAACTAATAGGGTTATTTCCATACAAACACTTTTCTTGGTGTCTGTGGTGCTCTGGTTTCCTATTTGCTTGTCTGGCACAATTTTCAGCCATACCGCAGGACTGAGCAGTCCCAAACAGGTCAGCAAGCCTCAGGGCACCTCTGCAAGAGCTGGGTTAGCAGGGTTCCTCTGACGGGACAGTCACCTTCACTGTGCCACAGGCAGCTCTGCTTCTGCCTGTTCTGGTCCTCTTTGAAACTCTCCTGTCCTGGTGTCTCCCATCAGGTGGATCAAATGCCCTCCCTGCCATCAGCACCACCACCACTGGCTGCTGAGCCTGCTCAGCTTGTTGCCCAAAAAGCCGTCACCAGGTTCCTGTGTGAGGCAGGAGAGACATGTGGGGCCCCTTGCAGGGGTTTGCCAGGGTGCAGGGTGCTTGGGGCAGGAGATCTCCCATCAGCAGCAGCCACAGCTCCAGGAGCTTTATGCCGGTATGAAGGGGGCTGGGGGCTGAGGTGGAGATGGCAATATTGCACTGGTAATTGCTCCTGTCTGCTTTAGTGCAGCAGTAAATAAACCAATTTTATTTATAATGATTTTATGCAGATAAACTATAGCTCCCTAAATCAAGCTCAACCATTTGTGGCTATAAGAAACTTCCCTCTCCAGCAGCAGTTTCAATGATAAAGCCTGGAGGATATTATTGTTAATAATAATAACACAACAGCAGGAGTCTTTTCAAAGCTTTTTATGCACAATAACTAACTGTTCCCCACAACTACCTGCGTGGCAAAGATGGCGAAACTGAGGCAGAGCCAAGGAAGCCTCTCTGGCCAATGCCGGTCAGGGGCATCAGACACCCCGTGGGACCCTCATGGGCTCCCATTGCCCTGAAGTGTGCAGAGAGCACCCATCTGCACCCAGCGAGCGGCGGCAGGGGCATTAGCACCTGCCCTGGAAGTCATCACTGCCTGAGCCCACACTCTCATTTGGCTGCTTCACAAGCCCCAGCCCCAAAGCAGCCGGAGCCCGGCGGGTGGTGGCATTGGCAGCCCTGGCCTGCGAGCTCCCTGTGCCCCGACCAGAGCCCCAGAGGTGATCCCACATTACGAGAGAAAAATGGGGCTCAATCCAGAAGGGAGGGACCAGCAACCACCAGCCAGGCAGGGAGCGGAATCAGGGCAGGAGCTGCCTGAGGGGAGTGGGGCAGGGCTGGCTCCCAGCTGGGCACAGGGGGGTGCGAGAGGGGCTGCTGCCTCCGCGCTGTCCTGGGCTAAGAGTGCTCCAAATGGGGAAGCCCTCGAGGCCAGTTGCTAGTGCACGTCTAATATTTCAATTATCGCTTTCTCAAGTGATAACTAGGTATGTGTGAAACCGAATGACATTTCTGTCACAGCCTGCTGGCCCCAGAGGAGGGCTCAGCTGCAGGCCTGAGGCTGGGAGAAACTCTCCTGGGGGTGCCAGGAGTCACTGCCCCTGTTGCCACACGCTCTCCACGCGCGGGACGCTCCCTCGCACACCCCACACGTGTCCCAAGCCCCGGTGTCCCCTGAGGTCTTTGTTGGGGAGGGACAGTGACGGTGGTGTGAGCACCATGGCCAGAGAGAGGCTGGGCAGGTGAGGGACACCAGGAGGGAGCAGATACGAAGGGGTTTGGGTGGGGGGGAGCAGGGAGTGAGGCGGTAAGGGGGAGCTGCGCTCGCTCACTGGGTGCGCATTTGGGTGGGGGGAATCAGTTCTGGATCTTTGCCCAAACTGAAGTCGCCCAAACCAACAACCCCCACGGGCAGGTTGCGGGCAGGCGGAGGTGGCCCGCTCTGGACCCCCCACCCATCACCGGTGGGGGGGATCTCCGGGTGCTGCCGCTGCCGGGGGTGGGTGCTCAATGCCCGGTGTGGGGCAGCACCCGGGGGAGATGCACGGGGAGGGGGGAGAACCCCAGGACCCCCTCGGGAGGTGGGTGCTACGGGACAAACTTTCCCCCCGTGCTGCCGGCGGGGACACCTCCCGAAGGTCTTTCGGTGCCGTGCCGGGCGGTGCCGGTGCTCGGCGCTGCCGTGCTCCGAGGGAGGGGCGGACCAAACCATTGGCCGCTCCGAAGCCAAGACCCGGCCCCGCCGGGCGGCTGCTACCGGTGACACTCGCCCGCCCGCGCCTCCCGGGGCGGCCGGTGCTGCCCGCGGCTCCGGGACCATGGACCGTCTCAGCGGTAAGGGGGGACGCGACGGGACGGGACCGGGACGGGCATCCCCTCTCCCCGCCGCGGCGGGGAGAGGGGATGCCCGTCCCGGTCCCGGGGATCTGGGGGTCGCGCATCCCTTCCCGACCAAGCGGGTGCATCTCACCGGATCGATGCGGGACCCTGCTCCCGGGGTGCCTTTGCCCCCCCACCAGCCCTGCGGCAGGGGACACAAACTGGTACCGGTTTCCCTTTGCTGGTCAGATGGGTGAAAAGCCAGCAGCTTGTAAATTAGTCTGTGGGGTGGAAGCACTTGTTAAGGGGAAGTTCTGGTCGTAGAAAGGGAGGTGGCTGATGTTTCCAGATGGAGCTGATCGGATCCGGAGAGTTTCCCTGGCTGGGGAAGATGCCAGTGGTCTCGTAAAGCCATGGAGGGCCTGATCCCCACCCTGCTGGGAAGCTGCTGCGTTCCCACATGTGTGTGATTCCCGCCTGCAGCTTGTGGCATTGGGCTCACGTAGCTGTTAGGCTTTGATCTGGGATATGAACAAACCTGCCAGGCCTTTGGGCCAACCATGCAGAGAGGGTCCTGGATTTCTGCTGGGGCTGGCAAGTCCCTGGAGAGAGCAGAGGGAGGCTTTCAGGGGGATTGCTGCTTGCTACTGCTGAACAGTGGCCTGGGGCTGCAGAGAAGGAGCAGGTGGTGACATGGTGTAGCATGGGGGTCCTGGCCCTTGGCCAGTCCTCAGAGGTGCTATAGAAGCACCAGCCAAAAATGGTAACGGGGGGGTCAGGGGCATCACTCCGGCTCTGTGGGCTGGGACCGCGCTGAAGTCCCAGGGCGGTTCAGGCAGTGCTGCGTCTGCAGCCCTGGGTCAGCACCAGAAAGACCCAAGGGTCAAGAGTTCCCCTTGCCGATGTAAAAGGATGGGGTGGCGTTTCCGCAGTGGAAACACTGTTATGAGGAGTTTGACTTGTGGGCTGCAGCTCCCGGTGTCGGTGCTCGGAGAGCAATGTCAGTGCCCAGCAGCCCGGGAGGGGACAGGGATGGTGACGGGGACAGCCTTCCCCCACGGCTGCGGCTCACCCTGCCTGCCAGACAGACAGGGTGGCTTTGCCAGCTCTGAAGGAGGGTGCTGTTGTGGGAGGGGGAGTGTTGTCAAATGACATGTGATGCCAGAGCTGTTCTTCAAGGTCCCAGAGGACCTCACCGATGGGGAGAGCACAGGGTCTTGGCTTGCCCATTCTCTTGCTGTGTGAGCTGGTGGGAGGCTACCCTGTTTGCATCCCAGCCCACCCCAAAAATCAAACCTGGGACCTCATCACAGGGAAGGACAGGGTGTGCCTGGCACGCTGCGGAAACCATCCTGGAGCATCATGGAGATGGGCCTGGGCATGGTGCGGCTGCTCTGCGGACTTGCCCTGCCAGGAGAGAGCCCCTCTGCTGTTTTATCCCCCTCTCTAGTGCCTGCAGCAGCAGTGCCTGCCTGCTTTGCCTTGAATGCTTATAATGAATTGCTGTTGGCACCTGGATGGCTCTTTGCTAATGTAAACCTCCTCCAGACCCTTCTGCTCGTCACCCAGAGCCACCAGATCCCTCTGGGGGCTGTGGCTCATGGAGGGAAGGTATGGGGGTCTCACCAGGCTCCCTCCCCTAGCACAAGGTGTGCTGGGTCTGGTGGTGGGTAGGAGCTCTGTGCATCGTTCCCAGCCTCTGCCTGCTCTCTGGCAGCCCCTTTCTTCACCTGCAGCTCCATTCAGGCCCTGTGTGTATCCGGACTTGCTCTTGCTTTATGATCTGCCAGCTTCTTTGTTGCTTTCTGTGCTCCAGCTGATCCTGCTGCCTTCCCAGGCAGGCTGGGCAGCACCCGGTGCAGGGCTCAGCTCTACACCAGCAGCTAACCAGGGGAATTGGTGCTGTGGGCTGTTTACAGAGTTGTTTCAGGTTGTGCTGATGGAGGAGTGCATGTGTGTATGGTTTGGGAGGTGATCTGTGCCACAAGCCTTTGCTCTAGCAGGGCTGTGCTTGCACAAGGCTTCTCATTAGTGACTCTGCCCTGACCTTTTGTGCCACCAGAATTTAGGTCCTGCACCAAACTTATCTGGGGTCTAAATCCAGCAAAGCCGGCAGAGATGTGTCAGGGATAAACTTGGCTCCAGCTCGCCCACAGGAATGGGGAGGCCACGGGGTTGGTGGGAGGGAGCCCGGATCATTCCTGACCTGCTGCCTGCAAGCTGGCAGCAGGAATCCTGCCTGCCCCGCGCACGTAGCCCGGTGGAAGGGGGTGCGGAGTGGGTGAGAAACACAGATCGGGCCAGCTGTTAGCGCGCCAGGCAAGTGCCGAGCTCTCCCCCGCATTGCAGCCATTCCTTCCGCTGGAAACTCAGCTGCCCAGGGCCACCGCCTGTTTATAGCCGGGGAGCGTGCGGGGAAGGGGGCTGAGCCCACCGCGGGCTGCTCCGGCCCCACCGTGCTGGACAAAGCAGGGTGGGAGGGCGGCCCTGGGGATGCTGATGCCAAGCGGAGCAGGGAGACACTGGACTTATTTGCCCCTCTGTATCTTCTGATATCCTTCTGGGTGCCACGCTGCCTTTAACCAGGGGAAATGGGTCTTGCTATAGGTACTGGATCCCTGTGGAAGCCAGCCTGGCTGCTCCGGAGGGGTGCAGACCTGCCCTGCCCTGCACGTCACCGGTGCCTGCTGTGGCAGGGGCTGCTGGAGAGGGGAAGGAGCGGGCCAGTGCCCCTTACTGACTGCTGCAGGGGTAGTGTCCTCCAGCCAGGGACCCTGGGGACTGTCCTATCTGCCTGGGCTGTCTGGAAAACCTGCCTCTTTCCCGCACTTGCTCTTGACCTCGAAGTGCTGTTTTCCTGTGCAAATGTGCTGAGCTGCGAGGCTGATGTGCCCTTTGCTATGAGCAGCACTGAGGCCTGATGTGCCTGAAATCCTCTCGCCTGCAGCTGGTGGGCAGTTCTTATCCCAGCCCAGGAAAGCTTTGTTTAAGGTTTTGAAGAAGTTGTCTCATCCCAAACAGTGGGAAGGCTTTTCAGAGGACAGGGAGTGAAAACTGGGCTTGACTCAAGATTTGCCTGTTGTTCAGTAGCCAAATAACTTGCTGGGGACTGAAGATAACAATTTAGCAGAGTGGAGGTTTGAAGTGGTTTCTGGCATCCCAGACTCATGTCCTGACCCCTTAACCCTTCCCTGCACCGGTTACTATTAGACTGGCACAGCTAAAGCTCTCCCCTGAGGAACACACATCTCCTCCTGCATATAAGAAAACTTAAAATTAATGGCACAACTGTCAGTCCTGCAAAATATCTATTAAATGTCACTCTTCCAGGGCAGCAGCAGGACAATTGGGTTGGAAACCTCCCAAGGAGCTCTGCATTGTCTCTGCCAGCCCTGCCCCACCACCGCACAAACAAGGGCTGGCACCCCCTGCCAGGGCACCCGCCGGATGAATAGAGCAGGTCCTGCCACCAGCGGGGAGGGCACCCGCGCAGCCACCACCAGCCTGCCTTTCATCACTCCGCGGTGCTAAAAGCGGTGGCATTTCGGGGAGCTCAGGTCACTCTGCAGATGCTGTGCTGACGATCTGCAGCCTCCGCAGTCGGGAAAGATGAAAATAACTTCTTTGGCCCTCCCTCCCCCAGGCTCCCCCCACGGCACGGCTGCTGCAGCCCCTTCACTTTTTGCTTCTGATATGCCTCCCATCACATCAAAGGCAGGCTCTTTGGCAGGCAAGGGAAAACACTGACATTTCGTAACAGTTTGGAACAAAAACAGATCTTTGCTGCAAGGGGTTTCCATACTCAAAGTACTTTTTTTTTTTTTTTTTTTTTTTGAAGTGGGTTTCATGTGCATGTGATCCTGAAGTGATAGGAAGGAGCTGGGAGATGCTGGTATGCTCTGATTGCTGGCAATTAGCAGGAGATGTGTAAGGAGCAGCTTGGAGAACAGCTTTGGCTTTCTTCTGCGTTTTTTGGACGTTAAAGCCTCCCAAGTTGGTGATGGGGGAACAGCCCCCTTTTTGGCTCCTTGTCCAGTGGGTTCAGCCTCCCATTTTATGTGGTCCCAGTGTCATCTTATGCTTTGGGAAACCGAGGTTGTAAAGCACAGAGCCAGGAATAGAAGTTATGTAGCAACAGGTTTGATAGCTGGCTTTTGTGTCCTGGAGTTAAAAGCAGATTCGGTGAACCAGTCCTGGCAGTGATGGAGCCATCGGCAATAACCAGAGCAGTGGCATCTTCCCCTGTGCTCAAGCGTTTCAGCTTTCCCGCCAGGATAAACTGGCTTTCCTGCCACTCCACCCCTGCCCCGCAGGGGTTAAGCGGGTAGGAAATGCTGGCGGCCCGTGGCCTTGCCGCTGCACCTGATGCTCCCGACGGAGCTGGGCAAGGGAAGGAAACGGAAGGGCTGTTTGCAGCTGAGAAAATACGCTTATCCTGCCTTCCGAGGGTCCTCCGGGGCAGCACGGCCCCCAAATGCAGAGACCCTCTGCTGTGCCCTGCCTGCCCCGGCCCAGGAACATCACTTTCCTGCAGGGACAGGGCTGGGGTGGCCACTGAGTGGGTCCCGATCCCCCTGCCAGGCAGGGGGGGACATGTGCCCTGCACAGCTCCTGAGCTCCTGGGCATTTGCCAGGATTGGGGCAGGGATGCTACCATAGGAGGCTGGATGCTGGGTGCTTGTACTCCCTCCTCCCGATTCCATGGGGATATTTCCCCCGCAGAGGGTCTGTGGTTTCTCTTCCCACAGCCTCTGAAAAGAGGGGTCTGCATTGTGCAACATGGCTGAAAGCGTTTGGGAAAGTGGGGCTGGCTGGTGGCTGATCCACCAGCTCCTTGCCGCAAATCCCACGCCCTCCCTGCCCACACCCTGCTAGGTGAGGCTCCCGTACCCTCCTCTGCCTCCGAGGGTCCAGGCACAACTGCCTCGTGTGAGTCTTCCTCCTAGAAAGATGTGTCAGCCCTGCCAGCCTCCCCGCATCTCAGTCCTGCGGGTCGGGTATTGCATCCGAGATGTTTTGGATCTTGGCTTCGGGGAAGGGGGATGTACAGGACGCGGAGAGCCGCCTTTTGGGATGCAGAGAGCTTTCCACCCCCATTGGTGGGGCTGGGGTGTCCATTTTGGAGATTTGGGGGCTGGAGGACCCACCCAGCCCTGGGTGGTAATGTGGCCGTGCCTGTCTGGGCGCAGGACGGTGGGGAGGGCATGCCTGCAGGAAAGCCGTCATCAGCGCTGGGGTGCTGAGTCAGCGGGTTTCCCACCACAGTGTCTGCAATTAGCTGTAATTCCTGCTGTCCTGGAGGCTGAGGTTTGGTGGAGACTAAGGGCTACAGGGAGGTGAGAGCTTCAGGTCCTGCCAGCCCAAGATAGCAGCAGGCAGGAAGGTGTGACCCAGGGAGGATTCCCAGTGCTCAGCCCCTCACAGAGGGTGGGCACAGGGGTGGGCAAATGGCTGTGGCACTGGTCCTGGGGCCTCTCCCAGTGTCAGAGGGGAGCCCGGGCCAACCTGCTGCTCCCTGCACTCTGGAGTTTGTTTGGACAAGGCCGACACCAAAATTTTGGTTGGAGAAAACACAGTTTATTCTGGGTTCTGACTAATCCTAACATCTCCCCTCTGCCTGAAGCTTGTTTTTTATACATTACTCAGCAGGTCTTGCCCCTGCCTGACTATTCCTTTAAAGAGTATCTCAAACCTCTCTTTTTCATTTATTATTTAAACGCATTCTCCAGCTCAGGCTGGCCCAACAGAGCATCCTGCCATGTGCCCGCTAAGGCTGGCACTGAGTTTTGAAAGGTAGCCTGGAAGTACAGATTCTGGTCCACGCATTATTTGCAGAACTAATTGCATTGACTGGGCTGAGCTGTGGCTGGAAACAACTTGTTTGTTGGATTAGGAGCCCCCCGGGATTCAGGGGTCTGGGGCAGAGCAGGCAAAGGGAGAAGGCTGCCTGTGCCCTGCCTGGGGACATGAACAGGGTCACTCAGCGATATCTCACCTGGGTGCTTTTATTTGCTCAACCTCTTGCTGTGCTCAGCAGTAAGAGAGGGCTCCTCTGGGGTGGGGGTAGCTGCAGCCTCTTTGGGTTAGAGGGATAAAGTTTGCTTTTGGTGAGCTAAAGCAAACCACCACGGTCTTCTCCCAGGCGTAGATAAAGGGCTGCTGAGCCATCAGTGGTGGGAGAACAGCCGCGGCAGCCCCTGGAGAAGAAGTCCCACTGCAGCACGGGGCACTAGAGGGTTGTTATCTGCCTGGGTCACAGGAGATGCTTGTGGGTAATTTAATCAGCCTGTTAATTACTACCTGCACGACTTGTGAGGCTGCTGTGCTTTGGTGCGAGCTGCTGCGAGGAAGGACATACCCTGCAGCAACAAGGGCTGCCCCGGGGGTTTCTTCCAGCAGCAATGCCAGTTCAGAGAGCCTCGGCCCCTCCGATGCCCAGTGGCTCTGTTGGGGCTCCCTGGGGAGGTGACACCCCTCCCTCAGTCACTGCCCACGGGGACTGGGGCACCAAGCAGAGCAGGCAGGGTGAGGGAGGGTGCTGCAGCCCTGGGGGAAGGCCGTAGCTCTGGGCATGTGGTTGCTGCTGCTGAGGGGGGATTTTCCACTTGGAGCCGTGTTCCGAGTGTGGGCATTGCAAGGAGAGCCTCGACCCAGCTTGGGGCTTCAGCTGCAGAGCAGCACCCCTCTTCTGGGCCATGCTGCGAAGGGAGTGCTGCCGGCACTGGGCTGGGTAGAAAGGGAACCACCACGATTCCCTTGTTCTCCAGTTTCTCCTTTAATCTAGTTATATAGAGAAGAGGCTTGACTGGCACCACAGCAGTAAGCGATGGTTTCTACAGTGTGTGAACTGGCAGGGGCGTGAATGCAGGTGATAATCTTTGCCCTTTGCGTGCTCTGTTGGCCTGTAATTACACTTCTCTCTATTCAGGACTCCTGTTTTCTAGTTTAAGACTGTGGGGAGGATGTAAAACTCTCTCCTCCAGAAAAGAGCACACTGGGTTGGGGATGTTTGGAGTCTTGCTTCTGCGTCCGATTCCCTTGCGCCTGGCTGGGTGCACTGGGCAGAGCACCAGCCCCAGGCATGTGCCGCAGCTCCCCTTGCTCATCTCTCCTTTTTGGGGGGTGGTGAGGACTCTGAGAAACCCTTTCTGCACAGGGGGCCAGGGTGAAGCAGGAGGGCTTGGGGAGAGCTTGGCTGAGAGGGTGGCTCTGCCGCTCGGCCCCAGGTTGGACTTGCTGCTCGGCTGGTCTCTGCTGGGGTGGGCGAGCGGCTGGGAGCAAGGCCATGCGATAAGGCTTTCTGCAGAGCTATTTATACTGGGGAGACGAGCTGCTGCTGGCAAAGGCATTGGGCCAGATGCAGGACCCTTCACACGAGCACTGCTGAAAGCGGCTGAGCTGGCTGTGCTGCTGGAGCTGTGCTAGGAAAGGAATGCCCCCCCCGAGCTGCTGTCAGCATTGGGGTGTGTGTCTGGAGCAGATGGGGCCACAGATGAAGGAGGCTCAGCAGGCATAGCCAGGGCAGCCTTCTTGCTATTTAACCTCTCTGGTTGCTCATCTCCCCCTCTCCCAGGGCTGGAGCAGGATGGAGGGGCCCTGTGAACCCTGCGGGCTCCTTCATGTAAGGAGAGAAGCCAGCGGGCGACTGTGCCGGGAGGGAGAGCTGGTGGGGGACCTTCTGCCCCCTTCAGCAAGCAGGTTTCACATTCATTTCCCAGGACTGATTTTCCAAGGTTATCAGCTAAGGATATTAGTTACTGTAAGGTCACGATGATGACATCCCCAGGAGATGTGTATCCCTGCCCTGCCTGCTGCAGCGTGTCTTGGCAGGGCACGGGGTGTGCTGTGGGGTGGTGGGGAGGCGGCAGGGAGGTGCCGGGAGTCTGGGGGACAAGTCAAAAGATTTGAGCTCGCCTTGTGCCCCACAACGCTCAGGGATGCTGCGGTGCCTGAGCCGCTGGGGGAGCAGGGGTGACTGCCAGGGTCCTGGGCCTAATGGCAAGGGGGTTAATCACAGTGAGGGGTGGGAAGAGGCACTGGCTGGGGCACTTGGAGAGCCAGGGAGGGTGGGGGGCTCCCAGCGGTGCAGGAGCCAGCCCCAAGTACTCAGGCTCCCGCCGACATTGTTGGATGCCAAGCCAGAGGTGCTCCCCCCATCCGCCCCACTCAAGGGGCCCTTGTTTCCAGGGAGGAGATGATTCATGTGCATGGAGTGGCCCCTTAGCAAATCTTCCACTGTTAGGGGATGTTGTCAGAGCTCAAGTGTGATCATTAATGGTTGGCTTTTCTCTAAAACCCCTCTGGGCTGGAGCATGCCAAGTTGCTCCATAGCTGTACAGACAGCTGTGCTGGGAGGAGGAGGTACTTTCCAGGCTGGCATTCCTGGCCCCACCAGCCAGTCCCAGTCATCCCAGTTTGCCCCACACCCAGCTGGTGATGGCTGGCTGGGAAACCAAGCCTGGCTGGCAGGGATGCCCTGCTTGCCCCTGCCGCCTCCCGGAGGCTGAGCGCTGCTTTTCTCCTGCCTGCTTGGCAGGGTGCTCCTCCTGCCTGCACCGGAGGAGCGGTGGCCGCAGGCAGGGTGCAGGCAGGCAGCAGTCTGTCCTCCTGTCTTCTGCACAAAGGAACAATTCTGGGAGCGCCGCGCCACCCCCGCCAAGGCGCTTCCTCGCCGGCTGTGCGCCTGCCTCCTCCCCATCGGAAAGAAACCTCCTTGGGAATGGGAACAGGAACTGCCCTGGGAGCTCAGCAAAGAGCTCAGGAGGCCATGGTCTTCCTCAAGGAGCAGCAGCAGGGGAAGGCTGGCCCTGCTGGGGTGGGAAGCAGCACACGGGCTGGAAGGGTCTGTCAACACCTACTTCAGGCATCACCCCTCTGCTGATGCCTGCAGCCCATGCTGGGGCAGGAGGAGACTGGGGGCAGGCAGCGAGGTATGGAGGCACATCCCGGCACCCGGGTGTCTCTTGCAGGCGGCTCGACATCAGCCCGTGGAGAGGGCAGAGCGGTTTGTGTGCTGCGAGCAACTCCTCCGGCAGCGCTGGGTCTTTTTGTCCCACAGGGTAGGCGACCTCCCTGCAGGGCTCCTCCTGGGGCTGGGGCATCACCACTGTCACTGGGTGCTGGGGTAGCCCCTGGCTGAGCCCCCTTCCCTGGCCCACACCCCATCTATTTATGGCATCCCAGGAGCTATAAACGTTTGTTTACTGCCGGTGGCAGCTCTAAGCAGCCCTGCGCAAGCAAGCAGGCAGGCAGAGTGTCCCAGGGCCCTGCCCGCGCCAACAGGAAGGATTTATTTTTGCTTGGTTTTTATTTTAGCTACAAACAATGGTCGTTACTCCCAGCATCCGATTTTCCCCCGGTCCTCCTCGCCCCCAGCCTTCACCTGGCGCGGGAGGAAGCATGGCCGGGGGCAGGCGGAGGACGGGAGATCTGTGACCGCAGGACAGGGGTCCCCCTGCACCTCCCACTGCAGCACCTCGAAGCATTACAGTGCTGTGAAGCAGCATCTGCCCTCCCCGGGGCTCTCTTGGGCTGCAGACTGGCTTTGCTTGGAGTGACAGCTCTACATGCATTGTCTTATCTTTCCCCCTGCAAAAGCTGGGTTTGTACACCAGGAAACTCCTGCTTTGGCCTGACCGGAGCCTCTTCCTCCTCCTCCTCTTCCTCCTCTCTGCAGGTTGCTGGAGCAAGACCTGATTTTTGCTCCTGTGACGGAGCAGAGGCTGGGGAGGGGAAGATGGGCTCTGCAGCTGCAGACTGCACCCGGATCCTTATCTCCGCACTGTGGAAGCGGGTCCCTGAGGTGGGGAGCGCTCGTGAGGTCTAAAAATAGAGCTGGCCTGGGTGCAGGGTGGAGAGATGTGGTGGGGTGCTGGAGGGGATGCAGTTCTTCTGCCAGCATTGTGCTTGGTGCTGCTTCTAGGGCAGGCTTTAGCAGCAGAGTAAATACTGCCCCGTTGTCCTCAACAGCAGCAGCGTCCTGGTGCTGGTCCCCCGGCTCACCCCGTCCCAGCAAAGCTACTCTGGGTCCCCCCAGCCCATCCAGCCTGAGTTAGGTAATGCTAAAGCCATCTGCTGCCACAGCTCCTGGCCTTCCCAGGCTCAGAGACCTCACTGACATCTCCCCATCCCACCACGATAGTGGGACAGGCTGCAGATGTGGAGAGGAGTGAGTTTCTGGGAGGGGAGGCTGGCGTTGCTCCCTGTCCTGGGACGGCTGTGTCCAAAGCCTGAGCCCAGCGAAGCTGTGCAGTCCCACAGGATTTTGGTTGCAAAAGAAGCTCCAGAAGAAAGCAGCAGGTGGGACCCATTTGTCAGCATCAGAGGCAGGTGCGAGGCCGGAGGTATCCCACGAGTGAAGCGGAGGCTCGCGGGAGGGGGATGCAAGGTCCCTTTTTCGGCTGCGTCACCTGTTCAGCGCCTGTGGCTGCTCTGAGGTCGTGCCGCCTTCCCCCCAGGAGCCCTTTGATGTCCTGCCACCACCTCTGTCCCCAGGCTCCACAGTTTCACCCACAGTTGCCAGAGCCCCCAAGGGCAGGGCTGTGCACCGACACCAGCGCCCATCCCCGGACTGTGAGCCCAGTCCCCGGCCCACTGCAGCGCGGGCACGGACGCAGGCTGGCGCGGGGTCTGCGCTCGCTCCTGCCTGCTATTGCAGAAGTTACGTGCCGGTCCTTGCTCGCCAGGTGACCTTGGGTCAGTCACATTGGTCCCTGCTGCCCTCCACGCAGCAACCCCGGAGCAATCTCCCCTTGCTTCCTGCAGCCACCCCATTAACCTTATTTAGGCTGGAAGCCTAAGGAGTATAGGAAATTAATCCCTTCCCTTCCTCCGCTCCCCCGGGCAGAGGCTTGGCTCAGCAGGCTGTGCGCCCTCCTGGGATCACAGGCCTCTTTGACTGCCCCCCCCCCTTGTATTTTGGAGGATGTTTAACAAGGGAGATGGAGGGGACAGCTCAGCTGGGGGGAAACAAAGGCGCCTTCAGTGCTCGGCCCGCGCCGTGCTTCGTGCCCCCGGCTCAGAGCCGGCGCTCGGGGCGTTGCTGATGAGCTCACCCGCCTGCCACGCCGGGCGACAAACCTCGCTTATCGGGCACTCTCGTTTCTTGCGCGCAGTGGGGTCTCCTCGCTGCACGTCGCCTGCTTTGTCACTATTAATAGGAACCCTCTTGCCCTTTTGCTCTTGGCTGGTCTGAAGCCTTGACACAGGAGCTGGTGGCTGTGAAGGGAGATGTCCTACACGCAGCAGGGGATGGGGATGCTGGTGAGCACCACAGCCTAGGCTTCGGTGTGCTGTGGGAAGCTGAGGTAGGGAATGTGCATGGCCCCCATCTCCTCTGTGGGAGCGCACGGCCAGCTGAGAGCCTGCTGAGCTGGGGCGGCAGGTAGATGAGTGTCTCCCTAGCTGCTTGCAGGTGCTGGGTGGACTTAGGGGAGTATCTTGCTTTCTGTCCCAGCTGCTTCCTTGCTAGCCCCCTGCCCACTGAGCCATGCAGGGGACGATGTCACCTGGCCTGGAGAACACCACCGCATCCCTGAGCAGGAGCCTGCTCCCATCCTGCCTGTGCAGCATGCTGCAAACATCCCAGGGAGGATCTGCCACTCTTTGCTCCCTTCCTGCCTCTGCAGAGGGGCAAGAAGAGGGCCATGGGAGCTGAGTGCTTACCCTCGCTCATCACAGGCATAAGGTTTTCGGGTGGCTGGAGCAGGGAGCAGGTCCCCTCCCTGGGAGGCATGTGCTCGAGGGGGGCAGCGAGTGGAGCATCAGCAGGACCTGGGTCCTGTGCTCAAGGAGCAGAAGCCCCACTCCCCGTGGTTTCCCTCTCCTTCCCCACGGGCTGGGGGATGCTGCCAGCTCCCCAGGCTTGCTTGCTCCTTCTGGAGCTGTGCTGAGGCTTCTCCTCCTGCCTGGGGGCTACCTGTCCTGGTTTGGCCTGCCCACGGGAGATGGGCGCTGGCAAAGCTGCTCTTGCCGAAAGGGCTGAGGCTGCTGTTTAGCTTGGCGCGGTGGAGGGAGGAGGAAGCAGAAGGTCTGTGGAGATAGAAGCCCATCGGCTGGGGCGGCAGGAAGAGACTTGAGCCGCATCCTGCCTCACGTCCTGGGGAGGTGGCGATTTGGGGCTGGGCATGCTGTGTCCTTGCCCTGGGGCTCATCTTGGCTGGGCGCTGATCCACATCAACGCACTTGTGTTGGGCTCCCCTTCAGCCAAAAATCTTTGAAAGAGCAGTTGGTTTTACTGCACTGTCCCTGCTTTGGGCAGCAGTGCCAGCTTGCTTCCCACCGGTCCTGGGAGACTCACTCCGTGCTCCAGGCCATGGCTTGCAGGGGTGGAAGGAGGACACCCAAAATCCTAGGTCAAACCTGTAGCAGCCCAGTTTTTGATGGGTGTTGGGCAGAGTGGATGTGGTGTTTGGATAGGGCCCAGCAGAAGCTCGTTAAGGAACATGAGTAAGGAGGATCCCATCAGCTGCAGCAGCACAGCATCCTGCCCTTCCCCTGGGAAATACGCCCCGTGCCAGCCCTCGCTGCTGCCCAGCTCTGCTCTGCCAGGGCCCTTCCCCTGGCAGAACCTGGAGGGGCAGCGGTGGGGACGGGTACAGCCCGGGCAGGGTGTCCCCAATGCTCCGTGCTGCCAGGGCGCACGCTCTCCCCTCCTTGCAAACCGTCCCCATCAGTCAGCACGTCCGAGCTGCCTCTGTGGTAACCTCTGGCCTTTCTTCCTGTCCCTGGAGACCCCAAGCCAGCTGCATACCGCCCCAGCTGTGCTGTGATGACTTTTGGTTGCTGCCAAGAGAAGGGATCCTGCTCCTGCATGCACTGGAAGAAACAGCTTTTTTTTGTTCCACCCTCTGTAGCCTCCAGAGCTGCAGGTTTGCTGGTGTCCCTGAGCTTGGCCTCTCCAATGCAGGCCATCTCCCACAGGCACTGGACCCTGCAGGAACTACCCTGGATGCCAGTGGAGCTGGGCGGGTGTGTGGTCCCGGATAAAACTGGAGCTTGGCTTTGGATCCAGCTCAGTTTTGTCTTACCCTGCTCGGAGGAGGCAAGGTACAGGAAGAGACCTGGGGTGAGGACGTCGGTGCACGTGCAGAATTGGAGGTGTGGGAGCTCATGAGAGATTAGGAGCCCAGAGCTCACCTTGTTCAAGTCCTCCCCGTCCTTCCCATCCCTGGCCAACACGTTTTCCCAAAGCTGTTGGTCAGCTGCTGCTAGCACTGTACATACTGCTTTCAGTGATGAATTTATTTTGTAGCCCTGCTCTGATATGCTAACACCCAAGTGTTTTCTGGAGCCTTACTGCATGGGTAACCCCACAGCTGCAGTGTGCTTTGCTTCATAAAAACTAGCCCATGAATCACCACATCAAAGAGGAGACCCACAGTTTTATGTGTGTGCCTGTGATGATGATTGTGGCAAATTCTCTTTTCCTGCTTTCTGCTGGGCTCTCTCTATCTCTCCTGCCAGGTTCTGTCTGTGGGCTGATGCTGCAGGTGCAGCAGTAGCCCAGGAGCTGGTGGGTACTGGGATCCCACACACTGGAAAGCAAACAAGCGGTGGCTTCTGGTGTGGTTCCCCTTTGCCAAGATTTCAGCTGCTCTGACCCTCTTGGCCGCCTCTGGGGCTGTGTGTGTTGGACCAGGGCTCAGCTAACGCAGCGCTGGGTAGGGAGAGCTCCTCCTGCGCTGCAGTCCCCATCCCCTCCCTGGGCACCTTGCAGGTGCCTGTGTGGGGCAGGGACTGTTGTCCCTTGGGGCAGTCACTCCATGCCTGGAGGGAAGAGTGGGGTGGCCTTGGAGTGGTGTGGATGAGCTGGGATGATACAGGGGAGGAGTGACAGCAGGGCAGAGGAGCTGCTGGTGGTGAGTGTGGAGAGGAAGGCTCTAGCCTGTGTATGGGGATCCTGTGGAGGTGGCACTGGGTTGGGAGGTCACAGGTAGTCTGAGCACAGCAGGGGAATATGAATGTCCCCCAGCAGGCGAGGGGTGGGAGGGTGTCTCCCTGGGCGGCATTGCCATGTGGCTCTGGAGATGGCATTTGGGTTTCCTTTCCCTCCTTCCTTCTCTCCGCCACCACCCAGCACCCGTCACAGTGAGGGGGCACCAGCAGCAATGATATGCTCTCAGGCAGACAGAGGTATAGTTTTATCTGCGTGGAAAAATATGTGTGCTGAGCCCTTTGATAGCGGTCCAGCAGCCCTGCAGAGCTTGTGTTTCCATTCCTGGGCTCAGCAGGCTGCATCCCGGCGTCTGCATGCAGGTGGAAGAGCTTGTGCACGGAAGGAGCACGTGTGCGCTTAGCAAACTCCGCCTGAGCTGTGCTGGGCCAGCTGGGAAAGACCCCCATTCTAGGGTCCTCCACATGTTCCAGCCCCTTCTGCCTTGTCTTAACCCCAGCACCCCAACACCACCCTGGCTGACAGGCTTTTTCCTGCTCCCTCCAGTGCTGGACCAGCTCCTGCCAGAGCTCAGCATCTTGCTCAAGTTGCTGGACCATGAGTACCTGAGTGCCACCACGCAGGAGAAGAAACTGGCTGTCTCCACCATCCTGCAGAAGCTGCAGCCACCCGCAGGTCTGTGTCCCCCTCCTGCGGTGCCCGGTGGCTGTCCCCAGGGGCAGTGGGTGTCCCCAGCAGCTGGCCTGGGCCAAAACCCCAGCAGGGTAGGGAAAACCATCTTCAGGGCAAGGATGAGCCGCCTCTGTGCCCAGCACCCAGCACCTGCTCAGCCCCCTCGGGGCACTTTGCTCCCCGCTTTTGCTTCCCGGCTTCTCCCCGCCCCAGGCATGGGGCCTGGCGTCAGCCCTGCTGTGGCTGCAGGGGGGCTGCTCCCTGCGGAAACGCTGCTTCGCAGAGGTCTTCCTGCCACCGGTTTCTGCTGAGCGCAGGGGTTTCCGTGGGAAGGCCAGGAGGACCCTGCACCTGGGGCTTCACAGCCTTCCCACCTTCCTGCCCTCCTGGCGGGGGGGGCAGCAGCATCCCTGGGGGCTGCTCTGCTCCCTGGGCCCCTGCTCCGGAGGTGTGCTCTGTGGGCGAGCTGGCCTGTGTCTTTGGGTTGGTGTTTGTGGGGAGGAGGGGTGCCGGTACTTGTCCCGGCCACCCTGCCCACCGCCGGGCTGAAAGCATCCCCCTCGCTCCCAGGGAAGGACGTGGACTACATGTACGTCAACACAGCATCCCTGAGCAATGGCACCAGCTTCGTGGAGTCTCTCTTTGAGGAGTTTGGTACGTGTGGCCGACTCGGACTGATGCCCTGGGAGTCGCGCTGGGTGCGTGCAGTGCTGGCCCTGGGGTCCCCACTGACAGCACGGGCTCTTGGGGCGCCCTGGGAAAGGAGGGTGAAAGCTGTAGCCTTGTGTCCAGGGTGGGCATCGTTACCCTAGGTGCTTGCTCCCAGTCCCCCGTAGCTGTTTGGGGCTGGCCATGGGGGATCCATGCACCATCTGTGTTTACCAGTGATGCCCATCTCCCAGCACCTTCCCAGTGAAGGGCCATGGGTGCTTGCCTTGGGGGTCCCTGGAGGGCATGGCTGGGGAGGCCAGCTCTGGGATTTCCTGCTCCCTTCACCCTCTTCGCTTACCCCTGGGCAGACTGTGACCTGCGGGATCTCCAGGACATGCAGGAGGAGGAGGGGGACACCAGCGATGGCGTTGGCTTGGACCTGGCAAAAACTGTAAGTCCCTGAATGCTGACCTGTGAGGTCTGATCTGCACCCGCACGGGGAGGTGGCGGTAGCCCAGGCTGGGACCCCTTCCAGTCCCTTGCCACCGCAGTAGCTGCTGGGACTCGTGACTCTCTGCTGCCTGGCTTATACCAGTGGTGTTTCTGCTGTAGGTTCCTGTGGACCCTGCTCCGCCGCTGCCCACCACTCCCCCACCTGAGGATTACTACGAGGAAGCCCTGCCCCTGGGCCCTGGCAAGGCCCCTGAGTACATCACCTCCCGCAGTGAGTCCTGCTCTGCACCGGGGCGGCAGGAGGGTGGGGGGAGCCCGGCAAGCTGCCCACTGCATCCCCCCGCCTGCCTGCCCACCTGGCAAAGCAGGCAGCCCTCAGCGGGTGTGACGGCTCATCCTGGGGAAGGAAACATCGCTGCTCCCGCTGGCATCGCTCCTGTCCTGCTCCCTTTCCATCCCGCTGCACTGTTATTGCAGGGAACTGTTTGCTCCAGCTCGACTGCGAAGAGGGTGATGGGGAGAGGTCAGAGCCATGGGGGGACCGATGCTGGGATGCCCTGGGAGGCTGTGCTTTGCTCTGCCTGGCTCGCATGCTCGCTGCTCGCAGCATCCCTGGCAGGAAACCAGGTGTAATAGCCCCCACTACCCTCTGCTTCCTCCACAGACAGCTCCAGCCCCCCCAACTCCATCGAGGATGGCTATTATGAGGATGCAGACAGCAACTACCCCGTCACCAGGATGAACGGGGAGCAAAAAAACTCCTGTAAGTATCCAGGTGCCCTCACCAGGGAAGGCAGAGCTTCGGCAAAGTCCATCCCTGAGCTGGGGGCTTGAGCGCTGAGCTGGGGACTGGTGGGGTTGAAGCTGGAGGACCTCTCATGTGTCAGAGGCTGCTGGCAAAAAGCAAGGAGCATGGGGTGCTGTTTGTCATGCAAGCCAGAGCCCTTGCGCTGCGGAAGAGATGTAACCAGTGCCATGTCTGTCACCAGCACAGAGAAGGGGTGTCCCTGCCTACGCAGCTCTCGTGCCCTGCGTGAGCTGCTTGTGCTACAGCAGAGGGCTGGGGCAGGGACACCACTGCAGAGCCCCGCTCCTCTGTGCCCTGCGTGGGAGGTGTGGGGCAGAAGGTCAGATTGTGATCCTCTGTTGCAGATAGAAGGTTTAATCCAGGCTTTCAAAGTTTGAACCTTGCAAAGAAATAAGCCAGCCCAGGGGTTTGGATAAATGCACCTGGGACTGGCGTTTGGCCCGCAGGCATTCTGCCTTGTTTGGAAGGGAAACAGGGACAGCTGGGGTCAAAAAGCTGCTGTTTGCAGAGGATGACATAGAGTCCATCCATCCCAGCACCCAGCCCAGCCTCTGTGCTGGAGCCCTCTGGGGGTGGGGAGCCCTGGCAGTGTGCGAGCGTGCCCGGCAGGGAGGGCTCCGGGGTGCCATTCGGGGTGACTCGCCTGCTTCCTTCCAGACAATGACTCGGATGCGATGAGCAGCTCTTATGAGTCGTATGATGAAGAGGAGGAGGAGGGGAAGGGCCAGCAGCTGACACACCAGTGGCCATCAGAGGAAGCCTCCATGAACCTGGTGAAGGATTGCAGGATTTGTGCTTTCCTGTTGCGCAAAAAGCGCTTCGGACAGTGGGCCAAGCAGCTTACCATCATACGGGACAGCAAACTGCTGGTGAGCCCAGAGCTGGTGGGGGACAGAAACCCCTTGGTGGGTTATGAGGGTGGTTGGGTCCAAGCTAAAGAAAAATAGCACTCTCCAAGCCAAGACCCTGCCCCAAGGCTGCCACTGCCCCACAGCACGTGCAGAGGCTGCCTTCGCTTCCCTTGCAAGCGAACGGGGGGCTCCCCTTTTTTGGGACCCTAGGGAGTGAGAGGGCACCCTGCAGCCCTCTGCCACCAAGGCTGTTGCAGAGACTGAGCCACTTCCATCTGTGCCACACATGAGGGACCCTGAGAAGGACCCCAGCTCTGCCCAGCATGGCAGCGGGACAGGCAGGTTTCGGCTGAGCCCCGAGCAGTTCCCTTTGCTTCTCCTAGTGCTACAAAAGCTCCAAGGACCGGCAGCCACATGTGGAGGTGTCCCTGGGCACCTGCAACGTCATCTACGTCCCCAAGGACGGGCGGCGCAAGAAGCACGAGCTGCGGTTCTCGCTGCCGGGGGCCGAGGCGCTGGTGCTGGCCGTGCAGAGCAAGGAGCAGGCTGAGGAGTGGCTGAAGGTACCGTGTCTGCCCCCACTTCGCCCGGGGGGGCCACAGGCTCTCCTTGGCATCCTCCCTGGCTGAGGCAGGGAGAGGGCTGCCCTGGGAAAGGTCTTGTCCCCCAGGAAGGGGAAGGGGGCTTTGCTCCTGTCTCATATCGGCTGGGGGGGACTGGCCAGCCATTTCCCAGGGCCTGGGCATCTCCGGTGCTGATAGCCCCCGCAGGGTGGGAATGTTTGCTCTCCCCCTCCTCTTCCCCATGGCCCTTTCCTGCCTTTGTTCAGGGGCAGGAGGCGGGGGCTGCAGGGAAGGGGCTACGGGTGGGAAAGGAGCCTCTGCGCACACCACAAACCCCGCTGTTACCCCAAATGTGGGAGAACTGGGTTATTTTACGTGGCCGGGGCAAGCCACACTGTGCCTGCCTGTAAAACGGGGGTTCATGAGGTGTCCTGTGCTGGCAGGATGACTGTGTGGCTTGGCACCCAAGTCCCTTACCTCTGAGATTTCCAAAATCTCTGACAAAATCTGCAAAACTAGTTGGAGTTTTGAAGGGGCCAAGATGTGTGCAGTCCCCCAGGCAAGCCAGGCTTGTGCCCTGAGCAGGGCTCACTGTCCCATCCTGCAGAGACCAGGACCTCTCTCCGCGTGGTTCAGCCTGGCTCTGGCGGCGAGACGGGAGTGTGCTGAGCCAGGGAAAGTAGCCCTGGCTCTCGGGTCCATTTTGAGTGGCTTCTGGGGGCTGTCTCTGCAGGTGATAAAGGAAGCCAGCAGTCCGGCAGCAGGTGGGATGGAAGCCCCCACGTCCCCAGTGATGCCATGCAAGATGGACCTGGATAAGGTGATGGTTTCTAACCGCCCTGCCGAGGTGCTGTGTGGGGCTGCTGTAGCCGAGGCTGGGGAACGCAGGGCTGGGGGAGCACTGAGCTCCGGGTGCTGCATGAGGAGTCCTTCCCATCCTCGCAGCACCTCTGTGGGGCTTACGGGGCTCCCTGCCACTGGGGAAGGGGAACAGGGCTCCCCTGGCACTGGGAGACATCCCAGCCCTGCACAGGACGGACCAAGGGCCGATAGTGGCCGTTGCTGGAGGCTGTGCATCGGGATGCTGCTGACAGGGTGCCTGTTCCGCTCCCCCTGCAGCGGCTGTCACAGGAGAAGCACACCTCCGACTCGGACAGCGTGGTGACGGGTGAGACCAGCTCCCCGGCAGCCCGCAGAGAGCCCAGCGAGCATGGTACAGCTCCTGCCCCCAGCCGGGCGGGCTGTCCCCCCACCGGAGGGGCTGGCTGTGTGCACCACAGCTGGGGAGCATCCTCTCCCGGTGAGGGGGGATGCTGTGACACGTGCTGGGGGCACACAGCTACCCTGTCCTCCTTCCAGGGAAAGGCAAAAAGAGTGGCTTGGCTGACCTGAAGGGCTCGATGAGCCGGGCAGCGGGGAAGAAGATCACCAGGATCATCAGCTTCTCCAAGAAGAAGCCTTCTCCTGAGGACACGCAGACCTCCTCCACCGAGGAGGACATCCCCTGCTGCGGTTCGTGTGGGCCGGGGGCAGAGACGGGGCTTGGCTTGCTTGGGCTGGGAGCGGTGGGGAGCTGGCATCCTTCCCCCCCAACCTGGCCGTATGGGGAGCAGTTGGTGGGGGCAAGGGAGCAGTGGGGTGGGGGCAAGCTCACCGAGCTGCTGGAGGGCTGTGACACTGCCTCAGGCTATGAAATGGTGCCCAGTCCCAGCTCTGCAAATTCCCATCTGTGTGGGGATGGGGCTGAGGGGTCACCCGTGTCCCAGAAAACAGGCTCAGGTGACTGTGTGGCACTGAGCTGGCACCTCACCTGGGACCAGGGTGTCCCAGCTGGGGAAACTGAGGCACAGAAGGACCAAACAAGTAGAGAGCCATGTTGTAATCTCTGGGCAGCCATGTCTCATTAAAGCCTGCCCGAGGTCCAGCCAAGCAGGCACTGAGACCCTTCCCTTGGCCCTGCCACCCCCCAGGCTACCTCAGCGTCCTGGTTAACCAGTGCTGGAAGGAGCGCTGGTGTCGCCTGAAGGGCAACACCCTCTACTTCCACAAGGACCGCACTGACCTGCGGACCCACGTGAACGCCATCGTCCTCCAGGGCTGTGAGGTGGTCCCGGGGCTGGGCCCCAAACACCCCTTTGCCTTCCGCATCCTTCGCAACGGGCAGGAGGTGGCCGCGCTGGAGGTGAGCGGGCAGCGGGGCGGGCAGGGTGTGCTGGTCCTGTGAGGAGGGGGTTGTCAAGCTGGGGGAGCATCTCCTGTGATGATCAACACTCGCATGCAAGCAGTGCCTTGTCTTCCCCTCCCCTGCACGTTAAGGAAGCCTGGGGCATCATTTGGGGGAGCCGGGGGCAGCCGCGCAGGTATTTGCAGGCTGGATGCAGGGAGGAGGCTGGCAGGGCTGAAGCAGGCAGGTTGGAGGTGGTGGCTGGGGATTTGGGACTGGGCCCTCCTGCGTGTGCCCGTGCGCTTTCTCTTGGAGCCTCCTAAGCCTTGCACACACGCTTTGTGTCGAAGGGCCCTTCTCCACAGCGGGACTTTGCGTCGGGAGGCAGGAGTGAGGGCGAGGGACCAGGACCTGGGCATGCACCCCAACACTTTCTCTCTCCTGCAGGCAAGCTGCTCCAAAGACCTAGGCCGCTGGCTGGGTCTCCTCTTGGTGGAGACAGGCTCACAGACGGCACCGGAGGCCTTGCACTACGACTACGTGGACGTGGAGACGATTGCCAACATAGTGACGGCTGTGAGGCACTCCTACCTGTAAGGCTGTCCTCCTGCTGTGCTGGGGACAGGGAGTTGGGCTGGGGATGGCGATCCTCAGCCCTGTGTGTTCCCTAGGAAAGGCATAGGCAGGGACACAGTTTGTGCTGTGATCTCGGGGACAGCCAGCGTTCCAGGTGCTGGTCGTTCCTGAAGCAGGGCAGTTTTGCTTGGGCAGGATGGAAAGCAAAAGGTGTTTTGTGAATGCTGATGAAGGACTTAAGGGATACACATGGTAGAGTAGGGTAGGGTAGGGTAGGGTGCTCATGAGTGAAGTTGGGAGGGCAAAGCAGGAAGCCCTCTGAGATGGAAGGACTCACTGAGGGGCTGGCAAGGATGTCCTGGAAAGAAAGACCCCATCCCTCCTTCTGCAGGTGGGCCAGCTCCTCCCAGGATCACCGGCCAGACTCCTCCCGTGTGGTGTACGATGACGTCCCCTATGAGAAGGTTCAGGTGAGCATGGCTCCGTGGCTCGCCCTCTCCTGCCACTGTGGCCAGGCTACAGAAGGTGCCCCCGGGAGCCTTGGCCAGGCCGCAATGGCCCCGCAGGTGTTTCAGCACGCTTTCCCTCCTGTCCCTGCTGCAGGCTGAGGAGGAGCCAGGGCGGCCGGCAGGAGCCCAGGTGAAGCGCCATGCTTCCTCCTGCAGCGAGAAGTCACGGCGAGTGGACCCACAAGTGAAAGTGAAGAGGCACGCGTCGAGTGAGTGGGGACCCTCAGCTGCAAAACTCCGCAGGGGGACCCCAGCCAGTGTGGGAGGATGCTGTTTGCCCAGGGGGGTCTGCAACCAGGCTGGGGCTGGCCGGCTCCAGCACACGGGTGATGGGTTGTGCTGCACCAGCTCAGCTGGACCGCGGGTGGCATCGGTGTAGCTGGGGCCAGAGCCTTCATGACGGGCTCTCCTTGTGCATGCAGATGCCAACCAGTACAGGTACGGGAAGAACCGGGCCGAGGAGGATGCCAGGCGATTTCTGACGGAGAAGGAGAAGCTGGAGAAGGAGAAAGCATCAATCCGCAGTGAGCTGCTGTTGTTGCGGAAAGAGAAGCGAGAGCTGCGGGAAGCCATAAAGGGCAGCATGGGTAGGTTGGTGCCATCCGAGTGCTGCAGCTGCTCAAAGGCACTCAGGTACAGGGGGAAGGCTGTAGAGCTGGGGTGGGATGGGGATGCTGGGCTGGCGTTCTGGTGGTGAGCGGGGCTGGCGGCAGCACGCTGCCGGGCTGGCAGCCCCATCTAGTGTCCCCGTCCAGGAGGATGGGTGGCTTCTCTGTCCCTGCGGCCTCATGCCCGGGTGAAGGCGCTGAGCTGGGTGCACTTGTGCAAGCAGGGACGAAGCTGCAGGACCTGGAGCAGCGGGTGGCAGTGCTGGAGGAGCAGTGCCGGCAGAAGGAGGAGCGCCGCGTCGACCTGGAGCTTAAGCTGTCTGAAGTGAAGGAGCAGCTGAAGCAGTCGCTGGCAGGAGGGCCAGCCCTGGGGCTAGCTGTGACCGGCAAGGCTGAGAATGGGGTATGCATCCCTTCTTCTTGCTCTCGTGGCTTTGGCTTTCCCCAGCAAGGTGCTTGGGGTGGCGGGGGGAGCAGCACGTGGGGAAGAAGGGACATCCCTGCTGCTTTGTCCCATGTGGACAGAGGTCGGAAGCAAGGCATCAGTTAGGTTTGGCCACATCAGTTTTGACCTCATGACAGTTTGTGCCTTTCTCCCCTGGCTGTCCTTGCTCCCTAGGTCTCCTAAATCCTCTTCCTTCTTTCTCACCCTTTTCCATAGGAAGCTGCAAACAAGCCAAACGGGAGCCCTCCTGAGCACTTGGTCCCCGTTAACTGTGCAGCCGAACTGAGGAAAAGAAGTCCCTCCATCCTCCCTGCCAACAAGGGAAACGTGCTGCGAAAGGCCAAGGTACTGCTTCGCTTTCCCTCTCATCTCTGGCCCCCTGGGAAATCTCATCCTTTGTCCTGTCCCCCTTCCTTGACCATAAAATTTGGGGATCGGGGATGCTCCCTACCCCAAGAGCAGGGGGTACGGCCAGGTTCCCCTGCAGCCAGGCTGGCCCAGCTTAGCGGCAGTCACTGTTAGCATGAGCCTGGCTTGCAGGGAGATTTGGAAGGTGCAGGGCTGGGTGGGCAGCAGGGAGAGCATTGCCTCTACGATTACTGGGGCAGCAGTGACCCCAGGCTTTGAAGATGCTGGGGCTGTCCAAAGCCCCTGGTAGGGAGGGATGCCCTCAAAGGGCTCAGCGCTCACTTCTCCAGCGATGTCTCCTCATCCCCTGCTTTTTTTTCCTTTCTGTGCAGGAGTGGGAAAAGAAGCAGAGTTAAGCTGGGCTGCAGGAACACCTGCTGAGCCCCCGCCGGACACTGGGGCTCATGGAGAAGCTACAGGCCCCCTTTCTCCAAGGCGCCAGGAGGGTGCTGGGAAGGCATGCGGGGAGTGATGCCCTCCCATGCCCCACCACTGCGGCACCATCTGCCTCGTGGGCAACACTACAAACCATGGGGAAAGGGGTGGGAGGGGAATTTGGGAGGCGGGGGGGAAGGGGAGTCCTTCGTGGATCAGGGTCACATACTACTGGGAAACCCATCTCTGGGAGGAGCCTCCCATGGGGCTGGGAGTTCAACGCAAGGTGTGTGTGCCAGTGGTGGTGCATAAGGAAGGAGGGGAGAGCCCAGGGGCTGGCAGTCGGTGCTGTGCTCTGATTTATCAGGATCAGTGTGTGCCACCCTGGGACACTGGAGACCAGGCTACACTTTCCAAAGCGACCACGGACTTGTTGGGTTTTTTTGGCCTCCTCAGTGTTGGAGTTCATGAGCTGCTCAGGACTGGACACTTCAGAGACGCCGATCATTCACCCTGCTCACTGTTCCCAGCTCCGCAGGGTCTCATCTCAGGGTTCCTCATGTCTCAAGCTCGCTATGCCTCAACCAAGTGCCCTTGTCCAGTATTTCCTTCTTGTCCTCCAGGCAGTAAGGGTGAGGGCACGCTGGCTTCCCTTGGGAATGAACAAAGCTCAAGTGTCAGCATTTGAAAGCAAATTAACAGCAGATACCTTTCAACCTTGCTAAACAGCTTAGAAGTGCTGCAGAGGGCTGAGGCTGGAGGCAGCCCAGCTCTCTCTGCCCTAGCCCCATGCCAGCTTTCAGGGAAGCAGGGAAAGGGACAGTGTTGTCTCCTGGCCAACAGCGCATTCACACTATTGCTGCTGCGGTCAGACATGGTTTGCCAAGGCATGTGGTCAAAATGGAGCGAAGGGAAGTTTAAAACTGAAAAAAAAAAGGTGCTTTCAAATGAGGGGACTGGAACAGAAAAGAGAAATAGAGGAAGGTCATTTAGCACAGGCAGAAACAAGGGACAGGAATAAAAAGGAAAGGCCCAGGCTTTTGTGCTGGGAACAAGGGAGCAGGCCTGTCGCCCACTCATGCTAACAACTGCCACAATTAACCTTTGGAGCTCGCTCTTTCAAAGCCCTCTTGTTAGTAACTAGGTAAGCGGCTTTAAATAAAAACGCTGGCACTGGCATGCCCCTTCCCCTGGCTGTAGGGAGCACAGTAGGTAAACTACTCCTGCTCACAGTGAAATGGGCCAGGGTGGGTCTGGGGTGGGCTCGTTACCCCTGTGACAGCAGCTGCTGGGGCAGGCAGGCTGGGTGAATCTTGTACACCATGTTAGTGACTGCAGTTAGCTCAGAGCCGTGAGCTTAGCTGCCCGCTGCCCAGGCTGGAGAGGCTCCCAGGGATGGTGCAGGAAAGCCCCATTCCTGACGGTGCTCATCCTCTTCTTGGCAGCGGCTTCCCTGTGCCAGTTGTCACTGCTCCTGTCCCCTCTGAGACCTGGAGCCGCACCGTCCCATTTCACTTAGGAAAAGGGTAAAAACCTGCTCCTCAAGCATTGCCTCTCCCACTAAAGAAACAAGGAGGGTCTGCCCACAGTGGGGAGAAATGGAGCTGGACCATCACAGCCCGTGAAAGCACATCATAGAATCCTGGAATGGTTTGGGTTGGAAGGGACCTTAAAGCTCATCTAGTTCCAACCCCCCTGCCATGGTCAGGGACACCTTCCACTAGACCAGGTTGCTCAAAGCCCCATCCAACCTGGCCTGCAACACTGCCAGGGATGGGGCAGCCAGAGCTTCCCCGGGCAACCTGTTCCAGTGCCTCACCATCCTCAGAGTGAAGAATTTCTTCCTTATATCCAACGTAAAATTACCCTCCTTGTTTAAAACCATTACCCCTCATCCTCTCACCACACTCCCTGATAAAGAGTCTCTCCCCATCTTTCCCGTAGGCCCCCGTGGAGGCAGTCCTCAGTTAAAAGGCACGCTTGGCCAAGGTTCGGAGTTTTTTTAATCTTTATTCACCACGGGGTGAGAAACACTTTCTTCCGCCTCAGGTCAGCCTGCTGGCGCGAGCCTCTCTCAGCCTTTACTGAACAAGAGGTGAAACCTGTCGCCTTACCAGCCCCCTAGGCCGCGCGGCCAGCGGCGGCAGGAGCACCGCATCAAGCCGCGGGGCCCCGGCCCCGCCGCGCCCGGACCACCGGCCCAAGCACCGCGCCAGACCCGCTCTGAGGCGCTGCCCGCCCCGCCGCGCTGCCTGCCGGGACTCGTAGTCCGCCCGGGGGGGGGAGCTTCTGGGAGTCGTAGTTGGCGGGCGGCGCCGGCGCGTCGTTCCCCCTCCCTCAGTCAGTCCGTCGGTTGGCGGGGCGATGGCCGCCCGTTCCCTGCGGCGCTTCGGGACCGTCTTCTCCCTCGGCGGCTCGCCGCGGCGCGGCAGGTACGTGGAGGCGGCGGGAAGTGCAAGAGGGGAGCGGGGCTGCGTCGTCCCTCTCCCTCAGCCGTTAACGGTCGCCAACGGCTGCGGCGCTGACCCCTCCCCTCCTGTGGCGGGCTCGCTGCGAGACGTGGCAGCGCCCCGGGCCCGGGCCCGACGAAGCTCCTCGTCGGGCCCGGGCCCGACGCGCCCGCGGGGGTGTGGGCCGGCCCGGGCCTCCCCTGGAAGGACGCCGTGTCCCCTTCTCCCCCCCCCCCCAACTACTTACCCTTCATGAGGGGCACGCAGCCCGCCCTTAGCTCTTCAGAAGGCCTGGAAGAAGAATAAGCTCTCAATAGGCAAGCTCTTTCCTGGAAAAGTGACGTTTTGAGGAAAACAAAACAAAAAAAAATCGGTTTTCATTTTTGAGGTAAAGCGTTTCTGCGGTCAGTAAGTCACGTTGTGAGGTTGTTTCCTGCCGTTACACGTATCCACGGGGGATTTCCGAGTCTCTTCTTGCCCATCTGAACCATTTATTCATGACCTATATGTTTAACGTGCTCCTCGGTTTTTATTTTTGTTAGAGATGCAGCACCTGGACTTTCAGCGTGTTTTGGATGGTCGAGGGAAGAGGGTCCATTTAATTGTGTCAATATTTAGACAGAAAAACAGTGTCCAGGCATATTTTTGGACATTGTGGAATATGGCTTATAAAATGGAAATCCATAACAGGTGCTTTGGTTATTTGAGTGGAATGTGGGCAGGTGAAAAGAAAAAACGCCAAAATGCATGTTAGTTTATCCCAGAGTTTTTTTCTGGGGGGAAGAAAAAGAAAGACCATTTAAATGCAATAAAATAATGCTGCAGCACATCATAGCAGCATCTGCGTTTGGGACTAAATGTAAAGATGCGTGTCTGAAAGTCCTTCCTCTTTCATATGCTCTTACATGTGTGAAAACTGCGTTGCCCCTTTCAGCATGTCCACCAAGTTTGAAATAGGTGACTTTGATGGAAGCTGAGCAGGCTTCCTTCATGGAGGATTGCCAGAACCTGCCATCGGTGTGAAACTCCACTTTCTATGCAAGTTTTCTGTGCCCGTGGCTGCGTCGCAGCCAACAGGAGTGGCTCCGTACAGCAAAGCGGTGGGTGGTGGGGCCCAGACACCCATGCTGCCCGCGTCTTGGGGACTTCTTAGCCTGGACTCGCTGTAGACTGGGAGCCTACTGCCCAGTTAACACCCATCCTGCATTAAGGTGCACTGCACAAGCTTGTTCTCCAGTTTCGTCAAAGAGGAATCCTCATGGTATTAATCTCTGGTATTGCTCCCTGATGAAACAGAGTGCAGTAATTGAGGATAATTAGGAGATTTCCTTCCAAAGCACGCTCATCAGAGCTAAAACACCAATGCAGATGTTTCTGTGTGTCTCAGCACTTGCGTGCTTTGTCATGCTGATTTGGGAGGAGGAGGGAGTGTTTAAGGAGAGATCGGGTAGGACCCTTGTGTTCAGAGGGAACTTGACAACGTCGGTTTGGGATGTTAGGGTATGGTGCCTGTGCTCCAGAAAGAGGTGATACTATTGTTCTGACCACAGAGACCCGTTCTCGTATTTAAATTCTAATCTTCAAGGACAATTGGCTTAAACCATATGGCTACAATCAACTCCTCTGCTATATCTATCTACTTGGCTTTCTGTGACATCAGTTTGTAAATCTTTTTGTATCACCAGCTTACTTGTATAATCCCTTCACGCACTCTGGGACTTCCATGTGTCTGTCACTTCAGGATGTGTCAACTCCTCCAGTGGGATTTCTGCCTATTTTTAGGGCAGCTGGGATCAAGACTGTGTTTAGAAGATGGAGCACAGTGCAGTGGACAGACTGTAAATAGCACTTGCCCTTTTTAGTGGAGTATTTCTTTCATCCTGAAGGAAGAAGTAAACTGAGTGGCATTTTCAGTTCTGCATAATAGTCCTTCTTAAGTATTCCCTTTGGAGTCAGTCTGTGGTTCTTGTTTCTTGCCTACAACTTTTAAGGCAGGCTCATCTGAACAGCACTTGATACCCAGGGCATTTCACTGCACGGGGGAGTGTTCTGTGACTTGGTTTCACGAGCTGGAAAAAGGAGTCCATGCAGGCAGCTCTCTGCTTCACGTAGGCAGGTCCCCATAGCTGAGGCACCAGCTCATTCATGCCCCTCTCCTCCTACACACTGAAACACACCCATCTGTGTAGTGTAAATCACTTGCAGAGGGAAATGACTCACCTTTGCTTCTTGGATGCAGAAGAGTTAACTCATTTGTATAGCTTTTTTAAGACACAGGAGTCTAACCTGTGAGGCACCTAGCAAGGCTGCTTTCTCAGTTGCATTTCAGGTTCTTTGGCTCATCTGTAGCATGGCTAATTTCCATCCCTGCAGCTCTTTAAATTAAATGCAAGATGATAAAGGACAAAGCTTGCAGCTGGTGCTTACCACGGATGCACCTTTTATTTACAAAGAAAGCTTTGCAGTTGTTTAAAGCTTCACGATTGATTTTGAAGGCTTGGTGAAGGGGGTTGTTCTCTGTCCTCAACTCCTGTTTAGTCTACTTTCTATAACTTTGAAAAAGTGCTTACGTTAACCAGTCAACAAAACAAATGTGACAAGCATCTTAAAAATCATTCAAGATGGGGTCTTGTGCGCCAAACAAATCTCTCTGCAGCCAGGGTTAAAGTGTGGGGTTTTCTTCTGTGTTGGCATTCCTGGAACCCAGAACCGCTGTGGCTGGGCAGCTTTTTGAAAAGAGCCTAGTGACAGCCCCTTGTCTGGTTCTTTAAAGATTAGTGTGAGGAACGTCCTGATGTAGAGCAAGTGTAGGTAGCAGAAGCACTTTCAGACTTGTGTCTAGTATGTAATGTGTTGAGAAGGAGTGGTTTGACATACAGATCATGTTTTAAGTACCCACTTAATAAAAAAATTGCATATGCAAGTGTCTTCAGGTGGGAAAAGGAAGTTTGTTATTAGTGTTGTGGGACATTTAGCAACCTTGTATTAAAGATAAAATGAGGAAACATCTGGGCTGCTAAGCAGGGAGTGGTAGGCGATGCTTGGTGGTCTTTGGGCAGATATAAATCTCTTAAACTGTGCTTTGGTCATAGAGCTGAGCCAGTCTAAGCCCTGGCTGCCACCTAAAGGGGGACACCTCTTCCCTTCCCCATATTCTCCCTCCCACATCTCACCAGGCTTCACGTGTTTGTCTTCTCTTTTGTACTGGCACTTGCACTCATCTGATCTGTCAGCAAACCTATTCAGGGACACAGTCAGAAAAGTCGGGTTTGAGGGTTTTTTTGTAGGGTTAGTTTTCAGCTGGTTTAACTCCCTGAACCTTCGTTCTGCACAGCTCCAGTACTGGAATAAGGGGAGCAAACCTGTCCCAGTTGCCACTGTAAGCTTAGCTTAGCTGGATTGCTGAACAACACTTTGGTCTCATGAACGATTTGATAGACCCAGAAACAAAAGGTGTGTACTTCTGCGACATTGTACCTGAGCAATATAGTCTTGCTGAAAAGTAAGAAAGCTTAATGGTGCAGGCCTGGTAACATGAACTCAGCTATATCAATTCTGGGGCCTAAATTAGCATCTCTGTGCAGTGTTGAATTGTGCTGTATAAACACAGTATTTTGAGTTGGTGACAGTGCAGCGACCTCTGTGCACTTAGTATATGCAAAACCCCTCTATTAAAGGGGATGTTGAAAGCCCTGCTCAAAGGAGGAGCCCAGGTGTTCCCAAAAAAAAGGAAACACCCTTCCTTCTTAAGCATATATTAAAATGTTTCCTGAATGGAGCTGGTTTGGAAGTAAATTGAACTTTCTGCTGCAGACCCTGTTCATGGTGTAAGGCGTGAGAAGGAGGTGGGCTGAGGCTTTGGCCTCATGCTGACAGGAATGGGTCCTGTCTAGGTTGGTTTGTAAAAGCAAGTGGTGTAGGAGGGGGAGTGAAAACTCTTGGTTTGGAATGACAGCATTGTTACCGCAGGTGAAGGGCTTTCTGGAAAAGAACAGAATGAAGTGAAAAATGTTTTCTTTATTTTTCAAAGTGTCTAGCATGCTGGTTTTGATCATCTTCTGACCAAACTGTTTTCAGATAGACTTCTATTATCTAGTTTTTTGAAAACATGTGAGATTGTTACAGTATAGAATAGGCTGCTAAGCACCTAGGTGGTCTTTATACAGCTCAATCCAATTACCTGGCTCTTTGGTTGTTTCATCATTTCATCTGCAAGTTGTGGAGTCAGGCTCCTAGATGAGCTCCACCTGCTGTACCAACACAAACAACTGACAAGTGTGCTTTTTAGTTGAAAAGCATACTTGGGATGAAAAAGTAATTGGAAATAGGGTAGGCTTCAGCACTTGAGGCTTGGGCTTGTTTGGGGTTTTTTTTGCCTTTGGGACTCTTTCATTGCCAATAGAGATAAAAACATTTGAAGTGCTTAGAAATATTGGAGAATATTAGGGACAATTTTCAGTTGGCATGTTCAGTCCCTTTTCCCAACACAGCTAATGGAGCTGTGAAGATCCTGGCAGAAGGCTCCAGAATATTTGGGATGGACACAACTTGGTCATGTCTCTGACACTTCTCTGTGGTTTCTTAACTGTAGTTTGTGCAGTGGACATGAAAGCTGGATACAGTCTAGCAATTGCTACTTTGGAAGAAGAACTGATTGGCAAAAGGTTCAAACTCTCATCCCCTTCACTCAATAGGAGGAAAACTGAATACACCAAATACAATGTCTGTTTGCAACCAGGAGAACAAATGGGTCAGAGCATCTGGGAATTGGATCCTCCGCTAGCCAGCAGTTCGAGATGTGTGTGACTTGCCCTTTTGCGGTCATTGTACCATCTTGGGTAGCAGACTAGGCTCTGCATGCCTATCTTATTAAGTGCCATGGGTTTGCAGATCTTGCTGAATTTTGCTCAGAACATTGGGGATTTTTTAAATAGCTGTATAAACAGCTTTACACTACCTGCCTCCTTTTCAAGACTACCTTGCAAACATTTTTCTGAAGTTTGTCATTCGATATTGACCACCTGTACTAGGAGGTCAGCAAAAATGCAACTCACAACTTGTTTTCCTGTGAAAATCTGACTCTTTTCAAGGTATGTCAAAGAAGTGGTGTATAGCCTCTGTAGTGACATGTGAGTCTAAAATAAAAGAATTTTGCAAAACATCTGTCTCTGTGTTTCTGTGCTAGTTGTCCATATTTTCTGAAAAGTGCTAAAATTTTATCTAGAATCCTATGTACCTTTTTTAAGAGAGCCTGCTTTTAGTTATTACACTAAACTAGAATTCTTATTGAGCCTGTTGTTACTTGACTTCCCTTCTTTGTCTCTAGTTTGTATTTCAGGGGATCCCACTGTGTTTTCAGCACTGCAGCTCAGCAGAGAAGTACAGGAGATGAGTGTGGTCCGGAAGATCCCCGTGATGAGCCCAAGCATCCCCTTTCTGACTGTGCCTTAGAGCACAAAGCCATCAAATTGGAAGAACAAGTCCGGGATTTAACTGTGAGTATGCTGCTGGTGGCATCATGATGTCTTTCATTCAGTGCCCTTGACTAGGTCTGTCTTTCAGCCCTGGCTTTCTCTGTAAGCCCTGTAACACACACACAATGCCGCTGTCCTGTGGCAGCCTTCAAAGCAGCTGTGCTCTGAGTGTGAGAGGGTGCACTGTGGAAGTACAGTCTGCCTTCCTCAGAAACACCATCCGTCAGTAGCACCTAGGAGCAAGACACTGATAGTATGATCCTGGCAGGCAAAACTGTATGCTGCAGGTGGTCTGGTCAGTTTTTTCACAGTGTTGTACAGAGGGGATAGCAGTAGGTTCATCCGATTAGTGTCACATGCTGTGTTGCACCGTATTCAGATTGTCCAAGAGAGGAAGTCCTCCTTAGTGACAGTGGTGTGGTGGAAATGGTAGGGATCACGTTATAGGGACTTTGAAGAACAGATGTGACTAAGGAGAGGATTAAATACTGCAGCACCGGGCAATTCTGGAGATAATGGCCCTGAGAATACTACTGCACCAAGCGATAAATCAGCCAGTTGCAGATCTGTTGCTGAGACTGCCAGCTTGCCTGCTAGAGAAAGGAGTGTCTGAATAGCCACAGTGAGTCATGCAAAAAGCAGCAGCCTGACAATGTGGTGTGGTGTTCAACTGAGCTTCGCCCTGAATGCTTCTGGCCTTCACTTGGGTCTTTTGAGGGAGTTGCAGTTGTGCTGACTAATCAGTAGGAGAGAGACCTGGGTTTGCATGTAGTGAAAATGCAGAAGCCCAGCACAACATTCTGACATGAAGTGGGCTGTTTTTAAAGTGTTTCTAAGGGATTGCCAGCTGTCAGGAAATGGGTTTTACCTCCTTGTTTGATGTGTCCCCTTGCTATTGTGGTTACAGGAACGATACCGGAAAGCCTTGGCAGATTCTGAGAATGTCCGGAGGAGAACACAGAAGTTTGTGGAAGATGCCAAGCTCTTTGGTAAGCAAAGTGAGACAGAGCTGTGCTTACTGTGGTGGCCTGCCTGCCTGAGCATAAAATGCTGATCAACAGCTTTTCTCTCTCCCCCCATCCTGCCCTCATTCATTGTAAAGTTTGGCGTGATGTTTGGCCTGGACTTTTGGTGTCTGGGCTTACTCACTATTTTTTCTGTATGTCCAGCTGTGTCCTATCAGGTTTATCTCAGTGACTGTTTTGTGATTTTTTTTTTTTATTTTTTTTTTTTAATAAAATAGGCCCAGTGCAGTTGAGTGTAGTTCTGCTGACTTGGTTGAAATTACAGGCTCTTCTGTATGCTGAGATTTGGCTCTGGCAGGGTGTATTTCATACTCAGCTGTGTCATCAGGTTGTGATCTCCTTTACTATATTAACAGCCTCTTCTCTTCTGCTCTAGCTTTTAGGAGGTAGATGCTGCCTGGGACAAAGTTTGTCAATTCCTATATCAGACATTCTTTAAAACTTCTATAAGAAATATTTTACCATCAGTCAAGTGAGCTGAATTTGTAGCTTTGGCCACAGAGGCAGGTGAACAGGGAATAAACTGCTGTTTAATCATTGCACTCTGTCAGCACCATCTGTGGGAATGAGAAACTTATTCTCCACAATGCATGAATTTTGGAAGTTTTTTTGTTCTAGTTTTGTTCTAGCTTTGAAATAAGAGTTGCTGTATTTTTCTTGCTGTTCTACCAATTGTGCTATAAAATGGCTGTTGAGTTCTGGGATAATCAGCACCATTGGTTTTGAGGGGGGGGTTGAGGTCTTTGAATTTTATATGTAGTATGCTTCAGATCTGAAGAAAAATTAGGTTCTTTATTAGAAGTTGCTCACAGAGTGAGGCATGGGGGTCTGTAGAGCATTAAAACAAACTCTGGTGCAAGAGGAAAACCTGAAAGGAAGTTGTAGCAAGGTGGGTGTTAGTCTCTTTTTCCTAGGTAACAAGTGATAGGATGAGAGGAAATGGCCTCAAGTTGTGCCAGGGGAGGTTTAGATTGGATACTAAGAAATATTTCTTCACTGAAAAGGTTATCAAGCATTGGAACAGGCTGCCCAGGGAAGCGGTTGGGTCACCATCCCTGGAGGTATTTAAAAGATGGGACAAGGGACATGGTTTAGTGGTGGACTTGGCAGTGTTAGGTTAACAGTTGGACTTAAAGGTCTTTGCCAGCCTAAATGATCCTGTGATTCTATGAAATGGTTGGTAACCGGTCTGCTTCTGTGTGCTCCTTTGTTGCTTCTCCTTTATGCTTCTTCATTCTGCGCATGTTTAAACATGTATGTACAACCATAGACAGCACCTAACTATTGTTTCTCTTTCTTTGTTTTCCTAATATGTCTTTCCAGTAAGTTAGTTACGGCATCTATATAACTGAGGGAGGCTGTTTTTCCTGAAATTTCTGCACTGTGTAGTACACCACTTCTGGAAATGTATACAATCTAAACCCATTTTTCTAATGAAAAAGACTGCATGACTTTTCATGACCAACCCAAGGACCATCTTTCCCAGTCCTTCCACAGTAGTTTTAACTTATGAATAAAATTGAGGATGTACTTTTGAATGGTCATGTATTGTTTTTACTTCCCCCCATTTTGTTTGTTCCCTGTGCCCATGTGCATTTGTGTGAGTTGCTTGGCAAAACACTTATGTCTGTGGGACTGTATGAGAGGGTGTGGAACAGTGTCCTAAATGACAAATCTTAGTTGCAAGAACTTTTTGGAGTGAAATACTAATGCTCTGCTTTGTCAGGTATTATATATATATATATATATATATATATATATATATATATATATAGATGTACCTTTCCTGCATATACCTTGATTTGGGGAGTCTTTAGATTACTACCCATGTAATGATAAAGGTTTGGCTACAGGATACAGAAGACACCGTCTGCTCTCACTAAAGTAACGGTTCAAATCAATTAGGAGCTTTAAACATGCTTTCAAACTGCTGTGACTCTGTGCCTATCACTGGTACTGTAGCTCTGTATGTTCTGTAAACTGCCCTTCATTTACTTCTTGCTTCTTTGTGCATGTAGGGATCCAGAGTTTCTGCAGGGACCTTGTGGAGGTAGCAGATATCTTGGAGAAGACTGCAGAGAGTGCCGCAGAAGAAGCAGAACCTAGTAATCCAAATCCAACCCTGAAGAAAATCTATGAAGGCCTCTCTCTCATAGAGGCCAAATTGCAAAGTGTATTTGCCAAACATGGCCTTCAGAAAATGAACCCTGTTGGTGGCAAATATGACCCATATGACCATGAAATAGTCTGCCATGTACCAGCCGAGGGAATGCAGCCAGGCACAATAGCACTGGTGACTCAGGATGGCTATAAACTCCACGGTCGCACTATCAGACACGCACTTGTCGGCGTGGCAGTAGAGTCACAGGAATGACGTGGGCTTACCCATTGGCATCTGGGACCTTACTGAGCTGAGGACCCCTCAGCACTCAGTCACAACTGCAGCTGCATGTCTTTACTTATTTATTAAGCTAGGTTTGTATTGTATGTTGGCTTCTTTATAATGTGTGCAGTCGTTTTGCCGTTAATTCTAAGGTACCTGTATATTTAATAATCCTTTTTGGAGTATGTGGAGTAGTATTAGAAGTCCTGCTATTTGTCACAAATGTGGCACTGTAGCCCCTTTCTCTGTTGCTCATTTCTCCATTAAGACTTGTATGGGGAAGAGGGGAGGTATGGGAGAGAAAGGGAAATTCTCTGAGAGCTAAGGAATCTTGTCTCCCGGTTCCATCTCCAAGACAGACTCCTGCAGTGGCCTTCAGGAAAGTAACTTCTCTGCCTCAGTTTCCGTATCTGTATTAAGGGACTATAATAATACTTACTGACCTACCTCACAGGGATGTGGTGAGGCTTTTTCTTTACAAAGCACTCGGGAGAAGAAAAGCCCAAAGGGCTGAGTATTATTATCAGGCTGGTTTTCGTGTCTTCTCTTGTCCCCAGACCCCTCAGGTGGGGATGAAGATGATCACTTGAAATGACATTTAGGGCAGCTTTTTCTTATGTCACTTCAGGAGAACAATCCTGAATTAGTGAAATCTTGTGTCGTACTACAGTTAAATACAGATGAAGTTTTAAAGAAAATTCAGTTGTTAGGTCAGACTAATGTGTTAATATTTGTTCTCCAGGTAAAATTTTAGCTTGCCTCCTTGTTCCGAAAGGTAAAACAGGGAGTAGCAGTTCTTGGTGGAGCCAAAAAACTGTTCTCAAATCTCTTTTTCTCCAACCAAAAAGTATATTTTAAAGGAGAGTAATTTCTCTTCCCTGATGGGTATTTGTGCAGCTTTCAAGCATGATAAACTATATGCTCTTTGTTGCAGCTGCTAGCAAAATGGAGATGTGCCCTTAAGCAGGAAATCTGGACTGTTTTGTTTTCTCAGCTCTCCAATAATGGTACTCGGATAACACTAACTTCCAATTCACATTCAGATTCTACTTTTGCGTGGTCATAGTAACTATTAAACCTTTTGGGTTTTGATGCAAGGAGAAAAATCTTTTCTACTAAAAGTCTCAAGTGCCCTTGAACCAATTTTAGCAGCGGTGACAAGAAAGCCAGAGAAGCAGAAGGCTGAGGAAGTGAAAGCTGACCTCAAGCCGTCCTCTTAGTTGGAGGCATGTTGTTGTCACAGCATGGCATATGTATTTCCCAGTGGTCCTTTTGCCTGGGAGTCCATTTATCTCAGCTGAAAGCATGCAGTCACTGAGTAAGATCAGAATTTAACCCTTTACAGAACAGCAAGCAGTATAATGACCGAAGAGTTATATAAATCAGCCTATGGTCTGCACTACACGAAACGGAGGCAGGAATGGTTGTTTTTGGGTTGTTTCTTACTGATTCATTAATTCCTGCCTTTTTACTTTCTGGAATTGGATCCATGGCCAGACAGTTATTTGAGATCCACTTCCAAAAACTCTTTACTTATGGTGGATGCCATCACTGGTTTGGAAGAAAGCTTATTCGTCTCCCATTCCTTTGCAGGCTTCAGTTGCATAATCCTTTTGTGGTGGACTTCAAGATTACCGCAGTCTTCAATTAGCAGCTATCGACAGTCTTTCATCTGGGGAGACTATGTGCAGCTAGTTGGTTGTCATTCCAGAAATTTAAGGAAGATGCACGTTTCTAATATGCTCCATGCAAGCTGCTTTAGTGACAGCTGTATGTGGGTGACTCGGTAGTGGGTACTTTCTGAAGTGCGGTTTTCTGCCTCTCTGTAGGTGGGTTTTCAGGCAGGTACTTGAGATTTCAGCCCTGAAACAGCACTTCATGGCAGCATTAGATCACTTTGGACAAAACTCTTGTTCAGTGCTCTTGTTTTACCATGTTGTTGGAAATTTCAGAGACATACAGGACTTCGTTGTTTTGCTGGTCTACTTGCTGACTGGGTCACCAGGTTACGCTGTTACTCAAGACAAAGAACAGGTAAAATATGAAATGTGGCAATGCAAGCCTTGCTATTTTGTCTCAAGACTGTCTGCAGCCTGTTCTGAGGAAACTGTGCCTTCAGCTGGAAGGAGCGGTTGGGTTCTCTGCTGCCTCTTCAGCCCCTGCTATATCAGCTGAGTCTTTTTGCAATATGAGGGGAGAGCTGGTTATGGAAACTAACTTTGAATGTAAAACTGTATTTATAAGGAACTAAACAAAAGCAAAGGCATTTTACATGACAGGTAGTTTTCTGTCATAGAAAGGCTGCAGCTTACCTGAGCCAGATTTAAAAGTAGTGTGTGACCACATGCGATAGGATCCAAATCCTCTTTAAAAGGACCCATGGAGCCACTTGGCTGTGAAAGTATACTACAGCTACTTGGTCCACCTTCGGACTATTTGCCAAGCCTGCCTGTTTCCTCAACTAGTATTCACCCATTTTTGCCTTAAAGAAATAGCCTAAAATGCACTCCAGACCTTCTGTCTGTACTAAGAGGTTATTGATTCAGCTTGTATATCTGGGAGCCACTTTCACTGCGGCGCTGTTGTGTGGCTAGAGCAGGAATCTGAGGGATCCAGTTCCTGTGCAGTCTTTTCTCACCTTCCCAAAGGCCCTGTTTAATTTTGGGCAACCTATTTTCCCAGTTCATGCCCCAGTTTTTTTCAATCTATGAAACTTCTACAGGATCTTATTGGGCTTTTATGATGATTACTGTAAGATGTACCCATTGCTTAGAGACTCTTCTACAGAAGTTACCAAAGAGATAAATACTGTAGCTGTTGTTTGTCCTAGTTTCTGCTTCCTTTGAATGGTGAAGTGAAAATGAAATAACCAAACCTGGATTCCATCACAGAATCCAGATTTCCTAGGCAAAATTTAATTCTCTTGCCTTTCAAGCACACTTAATGATCTCTTTTGTCATGGGTGAGATTGCATAAGGGTGGATTGAATTTCTCCTTTGTAGGTTCTTGCTCCCTTGTCTGCCCTGTTTGTGTAAAGCTTGCCCACTCAGCACAGTGGGGCAGAGTCCCCGTTGGTGCGGTTCCATTGCACTCTGCAGAGTTAGACCAGAGAGGAGACAGACCCAGGAGCTTTTTCTCTCCAGTCACTTTATTCAATGACTATGTAGTAAAGCACAGGAGTACGTTAGCAGGGATGGAATAGCAGTGGAGAGGAAATGTCATGTACCTCTTGGTCATTTCCACTCTGTTTGCCTAGCCATGAACTGAAGGGCTCGAGCTGGGAATGCAGACAACTAGAAAGATGTGCATGAGATGCTGATGTGTGGGCCTGCATTTCTCCTCTCGGGAAGTGGGCAGCCCCACTGAACATGGGTGTTTGCCTTGTTCTGTGACCTTGCTGTACCACTCAGTGTTGAGGGTGTATTTGAGTTGAACTCCTGGACAAGTCTCCAGTGGCACTGTCTCA